>NC_051157.2:103030823-103338302 GCF_013339745.2 Dermacentor silvarum
GCGCAGTTTTAATTTTCCTAAAAGTACCATGATGCCGCTGAATTGGAAGATTTTAAGAGAGCTTACGCTTAATTGAATAGAGACTGATACAGATTCTTTTATCGAGCTTCGCTGGTCAAGCACCTTCATGTAGTGTGATGGCCGTCGATGTTTTTTCCATCCCTGAGCATGCAGTATGTAACAGGTATTGTCCATAATACCAATTGTTGTTGGTAGAACAAAATAAAGAATGCATAAAAACAGTTCATATCTTTTATTGCGTCACAGCCATACGCGAAAATTCTCGAGGCCCGTGTATTCAGATTTAGGTGTCTGTCCATACGGTCTCCTTAGTGTGGCCAGCGTTTACCCAGGTCTCATCAAGGTAGTATCAGTCATCATCAGCCTATATTTATGTCCACTGCAGAACGAAGGCCTCTCCCTGCGATCTCAAATTACCCCTGTCTTGCGCTAGCGTATATTCGAACTTGCGCCGGATAATTTCCTAACTTCATCATCCCACCTGCTTTTCTGCCATCCTCGACTGCGCTTCCCTTCTCTTGGTATCCATTCTGCAACCCTAATGGTCCACCGGTTATCCATCCTACGCATTACATGGCCTGCCCAGCTCCATTTCTTCCGCTTAATGTCAACTAGAATATCGGCTATCCCCGTTTGTTCTCTGATCCACATCACTCTCTTCCTGTCTCTTAACGTTAGTCCTAAGATTTTTCATTCCATCGCTCTTTGTGCGGTCCTTAACTTGTTCTGGAGCTTCTTTGTTAACCTCTAAGTTTCTGCCCCATATGTTAGCACCGGTAGAATGCAATGATTGTACACTTTTCTTTTCAACGACAGTGGTAGCTCCCAGTCAAGATTTGGTAATGCCTGCCGTATGCACTCCAACCCAATTTTATTCCTCTGTTAATTTCTTTCTTGTGATCAGGGTAAGTGATCACAAGTAATTGACCTAGATAAACGTACTCCTTTACAGACTCTAGAGGCTGACTGGCGATCCTGAATTATTGCTTCCTTGCCAGGCTATTGAACATTATTTTTGTCTTCTGCATATTCATCTTCAACCCAATTCTTACACTTTCTCGATTAAGGTCCTCAATCATTTGTGGTTGTAAATTCGTCTCCATTGTGGCTGAATAGGACAATGTCATCTGCAAACCGAAGGTTGCTGAGATATTCGCCGCCGATCCTAACTCCTAGGCCTTCCCAGTCTAAGAGCTTAAATACTTCTTCTAAGCATGCAGTGAATAGCATTGGAGAGATTGTGTCTCCTTGCCTGACCCCTTTCTTGATAGGTAACTTTCTACTTTTCTTGTGGAGAACCAAGGTAGCTGTGGAATCCTTGTAGATATTTGCTAAGATATTCACGTATGCCTCCTGTACTCCTTGCCTCTATGACTGCTGGTATCTCTACTGAATCAAATGCCTTTTCATAATCTATGAAAGCCATATGGAGAGGTTGATTCTATTCCGCAGATTTCTCGATTACCTGATTGATGACATGGATGTGATCCATCGTAGAATATCCCTTCCTGAAGCCAGCCTGTTCTCTTGGTTGGCTGAAGTCAAGTGTTGCCCTGATTCTATTGGAAATTGTGTTGATGAATATTTTATACAATACTGAAAGCAAGCTAATGGGTCTGTAATTCTTCATTCCTTAACGTCTCTCTTCTTATGGATAAGTATAATGTTGGCGTTCTTCCAGCTCTCTGGTACACTTGAAGTGAGGCATGATGTATAAAGGGCCGCAAGCTTTTCAAGCATGATATCTCCTCCATCTTTGATTAAATCTACTGTTATTCCATCTTCTCCAGCCGCTTTTTCCCTGGTCATGTCTTTCAAGGCCCTTGTAACTTCAACGCTAGTTATAGAAGGCGCTTCTGTATCCGGTTGATCACTACTTCGAACGAAAGTACCTTGACTGTTTTGGGAACTGTACAGGTTAGTATAGAATTCTTCTGCTGCTTTTACTATGTCATCTAAATTGCTGATGATATTACCATGCTTATCTTTCAGTGCATACATCTTGCCTTGTCCTATGCCAAGCTTTCTTCTTACTGATTTCATGCTGCGTCCATATTTTACGGCTTCCTCAATCTTTCCCACGTTATAATTTCGAATATTCCTTACTTTCTTCTTGTTGATCAGTTTTGACAGTTCAGCGAATTCTATCTGATCTCTTGAGTTAGACACTTTCATGTTTTGTCGTTTCTTTATTAGGTCCTTTGTTTCTTGGGAGAGCTTCCCTACTGGTTGCCTTGGTGCCTTACCTCGCACTTCGATTGCTGCTTCTGAGATCAGCCTAGTTAGGGCTTCATTAATTACCTCTATGTTATCTTTATCTTCCTGTTCTAAAGCTGCATATTTGCTTGCGAGCACCAGCCTGAATTGGCCTGCTTTCATCTTTACTGCGTCTAGGTTGGCCTGTTTCCTTTTGACTAATTTCACTCTTTCTCTCTTCAAATTGATAGAAATCCTAGACCTCACTAACCTATTGTCACTGCATTTTACCTCACCTAACACTTCTACATTCTGCACTATGCTTGGATCGGCAGAGAGTATGAAATCTATTTCATTACTTGTTTCTCTATTAGGGCTTTTCCAGGTCCACTTCCTGTTGGTGCGCTTCCTGAAGAATGTATTCATTATTCGGAGCCTATTCCTTTCCGCGAATTCTACCAACATCTCTCCTCTTGCATTCCTAGAATCGATGCCGTAGTTTCCAATTGCTTGCTCACCATCCTGCTTTTTGCCCACTTTTGCTTTGAAGTCGCCCATGACCACAGTATACTGAGTTTTCACCTTTCTCATTGCTAATGGGGACGGAGAACACCTCGTGAAAGGCTTCATACGGGAAACTTGGACAACCTCAGCGGCGCGGCAACGGTGGTCATTTGGAACAATAACAGGTGCCAGGCGATAATTAACCGGATAGGTCTGATCCAAGACTTTGTAGGGGCCGATGAACGGAACCTGGAAATTGTCACACAAGCCAAGAGTATGAACTGGTGTCCAGAGCAGCTGTGATGTTTGTGTCACCGATCTCGGGGGCGTGCGGGTGTTGTAAGAGATGGAGAAGGAATACGCATGTCGACACAGCAAACAGATTTTTAATCGCACGCAAACTCGAGACTCAAACTAAAAAAATCAAGCACACTAAAATACACTGCGGGAACAATACTAACAAAGCTACAAATTAAAGCTTAATATACTAAGCATGTTCCGATTCACGCCTACGCTTGTCTTTGGCGTCTAATCCTCCAAAGTCAGGCAACCCTGTCCTATCGCTGAGACGCACGCATGAAACGATACAAAGAGTAACCTTGCTGCACCCGTTGTTGCACGTGTGTTCCGACTTGTCGGCTCCTTTCCCAAGCAGTTGGCCCTCTCGTTGATGATGTAGTCGCCTTGCCGTCGTCGCGTCGTCTCTTTTATCGGTGGTGAGCTCGTCGGTACTTCGTCGGTGATTGGATCGTCAGTAACTCTTCAGCGATGGCGCTCGGCGTTGCTTAGGCCCACCTGGATAGGCCTAGCGTCGGGATGCATCGCAACTTCTTCAAGAGTGCCGACGTGGCGTCCCGCGGAGAATCGAACGTACCGGTCTGCCGCGGAAGAAGATCCTCTCTGGGTTGCGCGGTCCTGCCGTGAGAGGCTGCAGCCAGTCCAGGAGCCTCCCTCGAACTTGCCGAGGTCAACGGCCACACCTTGGACGGCCAAGGTCACGGACTCAGCCAGACCCCCAAGTGTCCCGTCTCCAAAGCGTAGCTGGCGATGCGACCTTCCTGGCCCGGAGCCACGTCGATAATCCACGGACAGCGCCGTTCATCCCTCGATTACGCCTCGGCTCACGCGCCTCAAGAGCTCGTGCCGTTCCGAACACCGTGCTTCACGTGCTCTTCTTCTTTTTCGCGCCGCAGGCGGCCGCTTACATATGATAGCAGCACTTGTTCACCAGGGCGGAAGCACGCGACGCGATGAGAGGCGTCGTAATGCTACTCGCGGTCCTGTTGCCGTGCTTCGGTGTTGATGCGGGCGAGCTGGCGACAACGCAGAATGCGTGACACATATCCTTCCCAAGAGGATGGACATCGAGTGACAGTGGACACGAAGAAAGGAACGTCCAGACAGGAAGAGGGCGAACGACCATAGACAAGGTAGAATGGCGAGTAACCGGTCGTGCGTTGAACGGCGGTATTATACGCAAAAGTCACGACTGGCAAAATTGCGTCCCAGTTTCTGTGATCTCGTTCGATGTACATGGCTATCATGTCTGATAGCATGCGATGAAATTGCTCTGTTAGGCCGTTGGTTTGCGTATGGTAACTGGAGGTAGCCTTGTGGGTGGTTCCATGCAGGTAGCCATGCAGGAGGGTAGAAGCAGCTTCATCAAAATGGCGAAGCACTGGTTCAGATGTGAGAGCGCGCTTCAGATGGGAAAACGCTGATTCACATTCGGGAGACCACACAAATGGAACATAAGAACCCAGTAATTTGGGCAGAGGTGACGCTATTGAGGCGAAGTCTCATATGAATCGGCGAAAATAGGAAGCTACGCGTAGGAAACTACGCAAATCTTTGGTCTTTTCGGGACAAGGAAAGAGCATAACTGCCGAAACCTTGTCAGGATCAGGACGAATGCCGTCCTTGTTCACAATGTGACCTAACACCTTGATTGTCTTGCTCGCAAAATGGGATTTCTTGGTGTTTAGCTGAAGTCCAGAGTTGACAAGGCACGTGAGAACTCCATCCAAGCGTTTCAGGTGTTGAGAGAAGGTTGATGAGAAAACAAGAATATCGTCCAGATAGCACAAGCAAGTCTTCCACTTCAGGCCACGAAGAACGGTGTCAACCATGCACTCGAACGTTGCGGGCGCATTGCAGAGGCCGAATGGCATGACATTAAATTCGTAGAGCCTATCTGGTGTTGAAAACGCTGTTTTCTCTTTATCGCCCTCATGCATAGGTATCTGCCAGTATAGCCGGAACGCACATCGAGACTCGAGAAGTACTCGGCACCCTACAGGCAATCCAAGGCATCGTCTATTCGCGCCATATGGTTTACGTCCTTGCGTGTGATCTTGTTGAGTGCTCGGTTGTCGACACAAAATCGCACGGAGCCGTCCTTTTTGCGAACCAAAATAACGGGGGATGACCAAGGGCTAGCAGAGGGGCGTATTATGTTCAGTTGGAGCATGTCGGTGACGTTCTCGCCAATGACTTTCCTCTCGGCTAGCGATACTTGATATGGTCGACGGTGCACGATGGATGTACCATCTGTCTCTATCCGATGCGTCGTAATCGAAGTCTTTCCCACCGAAGTGGAATGCGCGTCAAACGAAGCTTCCTGTTTTGGGAGCAAAGCAAGCAACTGTTGTGACTGTGAAGGTGTCAGGTCGGAACTGATGGCAGCTGTAAGAGCAGAAGGAGATGCGGCCCGTCCAATAGAAGGAACTTCAGAGGAAGCTGCTTTAATGGAAACAACCGAGATAGACTCCGATTCAGTGGCGCAAGCCAATGTAGTGCCTTTAGGTACGAGAATCTTTTCGGAGAGAGTGAGAGAGAGAATAAACTTTAATAAAAAGAGCACGCGAGCGTAGGTAGCTCCTCCGCTCTGCAGTGGGTGGTCCCCTCAGTCCAGGAGTCCAGCGGCCTTAGCTGCCCTTCTCGCTCGATTGACTAGGTTGAGCTGGTCCGTCGAGTGGGAGCTGGACAGCGCTGCCTCCCATTGCCGTGTGGTGGGGTGTGTTATGGGTGTTAGCTGTGGTGTGTTTTCGCAAGCCCATACCAATATTTTCGGATGTCGGGTTTGTAGCGTAGAGAAGTGCAGAGCCATCATCAAACCGAACCAACCCTGATGCAAAGGCTATCCCTCTTGCGAGACAGCGTGCAGATGGTAGTACGAGCTCGTCGCCAAGGGTCAGTGACGTCAGACGTGATAGTAATAATACTCTGATAGCGAGAAGGTAGGGCGGTATCTTCTGCAGCAAGCAAGTGAAGTGCTGTGTCATCTGCATGAAGTGAATAGGTCGTGTCGGTCATGTGGAGAACGCGTTGCCGGCAGTTGATGGAGGCGGAGGCCATAGAAAGAAAATACCATCCTAATATAACCTGCTGGGCACACGAACTCAGAACTGCAAATTGTGCGTAATGCAGAAGTCCATCGATGGAAATACGAGCAGTGCACAAGAAAGTAGGTCGAATGGCGGCCCCTTGAGCAGCAAGTAGTGTAGGTCCATCATAGGGCGTCGTAACTTTGCGGAGTCGCGAACACAATTCACGGTGAATAACTGAAACACTAGCACCAGTGTCAATCAAAGCTTCCCTTTGTACACCTTCTACTACAACCGATATCATATTGCACGGATGCGATGGAGGAATTGCTGTCCTATCGTTCGATGGAGCTTTTCCTCCAAAAGCTGCATAACTTAGTTTTCCGGATGACGTTCGGCGTATCGAGTAGCAGGCCTAAGTAGAGACGTAGAGCAGCGAAGGGGTGACGGCGAGCGGCGTCTCGCAGGACGGTACGTCGGAGCCGTCTCGGATGCTACAGTAGGCTATGGAGAGCTGCCACGCCGTGGAGAATAAGGATGGCGTTGGTCACGCAGACGTTGGAAAGTAGCTCCGGGCGAAAAGTCATCCCGTTCGTATAGGTCATATCCACGACGCTCGTCTTGGTGGCGGTTGCGGCAAAGACGTGCTGTGTGGACACGATAGCCGCAGTAAAAGCAGATAGGACGAGGCGGACGCCACTGCGGATAGCTGGGTTGGGTAGGTACGCTGGTAGTCATGGAAGCCATGTGCGTAGGCGTTGGTGTTGGAGGCATAGGTGGAACGATGACTGGAGAAACTGCGGCTACTTGTGCGTACGTTGGTAGGGCCCTAGGGGTTAGATGTTCCGTGTACGCTGCACCAGCCATGGATGCCAATTCCTCCTTGAGAACGTCTCGCAGATTGGTATCCGAGGCATGAAGAGGCATAGGCCCCGCCGCGAAGCCAAGATGCTGTAATTCTTCTCGAATTATTGTGTGGATCATTCCTCGTAACGTGGTGTCGTTGGCGGTAGTGGGTACAGAGGTGTCTGGCTGCAACCTTACTGATTCGAGTTCGTCAAGGCGCTGGCAAGTAGTGACGATATCACCGACGGTAGCGGGGTTCTTGATGGCTAACGCATTGAAAGCGATAGTTCCGATGCCTTTGAGGATGTGGCGAACCCTGTCTGATTCGGTCATGGCCGTGTTCACGCGTCGACAAAGAGCAAGCACATCCTCGATGTACGACGTATAGGATTCCCCGGGTTGTTGCTTGTGAGTGTCGTGCGTCTTTTTTGCGAGGGCGAAACGAACCGCCGGTGTGCCAAATATTTGTCGGAGATTCTGTTTGAAAGTGCCCCAGTCCGTGAAATCAACCTCATGGTTGAATAACCGAGTCTTCGCTACTCCTGTGAGATAAAAGACGACGTAATTCAGCGACAGTGTCCGCAACAATAGAGAAATGTGGCCCAATTGTTGCGCCCCAGAATAGTGTTTTAAAGCAAATGCGTCAAGCGTCTCCACGCAACTGGCTAGCATGCGATAAACTTTTAAGGGCGTGTCTACGGCTGCCTTTTGAGGCTTGCCTGTGTGGCGTCAGTCTGCTTATAGTTACCGTGGCGTGCGAGCACAGGATGGAAGGCTCTGTACGAGCTGTAACAGTGGTCGACACCGCCGTGGTAAGTCGTGCTTCTCCGTACCACTACCGTGTTGTTCTGCTCCCCCCCCCCCCCCCTGCCCGCCAGTCACGCCCTTATTACCACTGTCTTGCTGCGTTGCGACATTGCAGGACGGCCTTATAGGATCGACGATTTTTGCAAGTCCTTAAGGGACATCAAGGTGATACAGCAGATGAGCGGAAAAGACGCCTACCAGACGCCACTTGTCTGATTGGTAAATTTCTGAACCGAAGACCCCAAGAAGACGCTACTCTGTGCAGGCCACATAATTTTTAGGGATCGTACGTGCTCGGTGATTGGCCCTGAAAAACGGGAGGTGCACGTGTGGAGTGTGCTCTTCGGTCCTCCGTCCTCTAACTCTCCGCTCAACCTTCTGGAGCTTCGATCAGGCCGCCCATTGTGACAGCTCTCCGCCAGCATGTCACAGGCCGCGCCAACAGGCACTTCTACATCAACCATCTCGGCCTCGACTACCCCAGCCTCTCCGTATTGGATTGTCAGTGGGCATCAGCGTGATCCCCATCTGTTTGCTGGACTTCGCGGTGATGACGTCGAGGATTGGCTGGACGACTACGACAGAGTGAGTTCGGCTAACCATTGGGACGATCCGTCGAAGCTACGTCACGTCGTCTTTTCCGCTCATCTGCTGTATCACCTTGATGTCCTTTAAGGACTTGCAAAAATCGTCGATCCTATAAGGCCGTCCTGCAATGTCGCAACGCAGCAAGACAGTGGTAATAAGGGCGTGACTGGCGGGCAGGGGGGGGGGGGGGGGGGGCAGAACAACACGGTAGTGGTACGGAGAAGCACGACTTACCACGGCGGTGTCGATCGCTGTTACAGCTCGTACAGAGCCTTCCATCCTGTGCTCGTACGCCACGGTAACTATAAGCAGACTGACGCCACACAGGCAAGCCTCAAAAGGCAGCCGTAGACACGCCCTTAAAATTTATTGCATGCTAGCCAGTTGCGTGGAGACGCTTGACGCATTTGCTTTAAAACACTATTCTGGGGCGCAACAATTGGGGCACATTTCTCTATTGTTGCGGACACTGTCGCTGAATTACTTTACGGAACACTGAAGCACTCTTTGCATCGCGATGGTTATGGGTCTACCAAACATATACGAAAGATTACGAGACCCGACCGTGGACTGATGATGATGATGAGCTTATATATAATATGGCGCACTTCCACCCTGGGGAATTGGCCAAATATTGGGCACCTGATTTTGCCATAATTTTTGAAGAAACAAGTAAGGTGCAATTGAGCAACCAAACAACCAGATGAACAATTTTTCTGAAAAGAACAATTTATAATAGTAATGCTAGGATTTAACACACAAATATCACTAAGATGATTTATAAAAACACGTATTTAAAATCCTATGAGTTTCGTTGACTGAATGAAACCAGAAGCGGCATCAAAGACGTCCCCTGTGGCTAAAACCCAATACTGAGGCCCCGGAAGTTAATTCTATTTCTGATGTTAAGTTTACCCCTAATTTAGCAAGTACAATTTCTAGAAATCTTTTTCTTGGTAATTTATACCGGTGACATCTTCAAATACAGTGTTCTATGGATTGTACTTCTCGGCAGAAATGACACAGGGGTGATACCACCAGACCTACCCTGTCTAAATATAGGTTTAATGCGGGGACACTTACGGCAGCGTAATCTGCTGATGATTACTTCCGATTGTCTTGATGGATCACCACTGGATTTTCCACGGCGCAAGTGGTGTCTCTTCTTCTTTCTGAAGCCACCTGTCCACCGCTAGGACAAGTTCGTGAGACCTACAGGTGGGTGAAGAAAAAATAAGAAATGCGCGCGGAAAGCTCTTCAGCGGAAAAATAGTGTAACTTTGAAAGAAGCGCCTGCACCAAGAGTATTCGTAGAAACGTGGAATTTGGTTGTGTGTAATTACAAAGTATTTGTTTTGAAAATTGGTAAGTTAACGATTAGATAATTATTTATTCGATAACACTTGCTTCTCGCAGGAGGACATGTGAAACTGAGTAATAACCAATAATTAATTACATTCTTAACAAATAAACTCATGCATGTTTCTGCAGGCTTTGGGTAATATTCGCCAATGCCAAAATTGAGACCAGACAGTGCTGAAAGCAGGTTCACTTATAGAGTATCCAGAGACCAGTCCCCGCTTCAACATACACATACGTGAGTCGTGTCACTGTGAAATACGCCACTGTTTAACCTTCCAGGAGGATCCATTTATGCACCACATTGTAGTGTGCGGAATAGAATGAATGAAATTAACGATTTTGCAGACGAAGAAATCTTGCCGCTGGTCGTTGTTTTCACTACATACACATGCGCCATGCTTTAATGGGTGACAATTCCACAATTTGAACGTCGCAGTTAAATTTCAACCGAACATTTTTTTTGTTGAGCCCGAATTTGTACTTTATATTTGGCTAAATAATGTACCACCGCTGTATTCCAATATTCGCCGTAAGCGGCTGAAGAGATAGCTAAGCAGACACAGGCCACCTATGTCTGGTTCCAATTCTGACTAAGCCGGCGAAGACAGCATCGAAGTCAAAAGTGATTAATGCTATTTCACTCTCAAAACAAAATGGCGGCTGAGCAGAATGCCTTTAAGCCAGACGGGAAGGTCGTCTGCTCAGAAGAAAACGTAGCCAGGTTTTCTTAACCCATTAGGGACCACCGTACTTTAAAAAGTACAGTACCGTTGTTATGTGTAAATAATTAAAAAATAAATATACTGTGTTCCATAGTACGCCATTTTGCTAAGAACAGTCCTGCCAAGACGACTCCGTTGTAGTTTTTTTTTTGACAGCTGCATGATGTATTTGATTTATTCATCGCCAAACTTGGAGAAGTTCGGAACATAGCCTGTGTTGCCATACATGCACCTTCTTTATTTTTTATCAATCATATCATATGCTTCACGATACTGAGGTTTGTGTGGAAGTTTTAGAAAGGAATGACTAAACGATGAATGCATGACGTTCCATATACAATACACATTTATAGCGTTGCAAGAAAATGAATGTAGGTGTACTTTGTAATGCACACTGGGCCTATGTGTATGCTAGAGGGGCGTGCTTGTTCTCGAAGCACACACGGTGGCTTTTTTACCATTATTTTTTGCGGACTATTTTTTTAATATTTTTTGCTGACTAGAAACACTTCAGAGACAATGGCAGGTAAAAATATATATTAAGGATTACATCAGGATTCCTATTAATCCTCCTGGTTCCTTTCTTGCTGCTGAGAAAGTTGACAACGCTCTTATCTTCACAGTCAATAAAATAGCGAGCCGTGTTGCATTAAATTTAGATGAATAAAAAGCCATTTGGATATCATATGAACATTATTTAAAACGGTAAATAATTTATGCAGGATTTTATTAGAAATTGGGAAATAGATGGGAGGAAACAGAAAACAACAAAGACGATCTGTATTCCTGTGCCAATTGAGATGAGTTGTGCATTAAAAGTAGAGCAGCCCGCATTGAGGAACCAGACGAAGATCCCATGTCTTGAAAGGTTCGCAAATTCTAACAAAAATGTTGCCGACCAAATCATATAACATGACTGAAATGCAAGAACCGACTGTTATTGAAGGAGATGCCACCAGTCCGTTGAATGTTTCAACTACCACTCAACCAAAGGGGGGCTGAATACTTTCGTCTTGAAAACCTGCATTCATCTTAAGATATCACGTGTAGGTCTGCGTCAATAATACATTTTTGTCGCGTGCGCCTCTGAAAGCAACACCAAAGTCCTTCTCCGTGAAATTATGCTATACACTTGAATAGTAAAAACACCTCCCAGCAAACACTATTTCCTACTAAAATGTTCATTTTGCTACCAGACGGTTATGAGGGCTTACGCAAAGTTTTACTCTTCGCCACTGCAAGCCTTTTTGTTTTTGAAGCTCCAAAATATAGCATTTATCATTTGGTAACCTACATCAGGTATTGCTGCCATAAAGGCCCAGCGTACACTATTGTAGCGTTTCAAAAAATAAAGCGGCACTCATGAAACTTTCACAATGTATTTACAGTGTGAAAATATCCCCTCACACAAAAAATCCGCAAAATGTAACGGGTAGATTTTTCTTGGTCCTTAATGGGTTAAGCGCTTAGTGGAAGTGGCTTTGTCTTTTTCATAAATTCACAGGTGCAAAATGTTCATCTACAGCTGTGATATGTGATTTTCTCAGCTTTTTCTTGTGGACAAGAAGTGGCGTCACGTCATAAAGACTTCTTCACAGACGGTTCTAGATACGTTTTATTGCTCGAAGCCGTCTTTCCTGTGTATCAATACTTCGCTCATTGTCTTTTATGCGATGACATTGGCAGGAACCCTGTCAAGTTAGTATCGTTGTAGCGTATTGCTGCTGTTCAAGCATATTGCTTTTTCCTTGTAAAGAGGAAGAAATGCAAAAATAGATCAATCGGAATCGGAATCTCGACTTTCTCTAATACTGGCCAGAATTGAAACACAATACATGTTTCTCTGAAGATACCCCGCTGTATACCGAAAACGTACGGACGGATACATGTAGCGAGAGTGTAGATAAGTATAGAACGCTTGTTCATTATTAATCGCTTCGCGTATTTGGTACATGGCAGCATTGACCTAACAGACTTCTGGGTTAATTTTCGGCGTTCGGTGGGCCCCCCTTACCGTCTGTATCGAGCGCATTAACCAACGCAAATTTTCAATCATTTTTGTTCCTGGTGTTTCAAATGCCTTTACGCCATCGGCGTTCTGCGACTAATAGTTGTCATGGCCGCAGTAGCTTGCGTTCCGCAGGAGTGATCAAAGTGAATCAAACAATGTTCCAAACTAGCTACAGCCTTAAAGAATATGAAGCAAAAATGATTTTCTGGGTTACCTTTATGGCGTTCGGCTATAGTCGGGTGGATAAGAATTTTTCTTTCATTATGTGTTTTAGTATTTATTCGTGTGCTTGCGTGGATGTAACACACAGTGCAGTATGCACACGTGAAACATTGTTATTTCGCCTAATATTAACTTTAGCTGATAGACGCTCGCGTCTAGTTGCTGCAGGTATGTTCTGCAGTCTATTTAAATGCAAAAAAAATTACTGAAGCTTCTACAGTAACTCGAGACGCCCAGACTCATTAGTACCTCTTCCCTTGTCTGCGGCTCCAGCCGGCAGTCCGCTCCAATTATCCCTGTTTGCTAATGGGGTTCTCGGCTGCAGGATGCGGGTGGAAGTGTGCGTTTTGGCGACCAGAGTTGCTACTAAGTTGTAAACGTACGCAGAACTGTGAGAAGGGGTGAAACTCAGGCCGCAGTTAATGTCACGCTATAACGCGTAGTCTCGAGTTGGTTTCGTTACGTACCATAGTTCTGAGTTGCTTCTGCGCTTTCAGTAGAATCTATTAATAATCTGATGTTCCTCTCTGCTACTAAAAACTTCCTTTGCTTGAGTTTGTGATTCTAGTTTCATTACATAAACATTCTATAAAGCACTAAAAGAACCGATGTGAAAGCCGCCACACATAAAACATAAAATTGAAGTGCGTTTAATATTTCTGTCGAGCGTTTGATAAAAAAAAAACTGGAATCTGTAGCTCTGGCTGTCATGTTTAATTCTGAGTTCATACTGGCTCCACGCACCGAAGTGAGCTTCGTGCTTTGTGCGCATCCGTGTCATCATGATCCTAACTAGAGAGGCGCCCGTGTGCATACATAGACGAACTTGTAGTTCATCTGCAAATGGCACAATTACGTTGCACTTTTCTGACAGCTCCGATTACGTTACAGATTTCTGATAGGCTGGAAGTAGTCCAAACGCTTTCACCCTAGAAATGTTAACAACACCCAGCTCACTTCCTGCCAAAATGCTTCCACCATATTTTACACTTATACTTCAACTCTGTGTTTTGTAAACTCGAAATGTCGAAGTTAACACCTTGCGCATTTGCTTAATGCTGCGTGGCTGCAATGCTTGTCTTTCGACGTCGCAGTCTGTATGACAATACTGAAATAAACAGCAGTACTCGATGTGCTCGATATATGAGTGTTTTACAGCGAAGCTATTAACCTCTGGTTGGTAGGAATGTTCCGCGTTGGCATGCGCGGTGCTCACACAAAAAATGTGGGCCTATGCCGGAGACAATGCTAAGACACGGGAAGCGTGCATTGTACTACTTCTACAAAAGGCATCACATGACGTCATCAGGCGACATCATCACTTGACGAAGGCATCATGGCGTGACGTTGCGTTTGGCGTGATGACGTCATCGTATTACGCCATCAGGCGATATCGCACGTCACGATGCCGTTATTCTCATATATTACGATTACAATCCGAAGGAACCATGTGTACAGTAAGTGGCACTTTATGAATTTTCTTATGCAATTTACTTTCAGAAATTCAGTAAGTTCAATAACGCACTTGCGCTTGGCGGAGGGCCTAGGAGAATTCCGGTGTATGCTGCACTTCCGCACACATGCGTGCATGCCTGACGTATTTCCAAAAATTCTTATTTATATTGTATGATATACATTTGTTATCCAAAGCCAGGCGTTTTGTAAATAATACACCAACTATTTTGAAGACGCTAAGAATTTCTATTTCTGAATAAACATTATCACTTCGTCAATGCATAGTTTCATTTTTGGCACTCTAGATGACCACCTTATTTTTGTTCATATTTATATTTAACGCGTTGTTGCTAGCCCATTGCTCGAGTTTTTTTTTTTACTGTTGTATATCCTCTTTCTAATCAGCTCATTAGCTGTTACACCAGAAAAGAACAACGTATTGTCGACAGAATTTAAAAATTGTGCCTTTTGCGAATGGTTACAATATCATTAGAGTATATTATGAATAACAAATTACCCAAAATCTTTCTTTTGGACACACCGGGTAAGATAGACTTGGTATCACACGATGGACCACTTATGCATTCATAAAAGCTGTCGATTTGATGAGTAAGGCATTAGTACTGATAAGACTGTAACAGAAAAAACTTACGTTTCCAGTTTTCAAATAGTTGATCATGACGCAGGAAATCATAGGCTCTAGTATGCTCTATGTATATACAGGGTATGTGCGAAAAGTAATGTCCGTGAGTCGAATAACATAAATTTATTGATGATATCGGTAAAACACATTAAAATATTTCAAAATAGTCTCCTCCTTCATCGATACATGGCTTCCAGCGAGATTTCGAGACATCAAACGCGTCACGGTGGGCCCCCTCCGGAATGTCATTTAGAGTCTTGGTGCAAGCTTCCTTGACTTTGTCAACTGTCCCGAAATGATGTACTTTTATGGCAGTTTTCAAGCGCAGAAAAAAAGAAGTCTGAGGAGGTGACGTCAGGGCTATAGGACAGTTGTGGAACCGTTGACGCCTTTCAGTTGGCCAGGAAGCTGGTCACCAGGAAGGCGGTGTGGGCAGGCGCTTTCCAATCGTCCGCGATGTCAGGCCGGGCACGGTGAACCCTTCGTTTGAGTCTCTTAAGAACTTCCACGAAAAATTTGACGTTGACGATTGGCGGACGAGCACCCTGGTGTCGAAGAACGCAATGAGTCTGGTCTTGACCTTTGACTTGCTCATTCTGGGCTTCTTGGCGCAAGGAGACGCTGAAGTGTGCCTCTAGGAACGATCTTCTCCGTTTTACTTTCCCCTACGCACTATAATCCCACCGCAGCAGATTTCAAAAGGGCAAATGCATTGCCCCACGTGCATTTTCCTTCAGAAGTAACAAAACGAGAATTCTGCTGAGAAGGACCCCAAGAGAACCCTTTCTACAAAAATATATTTCCCTCCTTCGTAACTTCCCTTCTTCCGTTAGCAGCCAATGCAATCTCCTTTGCAAACTCAGTGAAGTTTCCCTATAGTGCCCCGCAGGGTTGTGGCGTTGGCATTTTTTTATGTAGCCTCAAAGCAGCGCAGTAAATCCGAGAAGCTTGCTTGACCGGAGGGAAAGTGCCGTGTTGGAGATCCGCATCAAGATGACGCTCGAGTGTTCTAAGTTCCCGTCCCATGGTGAATGGGAGTTCCACCTAGTAATTCGCCTTAATTTAGAGTCGTCCTCTTCCACGAGTGGCCTGGTACCAATGCGCATGTTAATTTGCACGGGGTGTAGCTGTCTCCGAGACCCAGCCTGTCGGATTTAGGTAAAGTGATTCTAGACACTATACCTGCAGCACCGCGTTACTTAGACTGAAGTGCAGACTAAGTGTCGAGAATTGTCTTGACGCCCTGTAAGGCAGCCCTGAGCAGTCACCTGCATGTACACGTGTCTGTTTGCGTTTATGTATTGGGCGTTGCCTGCTTGTGCACGTGTGTTCACAGTACCGTCCGTTGATGCTTTTGTATGCGGCGCCACTTGACCGCGAGACCGCGCGCTTGTTTACAACACAGTCAGACAACCTTCCTGGTCAAACAAGTGTGTGAAACTAGCTTATACATGAGACATAGCGTCCACCTACCATACAAATACGCACTACTAGGGGCGTATTTATCCCTTCCGTCTAATCCAGTATGGTAAACGTGTCATCCAACCAAAGTAGAGGGTTTGAATCACAACACAACACGATTCCTGGGTTGCACGTACTATACATATATTCCTAACTTTTGCACGTACGGGAACTCATGACGGATCTATGGCAGAGGGCGAGCCTTGGTTTGGTAGAGACATCATTGTGCAGTCGAAATAAGCGTTGCTTATTTTGCCCTAATTCTCCACCAGAATGCTCCGCAGAGTATTGTTTCGCCACGACGGAAAGATGCAAACGCATTTCCTCCCTGCATACTCTCAGCCACCCCCTGATATGGTTTGCAACAGTGCGACAGCAGCAGCAGCAGCAGAAAAGTCGAAGGAAGGGGTAAAGAAAGCTTCGATTTAATAAAGGTGCCTTCGGCAATACAGTGCCTCCTTACATTGCATCAATGCTAATCACATCAACTACAACAGTCATCTTCAGATGGCTTCTGCCGGAATTGTTGCATCTTCGTGGCACCGCAAAACTTCAATCAGCAAAATTCGTTCCAGGTAATTATGAACTCGGATCACTGAAGGTTATCGTGCTCAAATATTTGTATTGTAATATTTAAATATTATATTTATGTATTATTTGCAGTATTTCAAGAGAATAAGAACTGTTTGTATGTTGGGAGTCTCGCTGCAAAACAGTTTCCTGGACTTTCTTCAGTTGCCTAAAGTATAGCTTGCCACAAAAGGCATGAATGAAAAAATAAATTGCAGTAGAGGCTACATTACTTGGTACATTACATTTATTATAATTAACCCTTCTTTAATGCATTGTTATGGTTCCTTTTTATCATTTCTGGGGTATTTTTTCAAACATTATGTATAGTCTCCGTTGACATAATACTCCTATTTGGAGCCTGCGAGGAATTCGTAAATAAAATATATAACATAGAAGTGGTTCCATCTTTAAGTAGGAGAAGACGGGCCTAAAGCCAGAGTCAATAACAATATCTTTTTGGTGCACAACAATATGTAGACTTGAGGAGCCCTCGATGGGCCGCTTTCTATGGCCTTGTGCGTAATGATGTCAATGAAAAAAAAACAATTTCGCACGCGTTCTCACAGTAATGAAATAAAGTTGGAGCATATAAATTCTTGAATATTCATCCGCAACTTTGTTTCTGTGTTAAGACATAGCACCACTCGCTACTATGGTTTCCATTTTTTGTTTATTATTTGTAGAAGCGAGTTCTGTCGTCATTCTGTCGTTGTTTATTCTAGTCGATTTTCGCGTTTATTGTGGGGCATTCAAGTAATGTCAGAATCATTGTTACCCTCATTTATTTAAATGTGCATATGCGGTTCTCTCTTCTTTTCTTGTTATTTTGTACTTCCTATATCTGTCTCTCACGGGTGTCTGAACCTCTTTTCAAACCTACCCGGGAACATGCATTTGAATGGCTTTTATAGAGAAGGCGTATGTTCCAAGGTCCAATAATTCCTTTTTTTAATGCTCTGAAATTTAAAGCACGACTGCCACAACCTCACCGTGTCCTCTCGCTGTCACAGGCAGACAACGACTAGGAAGAGGAGCGACGCAATAATAAAATATATTCCTAACTTCTGTGAACAGAGTGTGAAAGTAAGCTGATAGAACAAAAAAAGGCTGCGGAAGCTAAGCCGGCCACGTGTGCGTGTTTACGCATATCCGCTCTTCGTGAACGCGGTAGGCGTAAAGAAGCGAGTAGTGCTACAATTGTTTTCTCAAGGGATTCACGAGATCTACAGAAAAAGAAATTATCCCACGGGCTGTGCAGTGAGTATTATTCTCCCGGGCCGGAAGCAGTGCAGCGGGAAGTTTTCCAATCACGGTTTGCAGACGGCGAAAGCAAGTTATTCGAAATAACAAAAAAATACGAAAGCAGTTACGCATAAAGAAGGTCGATATGAAATACGGCACGTGGATGACCGATGCGCAATCGAGAAATCTCTCTGACGCGCCCCTCCTATTCTCCATTTCGCCGGCTGCTGTTGTAATAAGGAAGAGATAGAATACTGTTCATTGGTCTATTTAACGTTTTATTGAAGACTCAGATAAGGCAGGCCTTTTTCTCTATTGGCTGTACGAATGAATGTTTTCAGCCAGTCGTAATTCAATTGGTATTCCGTATATCAAAGAATGCAAATGTTTTGTACGATAACAAAATATTTGTCTTGATAACCCACCCGGGATAGATAGCACCGCTGAACAGTGAAACAGTTTTTCGGCTGTGCTTGTTATAACGCCCTGTGTTAAAATGAAGTGCTGTTATTTCTCATGAGTGGCACGTGCAGATCATTTGAAAGGACGGTCTTGTTTTCTGAATTACTTAAGAGGATTCACTGGCTTTCAGATAGTCAAGTTCTGGCGGCTTCTCAAAAGAAATCTCCTCAGTGATGCATAATTGCGTTTCATGAGCGTTATTTGCAATTCATAGGAATTTATAAATCAAGTTGCCTTTCGTTTTTCAGTCCGCACGTATTGTAAATAATTGATAAGCCTGTACAACCATTCTTATGAATACCTGTCTTGTTTGGATTTCTAAACATGTAGAATACCGTTCCAATAATTTAAATATGTGCAGCTGTCAGATCTCCGACAGAAGTTTCCTACAATGTGCGCTTTCGAACACAGTCGGTTCGAGTGGAAGATGGCACAAAAATAGCGCAAGCAGACGTGAAGTCATTCGGAAGAATGGAAGGGTGCCTCTTGGAGAATCGTTATGCAGCTAAATTGAGAAAAAGGCAACTACAATTTTTTTTACGAGGCAAACCTAGTTTGCTTTACGAGTGCAATACTGGCGTGAGTTAGGATTGACGAAATTCTTTCCTCAGCGCGAAAGCTTCGTAACGGAAGTCAAACTAAAAATGTGACTATGCTGCTTGTAGAGCAGATGTACGTTTCGTACGAAAAGCGTCATCGATGTGATGACGGCGTGAAAAAAGTCGGATGACCAAATTAGAATGACGACGGTGGACCGACTGCAACAGCGCTACGGTGTGGATTATAAAATATTGATATTGTTTCTTTGCTTGCTCCCAATTTTTCCTTTCCTTTTATTTATTTTACACGTCTTCCTTTTGAATGTATTTCTGTCACCTTTCTACCCAAACAATTTTTTTTTTCTTTGGGAAAACGGCGGCATTTGCCTTAGTCAGTGTCTGTGTAGTAGTTCTGCAACCTTTTTGACACTCGGGAGGAAAGTTTCCCTTTCTCCTTTTGAGCCCAACTGCTTCACACTGCAAGAGAATACCCGCCGTGGTTGCTCTGTGGCTATGGTGTTGGGCTGCTGAGCGTGAGGTCGCAGGATCGAATCCCGGCCACGGCGGCCGCATTTCGATAGGCCCGGGCGAAATGCGATACACCCGAGTACTTGGATTCAGGTGCACGTTAAAGAACCCCAGGTGGTCCAAATTTCCGGAATCCCCCACTACGCCGTGCCTCATAATCTGATCGTGGTTTTGGCGCGTAAAACCCTATTATTTAAGTTTTTTGACACCGTAAGGGAAATTATCTGGGGTGAGTAAGTCAGGTTGGTGTCATGTGGTCATTTTCCTACGTGACCGGTTTTATTTTTTAATTTTTTTTTGATTTGTTGATATATCATAACCTATCTGTTTTATTCTCGTATATTATCATATTTAAGGGTTTCTGCAATCACATTTTTAGTATTTCATAGTAGCATCAAATCATCTCAGTCAGCTGTCCAACTTATTGATGAACAGTTCCCCCCGTTTTGTCGTCCTCCTGGCTCATGTTATTTATCTTACCAGACAGGGCCCATACAGGGACTATGAAAGTGTTGTTGTTATAATACTATATACAGCCATCGCAGACGTGGAAATATGGCAAATTATTAAACCAACTTACGCAGAGACCATAGCTTCCGGCAAATGTTCTGAACTCATGTGCCACATGTGCTGTCCTACACAATAAATGCAAAAATGTTGGTGAGCGGTGAAACGACTCTACGATGTAAGGCTCGAGAAAAAAGTATCTAAGAAAACAGTACAAAAATTTGAGAAAAATACTAGCGGAAACTTGAGAAATAAGAAGCTCACTTATTTCAGGTTTGACATGAGAAGCAGCTCGCGGACGAAAAATGGACATATTTAGTCGAACTCTTAACGGCAACTCTTGGCAAATAATGAGAGACACAATAAAAAAAAGAAAAAAAAAAACCTGAGGGAGAAAAAGCAGTCAGCCATCTACCGGGACGGCATGACGACGGCATGAAAAAAGTCGGATGACCAAATTAGAATGACGACGATGGACCGACTGTAACAGCGCCTACGGGGTGGATTATAAAATATTGATATTCTTCCTCTGCCTTCTCCCAATTTTTCCTGGGTTTCTGTGCATATGGAATATTGTGCGCTACAGTTGCTCAGGACAATATTTTCTTTCCGCATAAATAACAAAAAGTGCTGGCAGTGCCTAAATTAGCAGCACCAGAGATGGGGGGAAGGGTACTGTACCCGTCATTATTGGTCAATCCAATCTAGAATGAGTATGCTGGTCAATGCAACGGCCAGGTGTCAGTGACCTAATGTTCTTATTTCTTCAGCTTGGGAAAGCGTTGATAAAAGTACATTTGGAAAAAAGTTTGCGGGCTGCTTCTGCAATGTGAAATCATGCTTTAGCTTCCTTACGCGCTGGGCTGTGTCAGTTCCCAAATAATGTATATGAATAAGGTTCATTCCTTCATTTGATACACTAGCAGTTTCGTCGGCTAAGTCGTTGCTGGGTAAGCCGTAATTATTGTCATTCTGCAGCTAAGTTGGAGGATTTTTGTGTTGTACGCAAAGACGTGTAGTGTTCTGTTCGCTTGATGCCCAGAAAAATATATTTGGAATAGTGGGGAGTTTATGCTGGGCAGGGCACAGGAAACGACGACACAGAAAGAGGAAGAGACAAGCGCGTCGTCATTCATTATACGCAGCTATCATGGATATATTCCAACTCACCCGATTCGGCATATTTGTCCAATAGTAGTGCATTTTAGGAGACCAGAATATCAAATAACAATAATCATAAGGTAAATTATATCCTGTTAAAAAGTCACAGTCACACGCAGCAGAGTCACAGCTTAAGCTAGTGGAGGGGCTCAGGAGCAGCTCCAGTTTGGGCACCACGCACAACAGGGTCTTCGCGGCAGTCTGTTCGCCTCGTTTTGACGAAAATGATCTGAATTGTCCGCCCGGCGTCGACGGCGAGCT
The DNA here is from genome assembly GCF_013339745.2 of Dermacentor silvarum. Taxonomy (NCBI): domain Eukaryota; kingdom Metazoa; phylum Arthropoda; class Arachnida; order Ixodida; family Ixodidae; genus Dermacentor; species Dermacentor silvarum. The sequence continues at coordinate 103,052,261 of NC_051157.2, forward strand.
GCGGCTTGTAATGCTCTCTGCACAGCAGTCTGCTGAGCCCGATCAAGCCTTACAACTGCAACTTACATGTCGATCACGCTGCGTTTGCAGGCGCGTTAACTAGATGGCGCCACCATACTGGCGGAGGCTTGGGTCGTCTGCTCCGATAGCAAGTGCTTGCGTGGCTCAGTGGTAGAGTATCCGGCTCCCACGCAGCGGACGCGGGTTCGATCCCGGCGGGAATCGGGTACTTTTTTCGCATTTCCTGCGATAGCGGTTACGGCGTCGTACATCGTCGGTGGCGGCATCATCGCGAACCGAAACGGCTATTGGAATGAGCCCATACCAGCTTACGATGTAGAAACTCATTATCATATCAAAATGATGCTTTGAAGGAATTTCGTACTTATGAAAATGCTCAAGGAGCCATCACTTTCAGACAGTTCGAGTAATCAGAGGGCGTGATAAAGTTCGGCAAGTAGCATAACTTTATCTATTTGGCAAGTAGCATAAAAACTCCTGCTCCTATTAAGACTTTGAAGTATAGTGGACGTCACTAGGCATTTACGTTGAAAATTACCCTACCCGTGCCAACCCTGAGATGCAGAAGAAATTTTAAAAATGATAGGAAGGCAGCGTCGAAGATTCCGAAATAATCTAAATATGGTTGTTCGCGGCAGAATATTTTAAGGAGCTACCGCGCGTGCGTTGAGTTAAATGGTGAAAGTTAGGTCACCACCTTCGAGAAATATTTTTACAATTGTACGCGTTTTCAAAAAGTTTCATTTGTATTTTTGGCGTGTACAGCTTAGGTAGTTTGAAACTTTAAAATGATGAAAGTGCTACAAATATAAAAAAATTATATAAATCAAAATGTGCTAAAATGTTCATGTTGCTCCAACAGTCATAACTACAAAATGGTAGGTGCGATTCAAACACGACTTGGCAGGTACGTAATGAGGACAATAACCTGTGCATCTAAGCACCACAATCACCACATCTCTAAGCTGAGGTGCGTTATCATAAAAAAAGTCTGATAAAGTTGATATCAGGCAGCTTTGTTTTCACACCATTGACCGTAGTATAAAAAGTTACTGCTCATCTTCAGTCATTCTGTGTGAATGCACAGTTCCATATATAAAGAAGTAGCACACCAAATGTTATGCACAATATTAATAATTTATTATGTTATGCACAATATCACAGTTCGCGTAACTATACCATGCAAAAAAAAATCAGGTTTTGAGAAAAATGGCGTTAAAGAGTTGAACCGAATGCCAATGTAATAAAAAAAACGTTCAATATGTCTAAAACCCAACAGGCTCATGGCTTGGGCACTTCTTGGAAGCGACACGATCTCCCTTTTGAGCGAGCTGAAGCACGCATTTTTTTTCTGGCCAGATTTACGTCTCTAGCAGACTCACGTGCGGCCTTTCACACACGGCGAGTCACTGCGTTGAGATTTTTGTTTCGTCCTGTACTTTGCCATATTTCATAGAGTACTATAACTTGCTCCTGGAAAAGATGGAACTAAATTCGCGAGCTCGAAGTGGAATACGAAAAAGCACAAATGGCACAGATAACCCAGACGCAAACACGCGCAATTTAAACAGAGTGCCGCAGCGCCCCGCAGCCCTCTTGTGGAAATTTTTAAATAAATCGAAAACATTTCCACAAAATGCTTCGAAAAGCTTTTGAACGTACTTAAACAAATTAGTGTTGCGTAATGTGTATGCAAAGATACATTTACGACGAGATGGCAGATGCTGTATAAGCAGAAACCTTCAGTTTCGGTTTCGGATGCGTCTAGGAGGGCTTGGAAAAATGGTCATAACTTTTAACGGCTTAAGATAACAAAATAATTCTTTCTTCTAAATATTTTGGAATAGGCAGGGAGCTTCAATATGCTAAATAAAAAAATTATTAAAGAAAATGCGTTTTTGAAGGTGGTGACTTCAGATAAGCCGTTGTAGGCATTATAATTGCCTCACCAACTCGAGAATTTAAATTTGCTCGCGATAAGCGGACCACGTAGCGACAGTTGTACAGCAGGAGGAGATCACCTGAGCGGCGCGTCACTCAGGAACGATGCAATGTCCAAAGGCACCGTTTTTCTTAGTGGCAAAATTCTTGTGGCAGGTATCTTAGGAATTATTCTGCAAAGGTCGCGAGTTATGGCACGTTTTCAGTGGCGATAGGTATTTTGCAAATCTCAAACGGGTACTAATATGTTCGGCAGGTTGGTCTGTTGGCTAGTGTGTCATCACTATTTACCCCCTTTGTAGAAAAAAATGATATCTTCGGGCCGAATTCTAAATCTCAACTATGATTTCCTGTAATTTGAAATTGGTCTGATGACGGTGGATAGTGCGAGCTGCTTAAGCAGCTCGGCGCATGTGCTACAATGTCATTTAAACGCGCCGCCTTTCTCGCGCATTATGGAGCGCTAGAGCCTACCGTTTCAAGTATTGTAACCCTATGAGTGACATGAAAAATCAGGGGCGATAAGACACACTTGCTTGGCGGATAGTAATATTTCGAACGTATACCTAAGCACATCACATCACATCAATTTATTTCCCTAAATAACCCTCTAGAGGGTAAAAGACAAGGGATGCGCTACAATATAGTCACATGATGATGTTTATTAAGGTAATGATGATGATGATAAAATTATTTGGTCTCAGCTATATTTATTCGTTTCACTTTTACCCTGGAATAAGTGGAATGGACTATTTAGCTGTGCGCTTCTTCACTAATTCTAGAGCGATAATAGGATAAGACTGACGTGGGCTCCTAATTTCAGGTACATACTCAACCTTTTGTCAAGCCAGTGATTTATAAGAGAGAGTGAGAGAAACAACTTTCTTTAACAAGATCATGCTTGATCACTGTGGGTAGGCCCCCTCTTCCCGGGCCCCACTGACAATTGCGGCTTGCCGGGCCTGGTCGAGGGTCGCCAATTGGCTTCCCAACTCCAGTTCGGAGAGTCGCGCCTCCCACGACCAATTGCTAAGTGTACCGTTAAGTAGCGACGAGACGGCGTCTGCCGGACGCTGCGTGCATTGATAAGTGATGTGTTCTAGTGTCGGAGTGGAGTCGCACCATGGACATCTGTCGCTGTGTTTGTTAGGAAATATTTTGTGCAGTATATGTAAGTGTGGGTAAACTCCTTTCCAAACGGCCCGACAAACTGACTTCGAGCAAGCCAATCAACTGCTCGGGATTGCCTGCAAGGCGGCACTCAGCCAGCCGGAAAACATGAGCACTGACCGTCTCAGCGAGCTGGGCATGTTGAACACATACGAAGAACTCGCCGCGGCCACACTCATGGGCCAGCGCGAAAGACTAAACGCAACACCCCAGGGGCGCTCCGTGCTAACACGACTACGATACGCCCTAACGCCACAGTTCTGCGGAGACGAGACCATACTTATGCCACCTGATCTACGAGCAAGAATCCATGCGAACCCCATCCCACGTCACATGAACCCTCACTTCCACGTGAAACGGCGACAAGCCCGAGCAGCCATCCTGCGCAAAAAGCAGGAGGACGCAGACACATACTTTACTGACGCGGGCTTATACCCCAGAGGTGAGACAGCGACTCCTACTTATGTGGCTGTCGCGACAAACCGGGGGAGACCAATCGTATCAGCGTCCGTACGCACGACTTCAAGCGCCACGGCGGAATCCGCGGCCATAGCCTTAGCCATCCGAGACGCTGAGGCCAAGTGCCAGTCGGCTTATATACTCACAGACTCGCAAGTCGCCTGCCGGCTCTTCCTTCGGAGAGTTCTACCGGCCGAGGTCTTTCGAATACTAGGACCAAGCCTCCAAATGGACCACAGGATAACCTGGTGTCCCGCGCACACCGGAGTGGAAGGCAGCGATCGGGCGGATCGTCTGGCTCAAGGTATAACAGGCCGAGCCGCAATACATACCGCTCGAGCGGACGCCTCTCCGACACCCGGCAGCACACCGAGAGACATACTTGAGGTACAATGACTAGGAAGACGAACCAAAGCTCCAGCTCACCCCATGCGGAACAGGCGACAGGCGAGGGACTGGCGCCGAATACAGACAAATACCAGTGATTTATAAGTGACAAGTTCTGCACGTTTGAGGGCATGGCATAGATAGCACTTCAAAAAAACCAATGTTAACTGCTCGATGAGATGATGTTAGAGACATGCATGCCTCAGAAGTCACCGCGCAATGTGCTACTTCATTATTGGAATGAGTTACCAGATTCTACGAAAACATCCGAAATCAAAAAGGCAAAATTAAGTGAGTTGGGACAGTGGGAGAAGAATACAGATTTACACTCATTGGGGTTGAGAGACCTTGGTTGCGCCAGTTTAGTACGTGGTGAAGGTCAGTCTGCAGAGCGTGTTGGTCAGCGGCTCTCGCCTAATGACTTCAGTAGGCTCGGTGACATTTTTCGGCTCACAATGGTCACGGTAATGCTTATGTTAACAACTGTGTTTTAGGACTGCTGAAGACCAGGGATAATGACTGGCTAGCATCTCCCCAGCGCCGAAAGTTTACGAAAGCAATGACACTTTTAGGATCTGTCTTCTGGTACGGCCATATCAACGTCATAGATGCCCACTGCGTTGCCTCAAGCAGACTCACTATATTCAGCAAGAGTAGCGCCGTGTTGACGCTACTCTCAAGAATATAAAAGACGAAGCTGAAAGTAATTTACTGTAGTTATAACACGGTAGTTATTTATTTATTTATTTATTTATTTATGTATTTATGTATTTATTTATTTATTTATTTATTTCATAATACCCCTAAAGGCCCCCGAAGGGGTATTACATAGGGGGAACGGATACATGAAAAAATGCGAGCTTTGCGCGTTACGAAAAAAAAAGGAAGAAAGAGTTATACATAAGTACGACGACTAGCAAAGTACACAAATAAAACATTACACGAAAAAGATTAATTAAGTGAACATCAGAGAGAAAATACAAAATTGTCTGAAAAACAAATGAAGGGCATAAAATAGATACAATGTACAAGAAGAAAAACGAGGTCTTGCTGGATACTGCTTTCGGGCAAATAACGCGAATAACAACGCTTTCGGCAAAATTACGCGAATAGCGATCTTTGCGCAGCATAGATCAACTGCATGATAAGTCGCTGGCCAATATTTAAAAACAAGTAAGATATTACATCTTCTCCATCAGTAAAAGAACCTCAAGCCATATCTTGAAGTGATCTTGTGTGTAATTTCAGTTTGTAAATAAAACACGTATTCATGGATTTGTGCGTCTGCACTGGCACCATAAAACAAGTGTTAAAGCTGTTTAGGTGTATTTGGAGAAGGTCATAAATTGTTTGGTTAAATATAGACAAGAGCTTAGCTGTTTTTCAGCTGAAATTTGGGCAGAAATTGCCGGATGACGCGCCCTTTTATGGTTGTAAAATCCAGTGATGTAAAAAGCAAAAGCTTTTATTGAAGAGAAGCGCAAGAAATTGCGTGATATAATGAAAGTGCACAATATGAATCGCCAAACTTCTCTCGCTTTAAATAAGCACAGCGGCTAACAGACAGCGAGAAACGTGTAGGAACAAGCATTTTGTCCTTAATTGCTGGTATAGGACTGTCAGCGCAGGAAATCAGGCGCTCTATCCCAGAAAGGGCAGCATAGACGAAGTTTGCCAAAAGGAAAGAAAAACGGCACTTGGCTGCTGGCGATAGCAAACTGCATGGGCTTCTCAATGCGGGCTTGCTTTCTTTCCACACACAAAATATATGTCATGCATACGAATGCCCAGAGAAGAAGCTACGCTTTGGGTAATAAACGGCTCTTGCGTGCTGCGCCTGAATACATGTACCATATGGCACCAGCACAAATAAAAGGCGAGACTGCTGAATCCGCTCGTTCGTATTTGCAGTGATTTGTCAGTCTCACAAAATAATAAAAAGGGAGAACGTAGCGAACACAGGGGCGGTAAATTAATTGTCAGAGCGCTGTTTTTTATTATCATTCCTCTGTGCCGGTAACGCAAGCCCTTCGCGTCTGTATATAGCGATAAACTTTACGCTGTGGAAGTTTGTGTACTGGTGACGCTGCCAATGTTTCTCCGGTGTAGGTCCCTGCCTGGGCCCTTCAGATCAATAAACACAGTTGTCTATTCGTCTTATCAGAGAGGATGACATTGTCGTACAGTAACGTTTGAAACCACTCCCTTCTCTGTAAGCATTCCCTTAATTAGGCATGTACGTCTAGGTTGCTCCTCACCATATGTGTTCCATCGCAAAGCAAACAATGTACAGTGGAACAACCCCCCCCCCCCCTCCCCTTATTATCTTCCCTACAAACACCTACTCCTGGGGAATCTTTGTTTTGAGCAGGGACGTGCCAGCTATGTCACAAAACAATGCTTCACCAGTGCGCCAATGAGGGAAGCCTAAACGAGGATGTGATGTAGGTTTCACGTAGACAATAGTTGCCTTCGTTAGGACAAACCAACTGTTGCCTTGGGGAAGGCAATAATCTTGTCAAAAAGAGCTCCGGCTTCCCTGGCTCTTCCGCTTTTGATCAATTGCAATTTCTGTCTTTCGCGCTACATTTGTTTTCTGTAGGTGAGGCAGCACAAAATGTCTGAAATCTGCACATACTGGTAGCAACAAACGATAGCCGTCGGCATCGTGCTATGGATTCACACAAATTTGTGTGGACCACTGCGGCCCAATGCAGCGTGTGAGTGGCGATTGCTAATACGTCTCACATACGTGTCAAGGTACGGGAGTAACAGAAAGTTCTTTAAAACAATTTATGACATCATGTTTTCTGAAACAGAAGACAGTATTTTCACCACTTCAGCACCCCAATCTTCTTTACCCCATATAACAAACGGTATAGCAACGCAGTGATTGCACTTACCAAAAGTGAAAACCCATATTCGTACCATATATTGCATCTCAATGAGTGAACGATAGTAGCTTTATTCCTAAGTGTTTTAGTGTTACAGGCCCTCAGTTAGCACAGCAATATACAATATGAAGTCAGAAATCTGCTTACTTTGGAGCGACAAACGGAAATGTCTTCGTCAAACTCGTACTCGGTAGTACAAATATGTTAAATAACATGGAAATTTGCCCATAGACGAAATGGCGCACCATCTCCATCGATAGCAATCTGCATGAAAGCGCCAACGTAGGCTGGTATGTTATACGGTGATAAATTGAATCTGGCGTTTGCCCTGTGTATCTCGCTGTGTTCAGTCTAAAATTTACAATGCCCTGCCGGCATATGGGAGAAGTTATGTTTTTATTAGGTAAGTGCACGGCAAAATAAATGCGGAGAATCAGCGTTACCGTAAACATAGGTGGACACGGTAAATAGTGCTTGCTGTTATTCATTTTAGTTTATCTTTTTTCCGGTTAAAACATGCTCATCTGCCTTTCCTGCTTGGCCACATTGTACTTGGAGTGTCCTGCAAATAAATAACTAAATGAATAAACAGAATGCGAAACGCTCGGTTGACACTGGGATGCGTCAGGTGCAGTGCTACAATGCAAAGCCTCGCCTTACCGGTCCGCAGTGCAGGACATCAAACTGGATGTTTGTCTTGCGGTCAACCTCATCGCATTTTCTATCTCATCCCTATTTCTCTCTATCTAGTTAGAGCGAACCTTCAGGTCAGTCACTTTTTTGTTCCCTGTCCCTGGTCAAAAGAAATTATGTAATTTTTTTTCGGAAAATATTTCTCTGAAGATTTTACCTTCGAAAAAAAAAACAAAGAACTAACTTCGCATCTGGCGTTTATCCGGGCATCTGGAGTCTCAATTATTTCGGACTGTCACAGGATTCGACCGCGTGGTAACAGACTGTTCACTGCCACACCATTTGATTTTATTACTGAATTCTTATTTTTTATTTGTTGCTTTTTGTTGTTCTTCTTATTCAAGCATTTCACGAGAAGTTTCCCGCCTGTCGGTCCTGCGTGCGGCGCTTCCAATAGAAAACGCGTCTTGCATCGTCTTGACAAACAGCTGGCTGCTTTTATATACACATGAGTTGGTTTTGATAAAAGGCAACTCGGCATTTCTGTACCGTATTTTCCCAACTTTGTCAGACGGTGTTGAACGTAAACACACTTTCGAGCATTCACTGAACACTTCTTGCTCATTGCGCTTCTTCCTCAGTGAAGCGGCATGAATATCCGCTCATAGCAGCATGAACAACATTGTCAGTTCTGGTCTTCGTTCGCACACGCCCCGTGTATTTGTCTTAGCCTCCATGGTTCTCATTCCTGCTTCCTTATGGCAGTAGGAATAAGCCACTGCTCTATGACGGTGGCTGGTGCGCTAAGTTAGGCAACATTTCGGTTTTCGATGGTCGGTGCTTCTTTATTTTTAAGCTAGACGTGCTCCCTCAGTAGATAATAGAGTGACGTTTGAGACTCCGTCTTCCAGTTTCTTCAAGTGAACAGGGAGACTGACAATAAAATATGAAGTTACACTCAAAGTTCCTGCTCATGAATATCTTTCTGCTTTTTTCTCATTCTTTTTTTCTTCGTGGTGATGGTGGCGCAAGTGGTAAGCACGAAGATGGGAGGTGTCAAAAGCAGCCCGCTTGTCTATGTAATAAGTCAAGAATGCGGGGTGAAGTACGCTATTGCGATATAAGTGGGGTTAGTTATTTGCGTTTCCAAACGGGAAAAGAGATAATGCGTTTCCCATTACCAGTATGAAAGTACTCTAGGATTCGTCTCCGAAGCAAGAGTTCTGCACCCGAAAAAGGTTAAAACCCCGAAGAGGCACATTTGGAAGCAAGAACGTTTTTTTTTTGCTTGTTTGTGTGTTTGTTTGTTGATACTGTTTGCAGTACAGTAGTGGTAATATACAGAACTTAACACATATGTGTCACTTTCATGTAAGACATAAATTAACATAACAAAGCATGAACATAGCACTATAGGCGAAGTAGTGCATACATGTTGCGCATATTAGGCAGCAAAAGTCACAGTAAAAATCAGTAGCCCCTCCCCTGTCGAAGAGATGGGCGTAAGCGAAGCTTGTGTGTTTCTTCTGTATTCCTCCAAACTAATTGCACTGAAGAGTACAACGTTGTGCTCGAACCACAACCGGTCATACGCACCGCAGCTGCCTCTGAATGAATGCATGCATGAATGAATGAATGAATGAATGAACTTTTATTTCCCTTTTTGAGAAAGCGGAGGGGCCGGGGGGGGGGGGAGAGGGAGGTCTGTGTGCTCCAGTCTCAGCACCTTAGGTTGCCAGACGTCCGCCTACCAGTCGTGATAGGCCTCCACTACCTCCTCAGCCCACCTGAGGACTCGGTCCTGCAGGGTGGGATGGAGCGGCGCAGGGCAGTCTCCCACAGCTCCTCGCTACTAATTAATGGTTTGAGGTTACAGGGGGGGGGGGGGGGGGATATTTGATGGGGCATTTCCACATGATATGGGAGAGATCTGCTTTCCGAGTAGGCGTTGGATGTGGTATTGGCCGTGTAGGTTCGGAGGAAGTTCATGTCGCCTGTTCTCGTTGAGTGGTGGAGCGTAATGAAGTTGTCTCAGGACCTCACGCCCAGCTTCAGTGGTGGAGAGTCTGTGATATTGTGATGATAGATGTGCTTCGGTTAATTCTTGAAGGGTATTAATTAGGGCTGTGGCCATCACCCTTTGTGTGGATGCTCTAGTCGGAACACCAAGAGCGACTTTTTGTAACTTACGGATCAAGCAATTTACAGTATCCGCTTCTTTCCTAGAGAGTGAGAGATATGTTAGTGCGAAGGTGATTTTGCTTAGGACAAAAGCTTGGATGAGCTGAATTATCTCCTTCTCTCGAAGCCCTCCGTGTTTATTGGAGATCCTTCGTATGAGGCGTAGCGTGTTATCTACTGTTGTTTGTAGGGCTTGCAAGGTACGCTGATTTGCTGGGTTGCCTTGAAGGTGAAGTCCTAGCCCCCTTATCCTGTCTACCTGGGGTATGCAGTGCCCTTCAACCGTGAGTTGGATATTCGGGGGCGATGTCCTGAAGCGTCTCGTGGGGGGCAGAAGGAGAAGCTCTGATTTGTTGGGGGAGCACTAGAGCACTGCACGGGCCGATTTTTCTAGCCCGGGCCCAACCCGGGCCCGTTTTTACGTTGGGCTGCGCGCCCGAGCCCGACCAACTGTTTTATGGCGAGACCCGGGCCCTGCTAGGGCCCGGAAATAATCTACGTTACCCGCCCGGCCCGGCCCGCCACCCGTTTACCTTAGGGCCGAGCCCGGCCCGAGCCCAGCTCGATACTGGCCCGAACGCAGCCCGAGACCAAAAAAGATCACTAAGCAGCATTAAAAAAATTAAATAAAGAAGAGAATGAATAGAATTTATTCTTAATGCATAAATACATGTCTATGCAATTAGGAACATCATTTGCGTGGTCTGAACGCAAATATACCAGTGCGCGAAGTAGCACGAATGACCCTACCGAGCAGTATCGCCAGCAGTTTCCAACGGCGCAACCTTGATGCGGCCAAATTCACTTCTATCGCAGCGCCGCCACAGTATTTTTCCACGTCGGGCGCCTCACTGCAAAGCATGCGCCGCCCCAGCCGCTAGTCCCACTCAACCGTATTATAGTAAAATATAGCCGAAGCGCCGCCGCGACTAGTCGTGAGCGCAGCGCATGGATGGAGTAAATGGAGAAAGAAGGCTTCTCGTTCATCCATGGTGCAGCATAATGCGTTGCTGCTAGGCGGCCGATTCAGAACATGCGTGCAATCATGGATGGACGCAGTGCCATATTTCAGCCGCGGGTCGAATTATCTTAACAGCCATTGTTTTAGCAATTCGCCTTTGAAGAATCAGCAAGCCGCGAACGCGCTTGCACCGCGCTGAAAGCATTAATAACATTGATTTTAGTAAGTAATGCAATTGCATCCTTTGGTTTGAGGCGACTGCGGTTTTAGTGGACTGTTACATTCTGTTCAAACAGCGCAGAATACGACGGAAGAAGAAAAGGGAAGTACACAGGGGTAGCACTGCTAGCTTCCAGCTGCGGCGGGGCAACAGGTTTTTCAGAGTCGAGACGCGCGAGGATAACTCGCTGCACGTTACATGCACACCACCAGAAAGTTCGAGCCTGGCCCGGGCCCGCGTCAAACTACCCGAGCCCGGCTCGGGCCCGGGTCAAAAAGGACATGCCGTGCCCGAGCCCGGCCAGAGCCCGTGAAAAAACTGCCCTACCCGGCTCGGCCCGCCCTGTGGGCCGAGCCATGCCTGCGCTTTCGGGTAAGCCCGAGCCCGTGCAGTGCCCTAGGGAGCACCTAAGATTCAAGTGGCTCTGAAGTTCCAGTTGAGAAAATCGTTGAAACCTGGCCGTCACATGGGGGAAGTTGGCGCTAGCGTTGCCGAGGGGTGCACCACCGTTGTCAGGTTCCGGGAGGTCTAGACGACGCTGACGTTTGTCCTGAACATTGCACTCCCGCAGCTCGGGGTCGGTGGCTCGTCGCTGACGTTAGGCCTCAACATCGCGCTCCCTCAACTCGGGGTCCGCGGCTCTTCGCTGATGTTTCGCCGGGGCTTCCGAAGCCCTCACGCTAGAATCGGCACGTCGACGACAAACACTTTTCCGAGCGCATTCATTCTGGATTCATTTTCGTAAAATTTCTTCGAAATTAAATCTGCCCGTTACGTAAGACAATGAATGGCTCATACCCCCGTAAAGCGGCCTCCCCACTACTACGACAGAAGAGAAGTGAAATTCTACGCTAGAATCATTAGCAGCCACTTATCCTCCACCTCATAGGAAACTGGCTAGACCTCTGTCGTCCACTTTACGCATGCTTCAGACTAAGTCCTATCCCTACCTGGCCCTTTTTCATTCGATCACTGCAGAGGCTTTTAGCTCTACTTGCCCCAACTGTGCGGCTGTTAGCAATCTAGAACACATGCTCTGGCGATGCCCCTCGTTACAGGGGCCCAATCGCATCACGGAAGAAGAATGGAGCTCTGCCATCCAGAGCTCAGAACTGTCACGACAAACTTGGGCTGTCCAGAGAGCCCACGATGCGGCGGTTAGGCTCGGCCTACCCGTCCCCACGTGGGAGCGGCCCGCAGCTCTGCCCTAGGGCAGGGCTTTTCAGGACCTATTTAATAAAGTTCTTTGTCTGTCTGTCTGTCACGCAGCCAGCTGTGGAAGCAGACAACGACGACGAACGCGGGAGCAGTGGTACGAGCGCGTGTCAAGCACGAGCCCCCTGTGCATATCTGAGAGCAACTGGTAAACGCAGGCTAGCGTTTACAAGCTTCGCTTGAAAAAGAAAAAAAAATGTTTTCGCATTCATACTTAGCACAAGTTATTGCAGAGTTAATAAAAGTACACAATGAACAGTAAACTGCAGGTTTACAGAGTCACACTATCAGAATAAATAAATGTTTCATGGAGCGTTAAAATTTTCAGCCAGAGCTTAAAATAACAGCCGATCCGAGACCTTATCAAATGCCTTCGCAAGATCTCCCCGCGATTATTTGTTTACGAGAAGTCATCCGCTATTCCAACTAGCTACGTTGTAGTAGACAGTGCCTTAAAAAAGCAATGCTGAGTTCCCGATTGCGTCTGAAGGTAGTGTGGTAGGTGCTGGCTAACAATATGCTCCAATAACTTGGAGCAAGTATTAGAACGAGAATTGGGCCTATAGTTAACAAGGACTGACGTACTGCCACTTTTATGAAGTGGTGCTATTTTTACTCGTTTACAGGCTGATGGGAAAGTATCTTCGTTACGAGATTAAAAATGCAGTTCCACTCAACGTGAAAGCTGAGGAAGTAAGGAGCAGTGATTCGCCGGCGTTTTGCCTTGAGTTTTCCTTGAGTTTATCTTGTTTTATCCTGTGTTTATCTGTTGTTTACCATTCCGTCATCCATTTTGACACCTGTGCTAAGGCACAACTGGTGGGAAACCACGCACATGGAGCGAAACGGCAACGAACATGGTGCCAAAGCCTTTGCTGATGATAGTTAAAGGCGAATTTTACGAATTTTGGTTAATTATTGCGCTGAATGCTTGATTATTCCTGTCTTTTAAATTATTATGAATCATGTTTATTTTGAACTGGTTTTGAGCAATTCTGCACTTGTTCTGACCCTGTTTTGAGCACTCGTTCTGGAGCGTGATCACTCGACAGACGCCGCCCGCCCGGCCCATAAAGTGCATCGCACCTAAAATAAACGTAAGGTATTTAGACACATAAGGTACTCAGATACGTCATTCGGCGTATCTATACGAACTCGTTAGGAATGACATCCTGGCCAGCGCTGTTTTTATTGCGATAGCAATTATACAAACACTTCTAGCGGTTTTCTGCCGTCGCCGTCGCCGTGAGCTACCGTATAAAGTCCAAGGGCGATATTATCGTCGCCGCACGCCGTATGCTGTATGTGCAAGTGAAAGAGCGCGTCGGAGAGCGCCCGCGCTGCGGAGAGCAAACGTGACGTCTTCCCTCGTGCGAAAGGCCGTGGGGGATGGGAGGGAGGGGAGGCGACGTTTAGCTGCGGCACGAAACGCGTATCTTGTGACTGGGCGCATGGGGAACTGGTGACTCAATCTGCCATGCGCAAGGAAGAAAGCGGGAAGGCAGCGCGAGAGGAAGGAGATGCAGCTTCTACTCTCCCAGAAATTGCCTACTTGTACTTTGCGTGGCTGAGGGCTGTCGCGCGCAACCTATCTTGGAAGCGATCTTCACACGGCTCTTACCTTTGTATGCGCTGTGCTTTCGCCGCTCAGTTTGCTTTGAAGCGATACACCACACGAACATTCGCTCTCTGCCGCTGTTGCGATTGCTCACGCCAGCGTTTTGGTTGTCTGCGGTGATCGAGCATGAACTATTGATGTTAGCTAGTGGCGTGATTACATTATGCTTGTTATTTCAGTCAGTAAGCGAATGTGTCCAAGTTTATGCTGCCGATAAAAATACTATCCTTACTCCGTATAGCCATCTACTAATTCGCTATCGCAAATGAATGTTTCGCCTTTCGGCCGAAACATGGACTTCTTCATTGTTGATACCAAGAAGATCAAGTTTCACGAGTTTCATTTTCGGACAAGAGACGAGGGTTGGGGAAACAAGACAAATCCGGTGTAGTTGCATTATTGAAGGTGAAAACAGAGGAAAATAAAATATTAAATTCCTCAATTAACATGTTTCAATATAGCATCTTTATCCTGGTTAGCAGTGGGTTTGGCAAGAGGGTCTGGAAAGCGCCAGAACTTCGCTGGTGCTTCAGAGAGGAAGCTTTTCAATATTACATTAAAAAATGTGCGTCTTCATTCCGTAATAAGGCATTTACGTTCGTGCCTCTTTTCCTGGAGGGTATGTTTGTTTTCATCTCTCGGATTTATGAAACATGCTTTCTCTTTGAACATTTCTTTTCACGTGAAATATTTCCCTGTTAATCAAAAAATATATACTTTTCACTTTTTAATGCACGTTGGGATAAGCTTTTTGATGCAATGCGCAATAACAGAAGCAAAAAGTATAATGCTTTATAAAGCCATCCTGCGAGTCATAAATTGTTTTAATGTCATTAAAACAGCAATCAAGGTAATCCAACTTGCTGGTATCATCCGCGGCATGGATATTCAAAATATTCAGTTGCGTTTTTTTAACAAGCGCCGAATTACATCCGAAGCAAAAAGTATAATGCTTTATAACGCCATCCTGTGAGTCATAAATTGTTCAAATGTCATTAAAACAGCAATCAAGGTAATCCAACTTGCTGGTATGATCCGCGGCATGAATATTCAAAATATTCAATTGCGTTTTTTTAACAAGCGCAGAATTACATCCGAAGCAAAAAGTACAATGCTTTATAAAGCCATCCTGTGAGTCATAAATTGTTCTAATGTCATTAAAACAGCAATCAAGGTAAGCCAACTTGCTGGTATCATCCGCGGCATGGATATTGAAAAAACTTCAATTGCGTTTCTTTTTTTAACAAGCGCAGAATTACATCCGAAGCTAGTATAGGAAATTTATGATCACACAATTCTTCATTTAGGCAGAATTTGTGCACATACTGGTTCATTGTACTAGACACAAAAAAGGTGTCTTCGCACAAAATATGAGAAGCATTGCGTTCTATCGGTCAAATATTACTTCAATAAAAAATTTACATTGGCTAAATATTCTGCAGTTGAGTGACTAGTTCTGGGCCAGAGCAACACACGGTGCTTTTGTCGGGATCAAGCATGATTGTACGTTTCTAACTGCTAGCTCGTTGCTTCGCTTTACTGCGTTTCCTTAGCACACTCTTTACGTACTGTCGGCATAAAAGCACGAAAACAAGTGCTTGCTGCTCTAACAGCCGAACGTAGCTTCAAACTGAAAGGGCAAATTGCACCTTCATTCGCGCTCCTCGTCTCTCAATACGTCCTAATGATAGCATCTAAAAGTGGTATCCCCAAAAGACTCTCTCAGCCTTTCTACAAAAAGCAGAAAGGAAACATGACAAGTTCATAATGAACAGCCCAGCCACTAGAGATACGGACCTCCGGACGTTGCAGGCGTAATCTGAAGAAATGTTATGGAACCAAAAAATAAGAGAATGCGCCAGCCAATCGGATACGTGCGTCAGCTCTTGTGGCTACCGGCGTCTTCTGTTTCTCTTTCTTTTTTTTTTTACGGGGTGATTTATGATGTTTCAGCTACTTTCTCGCTGACGTTGCTTTAGAAAACGAAGACTACATTTAGTCGAGAGTCCTCGGCTGTGACGGAAGGCGCCAAAGTCCGCGGCACGTTTGTCGGCCAAAGCCTCATGTTAAGCCTGCTCCAGTTACGCATTCTGGAGCAGGCTGATACTAACTTTTGGTACACAATCACGCGGCTGTTTTTATTTCCTATCCGTCCTTTGGTTTTGCAAGCCTTCAAATGATTTGTCTAAAGTTGATTGTGAACGACGTGTGTCAAGGAACCACAGCTCCTTGTTGCTTGAGGAGAAGGCTTGAGGTGATGCAGCAGACGCAAGCACGAATACAAACAGGACAGTACTAATGGGGTTCTCTTGCACGCGCAAGAAAGGGAATATTCAGAGAAGAGTTTTCAACTGGAGATGAACTCCTCCGGCAAGAGTGCACTGGAGTGATCTCGTTTAACCGACGCATCGTAGAAGCGTACTTGTCAATGTGAAGTCAACTTTAGCGAGAATATGACCACATAGTTGGGGCCAAGGACGAATCGCTACTTTCAAGTGGCGTGTTTCATAGTTATCCGCAGTAATTCAACAACAAATGTTACTGGAGCCGGTGTTTTGACAAAGGAACGTCTCTTCGTCCCGACAGCTATCGCCTCGACGAAGACAAGTTTTTTTGTCAAAACGATAAGTCAAGGGACATCCTTTGTTCGAGCACTGTAGATCACTCCACCTCCATCTTCCTGTGAGCCTTAGCATTGTTTCTGTTTTCACATCGGAGCTGTTTAAGCCAGGCGTAATGTGTCTGCTGAATCCAACAAACCCCCTCGTCGAGCGAAACCGTTGCCTAGCAGCCACGTCGCGGAGCGGCATGTGCTTCGCCTCCTCTCCGTGCCGTGCACATGTTGCTTTGACGTGCGACGTTAAGGAGAGGGAAGGATAGCATGCGTGCGGTGCGCGCTATGCTCGGGAGAGAGAAAGAGAAAATGAGAGCGAGAGAGAAAGAAATTGTAGCAGCACTAACGAGGCAACGCGCAGAGCTGCTGCCGATGCCTTCCCCGCTTCCCCGCGTTCGCGCCGAATGCGCGTGGTGTCCGTGACTGCAGCCGGCACCTCTGGCGGCGGCTCGGCAAGTTTCGATCAACCACGTCCCGGAAGGTGTGGAGGCACAGCTTGGCTGTGACGTCACCGGTGAGATAAAGGTTGGAGCCACCACGACGACAACAGAACTCTCGTTTACTCTGTAGCGAATACATGTACGCTTGACATGGGATGACCAAAGAAGATCCGAACACCCGAAGAAGAAGCCGCCCATCTTGAAGCGCGTCGCGCGGCCAAGCGAGAACCTGCGTGTCGGCGGCGAGTCAATTCGGAAAACCATGCCTAGCAGCACTTACCATTTCCTAGCAAAATTTAGCCAAGCCTAGTAAAACTTGAAAGAAGCTAGGTCGATCACCAGCTGCGCTGTTTACTCCAACCTTGCACCACTTGTACAAGCTAGTGGTGTACATAACAGAAATCATGCGTGATAAGCGCACTGGCAGCAACCTTACCTTGATAACCGTCAAACGACCATCAGTTCACGCCACGGAAATAACAGGCAACGGAAATTCGCTATCATATGTACAGGTTCATAGATGCAGTACTGACGCATTATTTCTCATATATGGACCAATAAAAGACGCAAAACCGTACAGGCAGTTGCATTTAAACTCTTTTTTCAGTAAATTCCTCATCATCTTATTTTTCATCATAATAAACCCTTTTTTATGTCCGTTGCCGAAAGAAGCCCTCTCCTAGCGATCTCTAATTAACCCTGTCTTGCGCTAACTCATAGCAAGTTGTGCCTCTAAATTTCCTAACTAAATCCCACCACTTCGCCCACTGCCATTCTCCATTGCACATCCGTTCTCTTGGCACCCATTCTGTCTTCTAATAGAGCACGGGTTATCTGCGCTACGCATTACATGTCCTGCCCAGCTCTATTTCTGTATATTATATTTCTCAGTATATATTAGTTATATAGTTAGTTTGCCGCTAAGCAGCGTTGCGCCGTATACATGGCTGTTTTTTTCTGTTGATGGTGATCGCGTCATAGTCTTCTAGGTGCTCACTCATTTACACAACGAGTACTCTGCTAAACGTGAACCTGACTTTACTAGAAATTCTGATAGACTGCACGCAAAGCACCATTAAACAAACCTAGTATGCTCCTTGCTCGCACGTGAGTTCTTTCGTGGCGAAATGTCCCCACTCTAAAGGAATAACATTCCGGATGGACGAAAGAAACATACAAAAGTAGAGGAATATGCTCTTGGTATTGTGTATCTGACTCTTTTGATGCATTGCACGACATATGACCGTCAGACTGGCTGATGTATTAATGAGTGCCTGAGGGAGGCAAGAGTATAGTGTAACATATTAGAGTATAGTGTAACCGGTTCTGATCTGCCTCACAAATTGAAGCATGTAGTGTTTGTGTAAAGCGTAGTTTTTCACAATTTTGTGAGATTGTTGGACTTAGTAGCACACATCGTTAACTCTATACAGAATGTATTTACAAAGACTGAAGATAGGCAATGACTGCTCTAACATTTGAACTCATAGCGCTCACAGAAGGTCATTTTCGACAGTCTGTTTGGTACCAATATGCTTCGCCACAATGTTCAAATGCAGCCCTAGGCACTATATTACGCTCGTGGTATCAGACACATTCTTTTTAGATGATGCCTAATAATGAGTAAGTATTGTATCCGTTTGTTTTTATTATTACAGCGGATTTGTATATGTCTACCCTCCCATACATTTTCAATGTCCAGTGCCTGAGAACTCCCGCGCCCCCTATGAGGAGGCAAATAAACCAGTAAGGCAGGTGCTCACACCTGGCTGCAACAGGAGGAAAGCTAGGAAACGGGCGGTGAGTAGGAGGGAAGATCGTGCCCGAGAGGCTGCCCGTAAGCGGCGGGCTCGGACACAGGTGCCGCGAAGCGAAGAATGCGGCGAAGCGACGCTGATACCACGCCAGTATATCATGGACGAGCACAAGGATGCGTATGCGAAATTTCAGAGGGACTTGCTGGACCGACATTTTGGATTCTGTTGTGCGTTGTGCGACAGACTGTGGTTCGAGAACAATTTGATGGTGATTGGTAACGTTCGAGATGTCGTGAAGCGTGAACGTGACGCATTTCTGACGGCTACTCCAGCTCCTGACTGAGCCAGCTGCACGGCTTGGCTGCGCCGAGGGAGCGCTGATGTCCGTAGCGCAGGTTTGACTGTTTTCACAACAAATCCGTGCAGGAACGGGGCCTCGCCTCGATGACGTCTCACCGTTTTTTTTCTTCCTCTCTGTTTCGCGGCGTTTTAACGCCGCCGGCAATGAAACGGAGAACACGCTGGGCTGGTGGTTACTAGGCACAACTGTGGCTGCTGTTAAGGAATCGATGGTATTCCTAAATAAACGCCTCGCTGTTTTGATGATCCAAATATAAACTCACTATCAGGCAGGGAGCAGTCTACCTGACTGGAGCAGAGTTTTTCTTATTTGGGTGTTGCTACACTGCGCTCCGCAACACCCCAACGACCGCCGCTTCACGTCGGCGCCCGGCACAGGGGCACAACCGACAGCACCGCCAAACAGAGAGAAAAATAAGAAAAGACAATGGTGATACCTCATCAAGGCGAGGCTCCGCCCCTGCACGGACTTGTTGTGAAAACAGTCGCACCCCCGTAGCGCGCATAGATCATTTTTGCCATCTGCTGCATTTCCACGCCTGCGCAAGGAATCGAATAGGCAGTTAGTATGTTGCGTGCGCTGGTATGGGGACGCTGCGTGTGGGGCGTAGTGCCGAAGGCTCTTCTGGTAGCCTACGTTCACAGAATGGAATGGCTGAGAATGTTTTGTGTAATAGAAAATGGTGCTTTTTGGATTCATTCCACTGAAGTGGATCATCACCATTTGACTAGAATTAGAATTCCTGTGCGGGCGTTTATCGTTCTTGTTGCTTTATAAATACGTGTGTTACACAAATGCAAATGCTACTTGAAAGGAGCCCTTCGTCAGGATTTTTATTGTGCCTTTTGGTGCCCGCTAAATTTTACATGCCTCTGCTATCTGCAAAAGCTTGACGCACAGCGACCTCAAATGAACCGATTCTGTCGACTACGGCTGCAAGTAATGTTCCATTTACTGCCTGCATTCTCGGTCGCTTTTCTATCCTATTCTGTAATAAATGAAAGGGGTGACTTTGGCGTCGCTGCCGGGCAGTTGTCGGGATTTGGAGAGCGAAAGTTCTAGTACGCCATGTCTCGCAAGGTCATTCATCACGTCGCAATGACCTTGAGCCGCCGGAACGCAAGTGTGGCATGTGTGACTTCAGGCACGCGTGATCCGCGGCGGAGAGGCGTCGCAGCTGCGCTCGCTCGGAGCCTCGCCGTGGCGGTACCACGTGACTTGGCGCGGGTTCATGGGTGCTTTGCCGGTGCTTCGTTGCTCAGTCTCGCCATGGATGAGGCGCCGGCTAGGCCGCATGTGGGTGCGCTTCAGCGCAAGCGACAGGCTGAACTAATCATCCATGCAGTAGATATATAGCTAGGCAGCATGCTGCGAAATGTCAAGCAAAGGCAAAGTTGGCTGCTGAAACGCCGGAGCAAAGGGAGACCAGATTAGCAGGTTATATAGAAGCTTACCAAGCGCGGAAGCGTGCATTAAAGAAACACTGTGTGCATGCATATTCTTTGCAAAACTAAGCCAAGCAGACCTTTCGTTCGTGATAACTAGGTTTACAAGGCTAGTTATCAAACTACAGCTATTTATTTGTTTTCAGTTGCCGCAGATTTAGGTCGCACATCAGGCTATCGCTAGCAATGCTGTGCAGTTATTTTGTATTTGTGGATGTTATGTCACAACGTGAATGCTATACTAAGGTTATTGGTACTAATTGTTAACACATGAAGCCATATATTTGTCAAATGTCTTGCATATTTCCAAGAGTTTGTTTTGCGAAAGAATGTTTTCGTCACATGCAGTTAGATACCCTGTAGTCAAATAATCGAAGAAGTCTAAACTTGCGACTGTGTCCTCTAGAGTTTTATAATACTGCATGCGCCATTAAAAATAAACTCCATTGTTAGCAACGGAGATTACAGTTATCCAAAACAGTTGCTTGTTCATGAGCCCGCGGCAGGAGAAGTGTCTAATAAGAAATCGGCCTATTTGTTTAAAAATTCAAAATCACAACTCAATGCCCTGTTAAGCCACACATTTGTAAATTTGGCACTTACAGGAAGCTTTCAAACTTTGCTACTCAGCCACATTGCAGCATTTATTACCACCACCCATTTACTCCAAGGTTTCACCCCACATGAAAAGTTCTTCTTTCTCGGGTTTTACGTGCCAAAACCAGTTCTGATTATCAGGCACGCCGTAGTGGAGGGCTCCGGATTAATTTTGACCACCTGGGGTTCTTTAACGTGCACTACAACTTAAGCACACGGACGTTTTTGCATTTCGCCTCCATCGAAATGCGGCCGCCGCGGCCAGGATTCGATCCCGCGACCTCGTGCTCAGCAGCGCAACGCCTTAGCTGACTGAGCCACCCCGGCGGGTCCACTTTAAAAGTTTTATTCTCCATATCGGAACATGTTTGCGCTTTCCTTACTGTCTTCAGGACTCGTCTATTTACGCTTACGTGTCCGCGTTTACTTAATGTTGTCCTCGGTAAGCGCTTCTAGTTGCAATATCGGTGTTGCTACAAAAAGCTATTGCACCTGTTTGTAGTATTTTGTTACATGTAAAACGCGTACAAGTTCCCGAGACAAAAGGGTTACAGCTAGAGAAAAAATTGTCTTCACTCCAAAATGGAAACCTAGTCATCATCTCCAAAACTTGGTATTCAGCACAGCACCTCAGCTGACCGGGTGGCTGGAAATTCACAGAGTTTGCTCGAAGTAGCGATATACTTGAAAGGCTGAAGTATTAATATTAAAAATTTAAATAGTTGATGTCGAGGGGTTAGATATGTTCAAGAATTAAAGTTTCACATCTACATGACTATAATTTTTCCACAGAAGAGAAACACATCGACTAGGGTGAGATCTCGATTAATACATACGCGCTTTTTTGAATGCACCAGTGTCGGTTGGTTTAGTTTGAGCAGAAACCAACGCATGCAATTATTTGGCAGTAGTTAAGACCTAGACGTTATTTATGTATCCGACAACTCAACTATAGCATGACTGCGCATCTTAACTGCGCAGATACTCGCTGCGAACGGTCCCGTGCCTATATTATCAAAAATTGTCAAATGCTTGACTAAAGCATTCGTTCTTCTTGTTCTGGCCATCATGCTGTTGCGTCGTCTTTGCTAGTTACAATTTAAACCAGAGCTTAACGCGCCTTGGCCTATTCGCAACTCAAATGAGCTGCAGGGGGCATTGCGAAAACTAGCCGCGTCTGGCTACACTGTGCAACATGGCGGTTACACGGAGGTCCCCGCGTCGCCGCAACCGCTGTGTTTGATGTACAGTACTATGTAGTTTGATGATTTTCGTGCAGTGTGACGCCCGTTTGCACTGTTTTGTGGAAGGAAAGCGAGTAGCTTACGCCGACCAAATCATTTTAGCCGATCTGAGAGAGGCACAGTGGGTAGTGAGGCTGGAGTGGTCGCACGCTGTCTGCAAACATCTGGCGTGACAGCGGACCCACACGAGATTCTGATGAAGATCACCGATTTATTCTTGAACCGATTGGTCGTGGAGCCGAAGTACTCGTGCAATGTTGAATTGTCGGAAAAGTACAAGCACGTTTCTGCTGCTTTCATTCACTGTTAAGGCGCGGATAGATAGTCCGGTGTTTCGAGCGTGCGAGACAGCGGCCGACGAAGTTAGATACGTCACGCTGGCGTCGCCAGGATTGCCGAAATCTTACAACCTGCTCAGTTTGGCACATTTAACATGGCCCGCAGCAGCGCACCCACTTGCTCAATCAGCTGTTGCCGCTGTATACATGCGGATTAGTGCGCAGCCGGCGCGCACTTTCTCGTTGTTGTTGCCTTAACACATTTTCTTTCGGCGAAGTCGCAAACTCTGCACGCTCTTTTCAGTCCAGAGAGCAAGCGAACCTAAAATAAAGCTATGCACTTTATCGCGAGCATGTACTACGAATCTGTGGCGAACCTTTCCCGCTAGATTTGCGTTCCTGTTATGTATTTTACATTCAAGATTTGCGCAACGTGACTGCTGCTTCACTTAGCTGTAGTTATTGCCGTAGTTGGCGCATTGTTTCCCCCGTAGAGAACAAAACGATAAATAAGAAACCGAAAGATCTCCTTACTACAATAGAAACACAGTTGCACACCATGTACAGGTATGGCTTGTGCTGCGTGGCCTGACCATGACTGATTACTCCCCGCTGTCTATACGAACATGTCGCTTATAGTGGCTGCTGTGTAAACTAATGAAATAAAACAAATGTTTCTGTGTAAATGTTAACTAAGCTACTGCATTATGAATCTAATTAATTTTTCATGTTATTCATTAATTTACGCATCCTGCACTTTAGGTGGCCAAAACTGTGTTCACCTCTGAACTGCCAATTTCCTTCAGACACTGATAAGAGATACAATTACTTTGATAATTAAGCATTTTTAGATGAGCGCCTACAAATTTGCACTACTTACACGGGTAGCGTGTCCATGGAGGTCGCAAGGAAGGCGTACCGCTATGCCACCCCATAGTTATTTTGCACGCTGGCGCGTACATGTGCTTACATAGAACGATTTACCGATGTTACCCGGGAGTACCTGAAACTCCGATGTACCGATTTTCGCTGATGTACCATACTCGGTAGTTCCTCGTCGTGCACCGCATGAATCCGATATAACAGCTTTTTTCAAGGAAAGCTTGAGAACCGCGGTGACATTCGCATAATAAACTGTATAACAACGCCGGCTATCACATGAAACTGCATGTTGCAGCACGCATACGCGGAACGTTATCACAATGGCAGTAACAACCTCAACGCAAACTTCTTGAAGTTCGCTGTAGCGCTTTACTGCAAACATAGTACAAGCAACAGTATCGCGTTTTCTTCACACAATCAACAAACCTACCCTCGCCTGAAAAAAAAAACAAAAAAAAAGAACTTTCTCGAGCAAGGTGCTGAGAACACAACTATTGCCGTTGTCGCAGCTTATGATAAGATTCGCAATCTATGTGGATCTTCGGCGCCGCAAAACTGCAAAACGCAGCATAATTCCACGGCCGTGGAGAGTTTCATAGATGGTGGCTCCATCGTACTCGAAGCGCACCCGACCGCAGTACGAAGGCTACGTGGAAGCGACGTGTCTGCTCCGACGCTCCGACCTCCGTACGAGGTTTCCGACGCTCGCCGCTAGTGTCGCATGAATTGCTGGAGTCGCGAATACGCGCTTCTATTTATTATTCTCTTTTTTTCATTCTGCCCTACTCAGACGAGTTGCAACTTTTTCTCTCCATGAGGATACAGCGCTACATACTTAATAAGGCGATGTTTCTAGTTTACCCAGGTTCGAAAGTTATCTAGTGGGAACGCATTGGCAGTAATAAGGAAGACATGGAAGCTACGATAACTAAAGAAAGAACAGGCACCAGCTTCGCTTGCGGTCCCGTTTTCTATTGATTTTGTGTTCCTCGTGCTGTATTGATTTTCAAGTTCGGCTCTCGTTTTCTTAAATATATACAGTGGTTAACATTGCTGTCGTTCGAACATTGGTGAAGCGCAGACGTGCGTTCAAATATTCATGAAACGTTGCCTTTGAGAGAAGTCGTCAATGCCAATGGCGGCTTCAAAAGGAGTGCTGAACGTAAATTAACAGGATCGTAGCTGAAGCTAGAGGGCCACGCCTGATGTTCGTTTAATTGCAATCTGACAAGGAAATATAAACTCTTTTCTCGGCCTTCGTTGCCTCTGTGTTTACAATGGATGTGCATGACACCGCTGCGGCTCGGCAAACCTTAGTTTCGGAAGATATCGTAGACGGCGACTAAGAGGGCGACAGGAACCTTCGGCCACAGCTTCAGTCGACGTGTAAGCGCTTTCGGAGCTTATTATGTCTTGTCCAAACCGCGCGAGCAGCGTTTACGGTGCCTGTAGTAAAATTGGGGCAAAAATTGTATTCTGAGCGGCCCAAATGTTTCCCTTATGAATTAAATGATGATCGGTGTGTTTTTCGCTTCGTTCCCTATTTGGCACAAACTTCGTAGTAGTGGCCTGTCATGTTTCTCACTCTGTAAAGCTCCTCGGTGCCATCGCACTCTGTGTATTTTGTGCCGAAGCGTTTGTGGGAGTGCTCATTTGCTGCGCAGAAGGCTCGCAACGTAAATATTTTTTTTTGCTGGGTGACAGCTCGTAGCGAAGACGTATTATCGTCATTCACTCGCTTACTGTGTCGGCCGTCGCGAAACGCTCAGCTTAGAACGTTCGTGTGTGTCGGTTCATAGTCACCATCACCCGTGCTTCGGCGCATTGATTCAAGTGCGCGTCCATCCACTTATTCGGGATACGCTGGCGACAGAGTGGGCACAAAATAGCGTGTAAGTTGGCGTGGATGTGTCTAGCCAACACCACCTCGATAACACGAGGCCTGTTCACTCTGATCAATGATGTCACGCAACCTGGCCCGACTGCCATAGAATCTAATGGGGATGCTGCCGAGCAAGCAGCGACGATTTCGTCGTCACCGCTTTCGTCACGCCATGCTTGGCAATGGAAATTTTGGGCCAGGTATAATCACGTCATGGATCGGAGTGAACAGGCCTTGTGCTATCTAGGTGGTGTTGGTCTAGCTAACGCGCGAGAAACTAATTACTAAGCCAGGAAGCGGCGCTACTCCTTCTTGCCGACGTTCCGGTGTTCCAGAGTCTTTGGAGGTTAGCGATACAACGCTGACAGATGAATGAATTTTTTTATCCTCGAGGAAAGCCAGTCGTCTATTGCGAAGGGTGGCCCTCGCCAGAGGCAGTCCTTTGTGTAGGAGGGGTTCGTGCATGGGCTTGGTCACACAGTTTCATCCCATTCCTCAATAAATCAGCCACTATTTTCGTAGCCATCTACTGCTCCCGTATTCCCTATACCCCTCCACATTTTGCAGCATGAATGGAGCACAGTGCGTTAGCGAACGCCCAGTTGTATTTCGGACTGCTGATCGCACAGTGGCAGCGCAGAAGCATTAATTCTTTCGCACTTGTGCGGCTTTTGCTAAGACGACGAGCGGTGCGCCGTCGGAAGAGCAATCTCGTTCCCACAGAGCCAACTGCTCCCCCCAAAAAACGTCTATAATTGCAGTACCTCACAGCGATCCTCATGTAAACTAAAGTGATGCAAGACTCAAAGAAACCTCGGGCACTTTCTTGGAGCTTCTTAAATGCTTATTGTTTGCGCCGACTCTTATCCGCATGGAATAAATCAACGTACAAGGAGCGTGCAATGATTGTTGCTCCACTCCACCGCGTTTATCTGGTGTAGGCATCTAGCTCCCTGCAATAATAAAAAGTGCTCCTGTGACGGAGGTTGTCACGACAAGGGTGCCTTCGCCTGTCTAGTTCGCGAGCCGTTTTCTCCTGCTTTCAACTTGTTA
The DNA here is from genome assembly GCF_013339745.2 of Dermacentor silvarum. Lineage (NCBI taxonomy): Eukaryota > Metazoa > Arthropoda > Arachnida > Ixodida > Ixodidae > Dermacentor > Dermacentor silvarum. Next base: position 103,078,514 of record NC_051157.2, read on the forward strand.
TGCCGCCACGCTATTTGCTTGTCATTTGTATTTTTGGTTCACCTTGAAGAATGTAAGTCACGTCGAGCTGGAAGGATGGGCGGTCGATTTCATTCCAGTCATCGCAGCTTTCATTTAGGATATGCAATGAAGAGAATGTAGCATTCAGTATCATGCCGCAAGCTGGCCTCTACTCCGATGGACTTGTAGCCGGAGCTAAGTAATATAACGTTGAAGGCAGTGTCTGCACGGCGGTGGAGATATTTCGTGTGCGTAAACCTGTAAATTAACGTGACGAACCTGCAACCTTTGGGGACTGGGGTGAGTTATTAATCAGGGACACGAATATTTTATAGTTAGCTTTTTTATATTGTGAGAAATGCATTCTCGAGAACATTCCCACCCGAACACTTATGCAGCAACTGGGCCTGTGACGTGCTACCTAGACTAACGCGAGCATTATATGATGAAAAGTTATTCAGAAAAAGTAGGAACGGACACTGGTAAATTGTAGACAATTTCTAAATGTGTTACGATCACGCTTGAACGAAACAATAAACGGGCAGCTAATGAGAAGGATAAATGGCGTTGAGGTCGGTGTTTTTAAACTTTACCTGCAACGCGCGTATGCTTCGTACGCTAAAGTATTCATAAAAAAAGTGCAGTAAACTTAAGGATTAAAATGGATTCGCAGAGGCGGTCGCCGAGGAACCGTTGTACCAGAACGTTCAGTAAATGTAGGAACATGCGGTTTGAGGCAATCCTTGCACATCAGTCATTAGAAAAGAAACATCTTAATTTCGTTGCCTCTACTTCAGTGCTCAACTAGATAGGTTTAGTAGAAGTCTAAATTCAACAGATGTTTTAAATTATTCTTGGATGAATTGGTTGAAACAAATTTAGCAAGACTTGACTAGGCTCCTTCAGATGCTATGGACCTGTTCCTTGTTTCATCATTACAGGAATTTTGATAATACAAAAACCAAGTATTTAGTTATCTAGAATAGCACATAACATTGCTATGGAGTGCATCAGTGACTATTAGTCCAGTGGCCACATAAGATCGCGGAGAGGTAATGGAGTAGTAGAGAGTAAAATAAATAAAACAAATCTTTTTTCCTCAATTAGGGTGACGACAATAGCGTTGGCTTCATTAGCATTTGCCTTATTTACTTATTATAAGTCCGGGAGTAGGTAATAAATTTTGGTGCTTCAATAGTTATCCACGCCAAATATTTGAAAGAGATAAAGTTTAATTTGCGGTTTTAAAAAAGTCCTCAGACCGTTTTGCAGCCATTAGTCCCCTTAAGTTAAGTCACATTGTCAGGTGCCCGTATATATATATATATATATATATATATATATATATATATATAGTGAAATTTGGTACAAACTTACAAACTTCCACTTTTGTAATGTGGAGATAAAACATGTCATCATGCCTCAATTTTATTCAGCATGGTCACCACCACTGAAACTGCATAACGATGCGACGTAGAAGATGCTAGAATTTGAAGGTTTTTATAAAAGGGTCACTGGCTTACTGTTCCAGCATTTATTTAGACCTTACATTTAGAAAAAAGTTGATATGGCAAAAGGCCTGGCGCCTCAGAAATAGGATTCCTCAAGAAGAACACAGACAATACGCACGTTTGGCGCTCACTTTCAACAATAAGTTTTTATTGCGGGATCACAGCATATATAAATACCACTCACTCGCCTGCAATAGAACACGTGCTCTGAGCAACCTGATAGCACCTCTCACTACAGAATGGGAAGTAAGGGATACGAAAGATAAAAAGGAACAAGAACCAAAAAAATCCGGCCGTGCGTATAATTTCCACCTGTTTTCCTGATAATGAGATGGACGGTTTTTGCTACAAGACCCACCAAAGGTGGCGATGTGATATGCCTCAATGATAAGGCTGGTCATCTCGTTTATGCTTTTTATTAGAATCAACGTATCTTCATAGATCGGCCGGCAGGGCCAATTCTTGTAATGCTGAGCACGAAAACAATCGGCCTCTTCTTTGTTCCATTTGTTCTTTGGCAGCAAGAATAATACTGTCTTTAGAGTCGAAATAAGGACTCTAACATATTATTTAAGAGCCATCGCAAACGACTGTGCATTGTTGTGATAAAAATACGATACGGTTCATAACATGATTGATTTATAAGTATACACTGGCAGCATAGGGACTATACACATCTCCGCAGGGCTTGTCTGTGTCAAGAAGATTCTGTAAATAGACAGCGTCTGCGTAAACAAACCTTCTAGGTGGGCCCCACCAACAGCATAATGCCATTTGGACAGTAAAACCAGGAAGATGCTAGGACAGACGCTTCCTCGGCGAGTTGAACTAATGTTTCCGCACTTTTTAAGAACGCTGCAGCTTTGTTGTCAGAGAGTGGTTCTCGCGCCCATTTTATTTCACTAAATGTACTCGTATAAAAATTGGTTCAGCGTTACGCGTTGCAGGTATGCTCTCCCAGCATACATCACTCGAAAATATTTGACAAAATTGTTGGAGGTCTGTCAGGGATGCAGAGGCGTATTCCAACATATTGCTAGTTAAATCTCGATTATTTATTGAAGTGTTCACAGAAAGAACACTACTGGACAGCTTTGGGTATTCTGATATTGTAATGTATCTCCTGCCAGCTATTTTTTACAGCGAAAGCTGTATATGGCTAGGCGAAACGAAGAACCATTCGCAAAATGGTTCAATAAACGTCTCCATTGGCTGCGCCGTCAGTTACGTCGTTCTCTACGTCGCACCCAAACGCGCATGCCATTGGCAGTGCCGTTAATGACGTCGTTAGCGAACACGTTCCCGCCATTGCCACGTTGACGCTGCTCTGCCCCAACGCCGTCTCCTCGACTCGCCGTTGTCGCATGCGTTCGATATCTCGAGTTAGCTCGGCGTCGTGGTTAGCAGCATCCGCCCGCCATTGGCGCTTGCGTTCCACTAGAAACACAAACATACAACAAATAATTTAGAAACGCTTCAATACAGCGTCGGGATTAGCCCACTGTTAAACACCGGGGCCGCATGTATCAGCTTCGCTGATTAACCATCTGTACGGAGGGCATGGGTGGTGTTTTTTTTTTTTTTCAATTCTTCATTTTGCGTGCAGTTTCTACAAGAGGTAACGTGATACTTCTGGCTGCTAACATTCACGAGGTCACATTCGGCAAAAATAACTTTAGCATAAACATACAAAAACAAAAAAACAAAAAAAAATCTACAACGTAGCTTCTTCCATTTAGCTGAAAATACCATGCTCTCGAAAGTTTAAGCTCGACTTGCAAGGTTTCTTCGTGGTTATCGTTGCATTCAGCCACAGTATTGTCAGGAATACTACACTCATCAGGAATTGGTAATGTCCTTAAAACCCATGTGTCATAATAACAAACGCTATTATTGATGTCATGTTGCATGGCGGAGCCGACAGAAAACAAGTAGATTTTGGAATGTGGCGAGGAGTATTATGTGCCTGACTACCTGAGAGCTTTTAACTACGTTGCTCATTCAACTTGTAAATAAATTTGTCTGATTCGTCTGATCCATATCTACTTCGGTGAAAGACTGGGCGAACGTGAAGGTCTAGACGACCAGCAAGTAGCCAGTGGCAGCTAACACATATTCTCGTCCGATTATATTCATGTCTGCTTGTGGCAGTCCGACCAAGCGTCTGCTTCGTCATAGGGTGTGTAGAAAAATATCGTTGAGAGCAAGCACTCTGTAGCTGCACCAAAGTAATTACAGATTAGATTACTGCAATTACAAGGTGAATTAGACAGCATAGAGTACGAAATCGCAGGGTGTCAAGCCCATCCTACTCAGCGCCCAGTTCTTCGATCGCCTCTTCGGATCCGCCATGCAACGTGAAAATAATTGAAATTATTCTTTTCTCCACCAACTTCATTTTGTGTCTCAATGCAACAAGGTGGACATAATACACATTTAACCAATTAATTGTACAGACACTCTCCACTCAATTATACCCATAGCAGACAATACCATAATACCACCGTTCCTAGCTTCGGGATTGGGGAATAATTGTCAGCTGGCTTCATGGCGTGCTGTTACGTTGTTGGTTTGTTTCGTACTAAGAGCTGGCTAGGACAATAAAGGCTTCATCAGAATAAATCATCGTTCGAGCGTGCTGTCATCGCCTTAATTTTGAAAGAGCCTAGTTGTATTGATGCTTCCGTTCTCATCGCTCGGTGTGCTAGTACTTTAAAATAATGAAACAAAGCCTTCTTTGCCTGTTTTCTTGCATTTGGAATTGCAATGTATAATAAACATTTAGACAACTTGGGCCATTGGGTATCTATCCGAAAGGCCAACTTTGTGCCGGCTGCTGTTTGGCCTCGTAGGACTCTGGGGTCGCTTGGTATGACAACTTCTTCACTTGGTATGGACAACTGTGTATGTGTCACTGGGCGTAGGCCCACTATTAGCGATTTTCCATAAATAAAGTGCCACTGCAAGAAAAAATTATCTAGACCACTAAATATATTCATTTGCGCCGTACTTCACTGTGCATGCCCTTTTTATTGACACAATTATCTCGACGAGCATCGTACGTTGCCTTTGACAACGTGACGCAGTCATCTAACAGGTACTGGAGACGAAACTGTGCTCGTGTAATTTGAAACTGCTGCTGTCTCGCTAACTCAAACAAACTTCATGTCAGTTTGATTCCAACACTGCGTCGGATGTAAATGTGTCTTTATCAGCTCCCATATGGCCATGGCATGCATTCTTAAGTTGTTAAATAAAAGGAAGTCCGGCAGTGCATGACACAAACTCAAATAGGCCTCAATAAGTAGGAGGGGGAGGAAAGAGAAACGCAAAAGGCGGGGAGGTTAACCAGGGGCGCTATAACGTAAAATGATTCCAAACTGTTTTGATTCTAAACACCTGACGTCAAATTTACGTAACCACCAACGCAAGCATCGGGCGGTGACCCGCAGCGTTGTCTGAACAACCCAATCAAACACTCTCCTCGTTTATAGGAGGTCACCTTTGTTCACTTTCAAAACCAATAACATTGTCTACACTCAGCGGTTTTTCTTATCTAATTGGCTGACAAGAGGCGAGGAGCAGGCTCTAGTGGAGAGAGTTTCGATGGGGCCGAGCCATCACAGTGAAAATAGATAACCGCATGAAGAGGCTGGTGCCGGCTTCTCCGATTGGTCCATTTCGCCTTACCTTGCTTGCGGTGGCTGGTCGAAAATCGCGGCGGCGTGCAACGGAAGGATAAGAATGCCGCTAAAACGGATCCTCAGCAAGGAAGAGTTGGCAGAGCGATGTCGCATGCATGCCGAAAGGGCTCGATTACGTTTTACTGCCACACAAAAAGGTTTATCATGCACAAATAAATACATGATCACCGGCAGGTGCGAGTAGAGAGGGCCTGAGCTATCGGCGGGCAGCCATTTTCTATTCCTTTCGGAACGGGGCAGTGTGTGGCTATTCAGAAACATTTTCACTTTTGTTCGGCATATTAATGTATTTTTTTTTTCGTACACGTCACTTTGACGTGGTGAGTTTTCGCGGTTTTGTGAGGTCGCGTGACAGATAGGCGAAGTGGGCGTAGCCAGAAAACATTGGACCAATACCAGAGGGCTAATGGTGAAGCGGCATCGAATCAGGAATGATTAATTTTCTTTTTTGTGGTTTAATCATGCATATTCAGTGTGTACACGTTATATCAGATGGGGAGCTATCGCGGTTTTCGTGACGTCGCGTGACAGACAGGCGAAGTGGGGAGTGGCCGGAAAATGTTTTGACCAACCGTAGAGGCTGATTGCAGAAATTGGAATCAAAACAGTTTAGAATCATTTTACGTTATAGCGCCCCAGAATAAGTTTGTTTCTTCATACAGCTGTGGGCTGTCTTTTGTGAAAACTCGCATGGTACACTGTACGCTGAGCTCAATTTGACATTTTATTGTGTACGAACTTGCTTCTCGCAACCTATACTGAGCCACACCTTTAGTTACGGCATCGCAGTTGCACAACAATGGCTGAGTGACTCCGTTGGGCTTTCCTCTTCAGAGTTATTAGAATTAAGGTTCAATAACATAAAGACAATATAAAAACGTAATCGCCTTTTGCATTCCTTCCGTCCGCATATCATTGTAGCTTAAAATTCTGCTGCAGTCTACGAATGATGCTGAGCTGGCAAAATTCAAACTAGGTTAATTACGTCCAGCTTTGCAATTGCATTTTACGACCCAGTGGTGAATGTCGATGGCGCTAACGCTTCCGCATAAAAATGTGAGCGGCCGGGAGTTGCTTCATCGCATTTGTACTAATTGGGGGGGATGCCCATAAAGTTGCAAAAGCGAATGAAGAAATATTCATGAACCTAATCCCTTCGTGTAGCCCAGTTCTAAAGCCTCATAAACTGGGCCCCATTTAGTCACAGAAGTGCAGCTGCCATCATGAAGGGAAAATAACTTGGCTGAACATGTTTTATGTTGTTGCGCTTCCAAATCTTCAGCGCGTTTTCGGTTGGGAGCTTGTTCCTATAGGGATATAGCTGCACGCTTTCGGGTAGTTTTACGGTGACCGCAGTTAAGTTCTCGCAAGTGGGTTCACCTTGTTCATTCTACCGTAAGTTCGTCCGTTCGTCCGCACAAAAATCCTGTTAAGATGTAGTTATAATCCAGCGCTACGCACACGCGTGTGCGCTTGGGAATCAGTGACGTTATGGTGGCGAACAACCAGTGCTGCCTACCACAGAGAAATTTCTGCAGATTTAGGGAGTATATGTCTTGTTTAGGAAAAATGAAAACTTGAAATCTGGGAGAATTTCTGCCTACCCAAATTACATTCCCATTAGCAGTTGAAGTACGACTTCGATTGCACTGCAGAGCAGTGATCTGATCTGGCAAAATAAAGGACAAGGTGTTGAAGCCATGGGCTCGGTACGGTGCACAGCTAATGCGCTACGCGATTTGTATTTCTAGCTGTGCTGTCGATTTCGGTCTCCTTAAATGAAATATTTATCTGTAACCAGGGAAGCAACCCTGTGCTGCAACGCCAAACAAAGCAGCACAGGTAAATCTCAGCGTATACAGGGGAACACACATGTCGAGAGCTTCCTGTGTATGAAGATGCCAACGTATAATGCAGCCGGTTGCCAAAGGGGTGATACTAAGAGTGGCCCATGAATTACTGCAGGCGGTGATTTCCCCACTCGAGAACATTACCCCTTGAGGTCTGAAGCTAGAGGCAGAAGAGACCATCAATCTGAATTAGCGTGAGCTAGTGTTATCTTCAAACACGCTAGATGGAGCACTTGAAAAGTAAGTAAAACACTCGAACCTTAAGCTATCGAGTGTTAAAAAAAGAAGCTCGGTTCTAAACGAAATGAATTAAACAGCTTGTCACCGTATTTTGCCTAGCATTTCTATTTCGGTTTAGAGTGCTCAAAACGGGACCACCAGCGGCATTCTTCGTAAAATGGAAAATAATACATTGTGCGGCCTAATCCCACAACTAGGTAGCATAACCAACAAAAGGGGAGGAAAAAAATAATAATTATGGAATAAACTATCCTTGATAACTGTCTATGTCATGCCGCAGCATTTCTGAAAGGTATGGAAGGTCCGAATATGTGCAAAGAGTGGCAGAAACGGTAGGACGACGTTGGTAGGTGTGACGGCGACTACATGATGACCATGGGATGACAAATATGGAGTGATGACGACGATGTTGTAACGACGATTCTGGGATGATGACTGCATGACGACTATGAGATGACAACGACGATGGCATGACGGCGATAGTGTGGCTGCGGTGGCATGACGACAACATGATGTTGATGTGATGACGATGTTAAAATAATTACAAGGGCATGACGGGGACGGCGGTTCGAGGGAGGCATGATGACAAAGGTTTAACGAAGGTGGACTTACGACGATGCCGTGATGTTAAAGGCGTGACATTAATGGGTGGAAGACAGTGTAATTGCTATGACAAAACTACTCTGATGGAACGACCAAAACGACGGCGAATTCGGGACGACGACGCGATGTCGACAATGACGTGACGAGAATTGTGACGAAAATATGACGACGGCGTCTCGAAGAGGGCGTGATGACAACGATGTGACCACGCAGTTACGGCAACAGAGTCGAAATGGCGGAAAGATGGCGATGACACGACAATAAAAGAATGATCACGATGTCGTGAAGGCAATGGAATGACGATGACAACATGGCAACGACGACATGTTGGTGTTGCAGCTTACGTCTGCACGCACATGCATCATCTGCCGCCGCAGTCTGCCTTAATTCGTACTATATCCGGGGTTTGTTTGCACTTTGTCCGACTCCTTTGTCCGAACACATCTCCAGGATGTGTTCACATTTTTCGGGTTCGAAATTGGTGCGTCCTTGCACGGAACCTTTCTTTAACCTTTGTTTCAACAAAGCCTCAAAGAAATGCTTCGTTTATAAAGCGTACAGCTTGTCATAATGCGCATAGGAGTTGTCAAATAGCAATCCCAGCGCGCACTAAACGATCCCGCAAGGCAAGATTGCATTAACTTAACTCACGTAGCTACGCGTTGCTATGCAGCTATGCGTTAACTCACACAGGTTATGCCGCCGTGGCAACCAAAGCGAAAAAAATATAAAAGAACTCACGCAGCTACGCAGGATCCAAATGGCAGAAGACTTTATTTGCTGATATTACTATATGAAGTTCTATTTCAATGACACTGATTATCTGCTATAGAAACGACAACATGCTTCTTTATCGCTTCCTTGTGCTCTACTAAAGAAAACATCCCCGCCGAACACACGCCGCGAGAAAATCAAGGCCATAGGCGCTAATAATTTCACACTAGGGAACCACGTGAGAGAAGGAAAGAGAGATGCAGATTGGAAGACGACAACGCAAACACTGCTCGCTGATGAAAGAAGACGGCATGAGCCAAGAAGACTGCAGTATTGTGCACGCCGCTTGGAGAAAGTTCCAGTTTCGTCGCCAATCAGTCAAGGCGCTAAGCTGACGTCTACTTGCCAGCCTTCTCGTTCTGGATTTTGCGTGCGCACGTTGCTGAAGACGGTAGCCCGTCGCAGCCATTCGCACTTTCGTTCCTTCTCCGCCGGTTTTCGTTCCCGGAGCTACGCGTACGTGTAGTGTCATCTCATCTTTCTCTGCCTGAAGTTTACCTTACTACTGACGAAGTGTTACACTTTCGTAATCTCAGGAAGTTGCAGCCTACTGGCTTCTACCGTAGAAGAATGCTAATGAGGAAGAAGCTCACTCGTCGGGCGAATGATGAGACTGCCAGCCAGCCTAAAGGAGGTCATGCCTTAATCGCCGGCATGGCAGGCGTCCTTATACTAATAGCCTTTGTGTAGGCTTAACGAGTCGTAACAGAAATTACCAAGAGCGTGCTGGACGACAAAGAATGAGAAGCCACATTTAGAGAGGGCTGCAGGGCTGGCCCCTATTGTAGCGGCGTTGAGATTTGCATTAGCAGTTCGACATTCGAAGCGGCGATTGGAAAAAAGGACGCAGCGCGACATCAATGTTAACCACAGATTACCGAGGTTCATATACTGAGTCACTTTTATTTAATCGCACTGTTTGGCATACGAAAACCATGCAGTGGTCTACAGTGCGTTGTCACAAAACGGTGCTAGCAACACATGGCGGATCACAGAGAAAAAAAGCAAGGGGAGAATAGGTAGGAACGCCAGACGAGCGTCCGGTTCGCTACCCTGCACTGAGGGTAAGGAAAAGGGGCACTAGAAAGAGATAAAGAGGAAGACAGTGAGCACAACACGCACACCAAAGGACGAACGGCAGGAGTGGGTAGAAATGGTCACCGAGGCTGGTGATCTTCAAAAAACTGCAGTAGCGAATGAATAGCTTTCAGTGCCATGGATGAATATTATCGGTGCCTTTGAAATTTTGTTTCAGAAAATGTTCGAGAGTCCAGTCGGCTTAGTGAGGCCTCAGAAAATATGCACTGGATGTCGTAGGGAAGGCCAGGTCCCCCTCCTTTTAGCTTGCTTTATTTTTATCTTCAGGGCTGTAGGGCAAGAGGCCGAGGTTCTATTGTTACAGTCGAAAACTTTGAAGACTTACCACAGGTTGAATTTGCTGCGCACAATGTCCTAGAATGCAATAGAAGGCAAGCATGGCGAGCATTTGACCCCTATTAGTACAAGAGGTTGAGCATCTGAAAACATGCCATTTATTGATCCGCATCATTTACAGGCTCCGCTCTGAAGCAAAGCTTACCGGGAAATGAAAACAGTGCTAAGTGGCGTATCGTTTCATTAAATTCTAGCCAGTGCTCTCGCTGTCGAGTGACAAGCGGGCTACTTAGCCTAATTATACATGGAAAGTTAAACACGCATGCAATTTACGGTATGCCATCCAACAGAAACACGGGACCTAATTCACCACTGTATATACCGTTCTTCAGCAACGACCTGAACATTGCATTGACTCAGCTAACAACTCCGCCTAGCAATAGAACTGAAGCATGGCTGGATTGAATGTCAATAATAGGAGCTAGAATAAAAGATAATTGCGATCGCAAGTCGAGATGAAGAAAAAGGTACTAACGAAGTGGCGGCAAGCAATGGGAACAGTCATTCTTATCTATTTCACGGCGCCCTTTCCCGGTAGCATGTTTCGACCCTCATTCGTTTTCACGTCACGAAGCATTATCTCTTGTGCCCGCCTTGCCTTACACGCGGATGGAGAACGCGACATTTGTTATCCCTCGGTGTCAGACTGGAAATGTGCGAGAGGCTGCAATACCCACTGAAACTGCGCTATCGGGCCGTTTAATGCACAGAAAGTTTAATTTTTTTTCTTTCTTTTTGAGTTTTATGAACAGCGACTAGTTTGCAAGGAAGTACGAAGTAAGGGAGAGGCGACGAGTGTTTTAGCGGAAAGGTGGGACGTCAGTCCACACACCTGGGACTGATTATTAAATTTACCTGCAGCCAAAGAATTTATCAGCTCGGAAGTGAAAGCTGTGGTGTCGTATTATGAGCAGTCCAGACACCTTCTTTTACTGAGAAGTTATGAAGCCTCTGCTTGCAGATATTTTTCGGCACATTCTGCCCAGTACCCTGGGTTCCTCTAAGGAGAGAAAGTAATTAAGCTAGCACATTTCTGGCAATCGCTCATTGGCACCTGGATACGCAAGGCCTGTTTTCTTGAGCCGGCGCAAATTGGCCCTAGGAAGTGCAAGACAGACGAAAAAAATTATGTCGCCCTCCGACACCTTTCTCACTTTTCTCTAAGACCTTTCTGCCAAGGCAGAAAGTGCGGTTTCTTGCACTTTTAATTTCCGTTAACGTTAAGTCATGCATCGTGCTTGAGTTTTCAGACTACATGTACGCGCCACATCGCAAAACAAGTCGTCTGCTTTGCGTATTATAGCACGACTAAGCCAAATGGAGTTGCTTTATATCGCTTCGTGGTCAGCCAATAATTTGATTCATTGCACTTTCTTTTACTTCCTTATTAGGCTCCTGCGTATTAAGCCTTCACAAACAAACACACAGATATGCAAGCGCTGGCGCAGGTGTACGTAAGGAGGCTTCATATTTCGGGGTTGCTTTCAGAGAATTATTATTCGGTGCACGTTTTATTCACATCACCACGCTTGTTAACCAAACTACCAACATACAAGAAGCCGTGGAAACGTGCCAGGCGTAATAAATAGGCAATACTGGTTTTAAAAATACCCATTCATATCATCCACACGAGCAGCACACGGGCGAAAGCTGTCACTTTTGGCAAAACTTTGTTCATGCTGCTAATCTTGTGGCATGTAGTGGCAGCTTGCAGTGGCCTTTGAACCGGAAATTCAAGCTATTTCAGGACGAAGACTACAAAGGACTAAGAATGCCTGGTACTGAATACTGCTGCGGAAGACCTTCGTTTTGGGACAACGTCCATAATTTTTGAAATACTGCTCATTTTGATAAAATGTACAGATTGGAAGTATTGGAAAACAAATAATGAGTTTAAAAAAGTAGTTATAATAGTTGGCGGTGGTCTTCTAAGTTCTCCCTAACATGCATCAGTGTTGCTTGAACGCACAAGTGAAAATCAGTGTAATAACTCGAAAAATCAACAAATCCCCCAAATTTAACCATGATGTTCTTGAATGTTTAAATATTCATACGTCTGGAAACGCACCGTTGCCTTTAACACTGTCTAAAAATACCGGCCTGTTATTCCTGACACACAACTTATGCGCAGCTAGATCTTGTGCAGTTGAGTACAATACTGGTAAAGAAACGGAGCAAATAGACCAACTCTGTTCTCGTCACTGAAGTAAGAGAAAACAGAGAAGCTAAATTACAAGTGGTGCCTCCAAGCCCTCACGTTTGCTTTGAAAAGCATGGCAATGTCTCTTCCTCTTTTCACTATAGCTCAGTTTCTCCTGTACCTGCACTTTGAATCCTAAAGGCGAGAAGCAACATTTTTACGTGAGCACATACAAAAGCTATGTATATTGCAAATTATTTGTGAAAATGAATTTGGAGCGACGCCCAAGCCAAGGTAGTCAGAAACGGTGCGGATGGCAGGGGCACAAAAAAAAAATCCATGCGCCGACAGCATGCAGTCGAGGAGCAGGTAGACGACGAGCGCAGTCACTCTACGGATGACGCCGAGCTGCACAAACATCCTTGCGAATGCGCGTCGCGTAGAAAGAGAGGGCTCGACCTAAATGCTTTAACTCTGCCAAAGTACCGCAATGCACCCGCATGCATTTCGAAGGAAGTGGTGGCAGCGTCTTCTTCAAGAGAGCCTTGAGCGTCAGGGAGCTACGAGAGCAACTGAGCCACGAGGTTGGTCCAACGGCATTCGTTTCCAGCAGATGTCTTAGGCAGAGAAGAAAAAAATGTAAAAGGAACAAAATGGCGCAACGAGAAGCGAAAATGCAGAGGCACGCGAATCCAAGGAGTCGTCTCCTCGGCATTCACTGGGTAGCGTTTGGAATCGAGCGCCGAGGAAGCAGCGGAGACGAAATGGGCGGGAGAAAACGCACTCCAGTTTCAGGAATTCGCGTGTTCAGGGGTGATAACTGCTTTCTTTATTGCCTTTCTTGTTCGTCTTCACTGCCATGTGCCGGGAACGCTGGCTGACTTTTGTTTTTCGTGGGGGAGACATATGCCTGCGAAAAACAAACAAACAAACAAACAAACAAACAAAAATAACAGAATATGCCTGTGCTTTCAATTTGTTTTCACCCGGATATGCCTCGGCTCTGTTAGAACCTGCTTTGGTTATTGAAGTCTTTTTTTTTAGACTCATGCCGCTTGCGTAGCTCTGAATCATGCCGCCGGGACGTGACAGGTAATGGCGTTTGGCGCCTGACGTGCGTTACGCTCTCTTCTTGAATTTTCGTCTTAGAAAGGCTTGCTCGAATCTTTTCGGCTACACTCAGCGCCACGCACATCGGAACGCTGCGGCCTTCACATCTAGCAACCTTTCTGAGCAATAAAAATAAAGCGCAGGTTTTACGTCAAATTTTAGACGAGCACAAATATAGTGCATTTTTGCGCGCGTTAAGGATTTATATTTGCGCGATGTTTTATTTCGTTTGAAATCTGCACATAATCCTGACAGTAAAGCTATAGGCGTGTCCTTGGGTAAGCATTTGTGGACGCATGAATGAACCAAAATCTCAACTGAAAAGTGATCAATATTCACCTTTTCCGTTTGCGCCTTGTAATGTATTATAGGCAGGCATTTTGACTTCCTCAGTCATTAAAGAACGCGTGTTCTTGTTTTAAGCAATAGCCTTCTTTGGCTGTGCTCCCCACTTTGCAGTCCGTCTGTTTGCCACTTCTCTCTGATGGTGTGCGTACTGCATACTTTTATGATCATTGGGGTTCTTTATGCGTTAGTTACATTATAGACAGACTAATTTATCACTACATTTCATTCTAACTCATCTTCCTGTTGTTATACAAAGTGAGGATAGAAAGCTATGGTATGCTTAATTCTGCGTATTGTTTGCTGGATAGAAATAGTCGGCGCACTTCACAGCTACATAAGAGCAGACCACGCAAGCATGCAGACTTTTATATGTCGTATTTGCCCTTGACGGTAAAATTTTGAATAATGAAAACCTTGCAACGCGCATTGTCTCGAAGACAGAAACTGAAGAAGTTCTAGGCGGTGCATCGGCTGCTGCTTTGATGAACAATCAAATAGCCTCTTGTAACTTTAGCAGCGTTTAAAAAAAGAAAGAAACCTTTAGAATAAGCATAGACCGTGCTTTTATTTTTCGTGAATATTTCCTTTTCCCAGCCTAACATCACGTATTCTTTTTGTTTCGTTAAACTTCAACTTTCCCTATCACGGGAAAGAACACTTCTCAAGCGGAGATGCGTTTTATTTCGAATCTACTCTTGTGTCAAGAAACACCTTGTTTCTAGCTTTCCTTTATTGTCACCTCGTTTGCTTTTTTAGGAACGATAACTTCGTGTTGAAGTGACAAATCGGTGCCCACTTTGGTTGAACGATGAGAAGCCTACAGGTCAACTTGAGCTATAGATATAAATGGAACCATTAAACAAAATAATATAGATAGAGATCATTCATTTACAAGTAGGCTGGGAGGGTGGCCTGAGCTAGCGTGCTCTAGGCTGCTATCAAAAAAGAATGAGTTTGCCGCTTTGACCTGTCTTTCACGAACCTAAAGAATTCAGCAATTCAGCCAGAGTGTCGATGTTGCAGAAAGCGTCGAGTCCATTTCGTAGATTCTGTGGGATTCTCGTCCCAGTGGCAATGTAGTTCTTTTTTCTTCATGTTTTAAACCTATGCGCCAAGCTTGAAACCATAAAGCGAGAAAAAGAGCTCAGGTTAGTGGCAGCATGTGAAAAGCACTAAAGAGCATCGCGGCTAAAGAAGTGGCACTTTTATTTCAGCAGTGAGCAAGATATAAGGTTGAGAGGTCCTGAAACACTGATGGATTGAAAACAAAAACAACAAGAAATTCAAGAGAACCTGCCTCAGCGGTGCAAAAAATTAAAAAAAAAATAAAGCAAGCAGATTCAAAAAGCGCTAAAACGCGTCGGAACTTCAGGGGTCATCAGAAAGCTGATATGGCCTGTAACACTATCTTTTATTCTTGTTTCTTTTGGCCATTGTATTTGAAGGTGTCTTTTTCTTCCTCAGTTTAGCACGAAACGTATTTTGGTCCAGCGTTATATCAAGCAAGGCCTGTACTACGGGAGCTGCCGGCGGGAGCGGAAAAAGATTGAGTCAAGTTGATCTACAGTAAGTGACGTGACCTGTCGTGTCGAGGCTTTTAAATAATCTGTCTCCATTAGACTAGAGAAAAGAGACCGCCAGTGCTTGTCCCGTATGCCTTTTCTTTAGGACTATCCTTGTTTCGTTTTTCTAATCTGTGTTTTTTTTTTTTGTTCCTTATGATTGGCCGACGAAATTAAGTGGCAGTTAGGCGTTTTATTATACACTTGACCTGTCTGACGGTTTTAGAAATGTTTCTTGAACACCATTGTTCTATAGTTTCTGTCCATTTTATTAGCTGAAGCTTCTACAACGTTTATCAACTCCGTAGTTCAGTCAAAGTGATAACGTGCTAACTTGGGTTGGTTGGTAAATGCCTGAAAAAAAAACGAGTAACAGCGCTGAACCGAGACTGACGAATCGCTGGCTTTTAGTCAAAGCGCTGACTCTTCACTCAAAGCCTTGCGAAAGTTCTTCCGAAGTAAATATATTTGCACATTAAATTCGCAATGTTTCTGCTCATAGAAATGTCTTTGCGTTGTTTCTTCCTTTGAATGGTTGAGTACCACTTCAGTTATGCCTAGCAAAGTATAGTGGATCATCAAAAAATTTTCAGTCTGAAAAAAATAACAAAATAAAAAATATTCACATTTGGACACAAAGTGTAAATATGAATGTATTACTGAACGCGAGGAAGGTAAGTATTGAGAACTGAGGGCCTCGACCTGCTCAAAGTTACAGCCACATGAACTCAAAGAAAACAGAGCGAAAATTAGGTTTCTTCTAATTGAAATGCAGTAATGAGAAGGCAATCAGATATCATTTGCGGCAAGAAGACAACTCACCGCCAGTTGAAGTTGAACCCATATCTTCCGCATTATGCGTGTGATGCTCCACCGATTCAGCTACACCGGCGGCTGTCTTTTCTTTTTTGCTATCCTGGCTCTACATGTGGCCATGGCGGCGGATGTGAAACATCCTTTGTATTGCAAGCTTCACGTGATACATTAACTTAGGAGCAGGAAACTGGCAAATCAGCATTAGTGTCTTACCTCTTCACATCAAGGCTGCTAACCTTGTAACCACCGTTATGCGATGAGTGATGGCAATAAGGGGAACCGAGGAGCTTGATTTTTTGTTGCTTAGAACCACGTGATGCTAATAGAGAATGAAGCGAAAGGTAGCACAGAGGAACTTAAAAGCATTTTCAATGAACATGTTGAGCACGTGTCATTGGCGATACGAGCATTGTTGTTTGTTGTTGACTTGAAGTGTGCGACACATGAAGCGCTGTAGGATGTTGTCCGAGAAGTGGACCGCATTTGCGAAAATCTTATGACATCTTTTTCACCTAAATTTAACAAAAACATTATTGAACTAAGTGAAGACGTG
Organism: Dermacentor silvarum; assembly: GCF_013339745.2. Classification (NCBI taxonomy): domain Eukaryota; kingdom Metazoa; phylum Arthropoda; class Arachnida; order Ixodida; family Ixodidae; genus Dermacentor; species Dermacentor silvarum. The sequence continues at coordinate 103,095,159 of NC_051157.2, forward strand.
TCACTAACAATAGTCCGACATCAGAAAAAGCATTTCTTGGTCAATGTTCGGAGAAACGGATAGGTACCCAGCAAGGAGTGTGAAGAATATCCACCAGGATCAATATATTTCTTATTTACAGTCATACGAAGAAGCAGACAATGAATCCCGAAACATGAGAGACAAAGAGAAAAAATCAACACAAGACCAAATATTAGAACTATAGCTTCAAACACACTAACGTGTGCCTGTTTGGGTGTGCTGCTAAGACAGGATAAAAACTTCATACGCACAACCAGATGAGAACGATGAAAGAATACGGGAGATCCACGAGCGCTAAAAAGCGTTCGTTTGTCTCTGTCTTCTTTTACCGTCCTTGTCTGGATATGCGTTCAAACACATGACCCTTATGATCTTCATGTTACCTCTACTGCGCCTTGTGATTTTTGCTTTTCAAAAATAATGCCATGGACTTCCAGTTCGCCGCAATGTTTTGTCGGAAATTATTGCCCCGTATCTAATCAGTGCGCTAAGGTTCCACGATCCATTGAAGCTCTTCAGAACAAGGTCGAGCACCCGAAATACGTTACCATGAACATGCCGTCCGAGAATCTCGGACGTCTTGGCATGAATTATTTAACCTACGTGTGCTGGCGTATTTAATGTATACAAAATGTCGTTATACGCTAGCGTTTATGCGTCCTACCGACACATGAATGCAACCACCAAGAAAGATAAAAAAATCACGATGAATCTCTACAGCATTTTCTTTCTTTCTTTCTTTCTTTCTTTCTTCCTTTCTTTCTTTCTTTCTTTCTTTCTTTCTTTCTTTCTTTCTTTCTTTCGTAAGCTCTGGGTGCACGCCAATCCTTACACTTCGCCCGTACCATTCCGCATTCCTCCATAGATTCGGCTCTTATTCCAACCTCTTTGTCAGCCAGTCTTTTCTTTTTTTCAGGTCGGTTCTACCCTTCTCTATTTTTTCCCCGTTTCTTAGGTTGGCCAATGCAGATCTCCCTTTTTCCCCTTCACTGCAGAGTCCTTCCCCATTTCCTACGATTCTTTTAGGTGACGTTATCGGTTTTCCGACTACTCCATTTAGTCGATTTTTTCTCTTTTTGCGGCACTGTAACGTTAGCACGGTACGACGCAGTACTACTCAGGCAGAAGGGTGCCGGTCGGATTCGTCGACGCAGCATGCCGTCCTCATCATTTTAGCGAGCATTCACTTCAAAGTATCGGCCCACATGAAAGTTTGCTTCTTTATTTGCTCCCCGACATACATCTTATCTTTTTCGTGGTAGTAGGGAACAGTACAAAGTGCGCGAGACGGATAAGCTCTTATTGCATTTCTTTTCAGGGGCCCTTCTGTAGAGAGCGTTCGATTTCAACCGATAAGATAGGAATTCCCTAAGAGGGTCTGGCTTTAAACACGCAAAGCGGGGTTAGAGATTAGGAAGAAGAAAATACAATGTTGAACGCGACGCAAAGTATATCAAGGAAAAGCGAACGCAGAGCCAAGAGAACGCAGTTAACTGGAACCTGTTTCTTTGCGACACAAACATTTTTCGGTGGATTGTGCTTCTGTCAGTTTCCACTTTAAAGCGCCCTCAGCTTGCCCTCCACGCCTCATGCTGAAATATCTTTTTACTTTTATTTTTCTGCGCGCCCCTTCAACTTACTTTCTTTTTGTTCAAAGCACATTCGTTAAATAAGGTCTGAAGACTGATATATGCAGATCAGTCTTCAGACCTTCAGTAATTACCCTTCCGGCGATTTTTTAGGTCTCTTGACATGACAGTTGCTTATTGCAGCGGAGTAGGTGCATAAGCATTACGGTAATAAAACATAGATTATCATTAAGTAAAAGTGTGCATTCACACGTTGTGACACTGTAGACGGTGCGACTTTCTTTCAGTGTTATGTCAGACAGAAATTATGGCCGAGCGCGCAGATCACAAGAAGTAGTTTAATGATTGGAAAATATAGAGAGTTAGGCCTGAAAATGGAGCATCTGGCCCGCTACTCTACGTAAGGGAAGGGAAGGGGAAGAGGGGGAGAAATAGGGTCACAATGGGTGATGATTATGGGAGAAACGAGGTGAAAGGACACATTGCATAAATGTTATCACAAGCGTGAGTCCAGGCCCATGTCGCCTAAGAAACGTGAAAAAGCACGCATTGCCTTTATCGTCTGCCAACTCTATGGCCCTGCGCCTAGCAAGAGGTCCTACGACAGTGGTCTATTGTATAAATGCCTCAAGGTAGCTCCCAGTGTCAGTCTTTCGCGCGCGTACTCAGGGCACACCACGAGCACATGGTCTATTGTCTCTACAACACCACACACTGAACAGTCCGCGGAGTCTGTCCGTCCAATGATGTGCAAATATTTGCGCGCGAAAGCGACGCCTAATCGCAGATCAGGAAGCAAGAAGAAGAATAGAGTTTTAATAAATTGACGACATAATACTGATGAGTACGTTTGAAAGCCATCAGAAGTAATCAATAATAGCAATGCTTTCTATTGAAATTGCAAGAATGTACAGATTTTTTTATTGAGACATGGAGACGCAATTTCTATCCTGAGTCGCAATTCCATTTTTCGTTTTGATTTTTTTGCAGCAAAAACATGCGGTGCCTTCCTTATAGGGGTTTGGCTTGGCTGTCTGTGTTTCTCGCCAGGAATACAGAATTGGGCGCGAGGATATAACACGCTTGCTTATTGGCGCATCAGGCTGATACTTGTCGACAGCTTCAGAGTGGGTTTAACACAAGCTATCGACTAGTAAATTAAAACTTTCTCCTCATTGCTGCATTTGAGCCACGGTTCTCCGAGGCAGCAGCCCACTGCTCTCCATATTAGGCCACATGTACTTGCATGGATTCCTAGGTTAGCAACTATATTACACCTTCCTTCCTTTATTGAAGCCTGAGCTTTGAGATGCCTGGCCGCATGCTAAGCGTCACGTAGCAGTCATTTTGAAAGTGAGAACGTTCCAGTGTCTTCCATTCATTTGCCGTGACAACGACCGCTTTGAGACGCAGTCTGACATTGTACCGCCTTCGAAATCAGCCAAGGTTACCAAACGCGCTACCTGTGGGATCGGCTTAGTTCGGCGGCGAAGAGTTGGCATCTCGTACTCTGTATCATGTACCATCACAATACAATATAAAAGCATGACACACGTCTGCGATGCCGATCATGCATAATCACGCATTTCCCCGTCATCTCTGTGCCTTCCTAGGATGTAGGGCCGTGCAACAGCTCCACAAAACAGCTGCTGAAAACTGCACAGGTGATACAGAAACAAGCGCAGCAAGGTACAAAACAGAATACCTCTTCGTTTAATTTGGCTTTCGTCTTCGATTGTTTGAGCACATACTTCAAGCCGCTTACGTGCGCATTCAGTAATATTTTTACTTTACGTTTCGTTGACGTTTGAGTCGTGTTACGTGTTGTACCCTAAATGATGTGGCATTTATTAAAACAAAAGCATGCAAATTGGAGTCAGCGCTGATGTGTCTGCCCTTTGCTTGTGCTTCCGTCAAATGAAGTAAGCGTGCATAACATTACACAGAGATGGCTGGCTTCTTTATGACTGCAGTTCGTGCTTTTTAAGTGAAGCTTTATAGGCTCACAAGTTTCGGCGCTGTTGGTGGTGGTGGTGTCACGCTGAAGAGTGGGCCGACCCTGGCGATAGTGCAGGAAGGGTCCAAGCTCATTTTCACATACCAGGGACGAAAAAGAAAGAGAGGAAGAAAGAGAGAAAGAAAGAACATAAGGGCGAGAGAAAGAAATAAAATGAACAGAGAAAGACAGACAGACAGACAGACAGACAGACAGACAGACAGACAGACAGACAGACAGACAGACAGACAGACAGACAGACAGACAGACAGACAGACAGACAGACAGACAGACAAATAACTTTATTGATGGTCCTGAGGAACCACGTTGGAGTACCTCCCTTTTCAGGGAGTCCCCGTAGCCGTCGCGGGCCGCACCCACGTCGGGGTCGGAAGATCGTGTTCCTCCGCCCTGTCGCAGGCCCTCTGGACAGCCCGTAGCTGCTCTGAGAGGTCGCCGCTCTTAAGGGCTCCCTCCCAGTCCGTTAGAATGCTAAGCGATGAGCTGCGTAACGCAGGGCATTGCTATAGCATATGTGATAAACAGCAGTACGCCTCCCCACAGTCTGGACAGTGGAGTTCTAGATTACGCTCGAAGTGACTGAATCGGTCCCTGGGGGGGAAACGACGCTGTTTGGAGCAGGCGAAAGGCCGATGATTGTAGTCTAGTGAGTTTAGGATGTGGTAGCGGAAAGGCCCGCCGAGCCAGTTGATAACGTGTCAAGATTTCATGGAAGGTGAGAAGCGAATCCCTGTACAGTCCTAAGTCGCCGCCAGTGAGTCCACCGGAACCGCCACGGTGTGTAAGGCCATGCACATAGTCATGCGCCAACTCATTGGCGTTAACAACCTCAGAGTGCACATTGATTCCTATATGGGCCGGGAACCATTTGATGATATGAAAACCAGCAGCCCTCTCGGTGCCGAGGATGGCCGCCGCCTCCTTTGAGATCGAGCCGGAGGCGAACGCTCATGCTGCAGACCTGGAGTCTGTAAAGATATGGGGACGTAAAGGGTCCTTCAGTTCTATAGCTATAGCAACCTGCTCGGCTACTGTTGCAGAAACCTTCCGCACAGATGCTGAGGTAATGAGAGTGTCATTGGAGTCAACCGAAACTACGGCATAGTGATCAGAGCGCCCGTACTGGGCGGCGTCAACGAAACATGCAAGATTCGGAGTGGCCGCAGCCACTCTAATAGGGAACGAGCCCGCGCTACCCGGCGCCCTACATTGTATTGAGGGTGGACGTTACGGGGCAGGGGATCTACCTTGAACGTATCTCGGACCATGGGTGAAGGGGTCACGTTGAGAGAGAGAAAGATTGAACATCACGACGAAGATCAAAGAAAGAAAGAGAGAGAAAGATAAAGACAGAAAGAAAGAGATGGCGAGAGAAAGAAATATAGAAAATCACCACGAAGGTCAGAGAAAGAAAGAGAAAGAGAGTAAGAGAGAGGGAGGGAAAGAAAGACAGAGAGAGAAAGATAGAGTGAGAGAAATAGAGAGAAAAAGAAAGAGAAAGCGAGAAAAAAGAAAGAGAGAAAGAAAGAAAATTAACACGAAGGTCAGAGAAACAAAGAGAGAAAGACGGAGAAAGGAAGAAAAGAAGGGAGGTAGGAATAAAGAGAGAGAGAGGAAAGGAGAGAGAGACAGAGAAAGAAAGATAGAGAGATAGAGCGAGAGAAAGAGAGAGAGAAAGAACGAAAAAAATCACCACGAAGGTCAGATACACACACGATAAGCTTCGCCTACCCCTGTTTTCTCGGCAGGAAAAAAGCTGGTAATTTTTTACTTATTCTTTTTCTTTTATAAATTCAAACCCGTTTTGTAACACCCTATTTTCAGGTAACATAAATGTGAATGAGATCAAAAGCAGTCTTTTGGTGGTGGTTTTACAAGTCGAAACGTGGCTTGACACAATCCTCGCATAAGTAGCTCGTAATCTATTGTCCCGTCCACGTGTGTTTCTTGACTCATAAGTGCATGCGCGCATGATTATAGGTGTTTCGGATGTTTCATCACATGACAGAGAGGTGCCTGGGAAGCGATTGGATTGAGGGCTGCAGAAGATGCCATTGAACCCAGGACATAGTATTCCCAAATCCAAGGGTGAAAAGGTCACCGAGAAGCACAAAGAATTGAAGCAAAGCGCTCGAAGAGTACGCGATAAGAAACTGTTACAAAAGATTAGAAAGACTGCGCAATAAAATATTTGAACGTAGTTGACAGGGAACTCAGAGCGGAGAGAGAGTTACGGATAAAAGCCTGAGGGAAGCGGAACCGGACTGGCCTCAGGCATTCTTCTGGGATTTCTTTTGCATCGAGACCTTAATGGGGATTCTTAGTGCAGCTATATCGCTCCATCCATCCGTTACACTCCTTCCTGAACAACTCATAACAGGAGCACGAGATCGGGCTTCCAGCACTATATAGGTGAAGCTGGGAAATAGACGCGCCATGCCCTTCTCTCTCCATCGCTTCATGGCTGCTTCAGACGCATTGAAATCCTGTGCAAAAGTTTTCGCTCAAGCTCGAGACATCTCTTTGCGTCTGTGTAATTATTCGTTACTTGTAAATGGGTGTGTTTCTTGTTTCATTGGCAATGAAAAAGCGAGATAGATAACAGAACTGAACTAGTAAAGCATCACGTTGTTAATTGGTGTTTATCATTGCTAGATCTCCTTACGTGAGAAATTCTCATAGGTTAGGATTGACTCGCAACTGCTCTTACGAAGCGTTCTAGCATAGATTTATTTTTTGTGTACACCGGTCCAGGTTTCTAGCTTATATTAATTTGTGCTAACTTGCAAGCAACTTGTGACAAAAATTTCGTGCCTATATTGCATGCTGTAATTTATTGCCTACTCTCTATTTTTGATAAAACTGTCAATTGTTTGATCAGACATATAACCAACACTAAATTAACCTCACATTTATAATTTGTAGAACCGAAAATCACATTTTGTTCTGTGTGATGTCTTTTTTTTTACGCAAGCAATAAGAATTTGTGCCATTTCCCTAAACAAAGCAGTTCTTCCCAAAGCACGAAGCAATGGTTTTTAGTAACGTTAACATCACAAAGGTCAAAATTATTCCGAAGCCCCCACTTACGGTGTGCCTCATAATGAAATTGTCGATTTGGCACGTAAAACTCTCGAATTTAATTGATTTTTTAAAGAAAAATCTGTCCACACAAGCTCAGATAATTCTTCACAGTACATGTAGAAAAGAAAAAGTCTTGGAGGTGGAAACTTTGCCCGAGCGATACAGTGAATAATAAAAAAAAATGTGGTTGATCCCACTTATATAGGAATCGGTATAGAACACGAAAGTGAAACGTGTCTTCACAGAAGTAGTGTAATGTTTATTGCACATTGATATATAATGTATATTGGTGGTTTGTGGCTAAAGCGCCCTTAGGCGTTGATGCAACCACGCTGACGCCTGGTGGCACGTCTCCTCCATCACGACTACCAACGTCGATGACCATGAGCAACCGTCGTGCATATGGAAGCTGCACTACGCTGCACACGCTAGCACAACGCGAAAGACGAAGCACGTAACTGACACACTAATACAACGCGCAAGACAAAGCACGTAACTGAATCGTCACCGAGTCAAATCAGCGCGTACAGCGCGTCGTAATTGCAGCCTCCGCGATCAACTTCAGAAACATTTTCAGAGCTAATTGCGGAGGCCACGCTCCGCTGTGCTGAGTACGGTGAACGCCACCTAGTGCTTAGTGTTGGTAGTGCTTCTTCGTACGGTGAACGCCACCTAGTGTTGGTAGTGCTTCTTGATGCCAGCGTCCCTTCGAATGCTGGCATCGAGGCGTCGTAGTGCTGAGACCACCGAAGCGTTCACTGTCGGTGCGCGTTAGTGTCATAATGCAGTACTTCTCTTTTCTGCTCGTAGGCGGCGGCACCGCCCGGAGCAAGAGCGCGGGTACACGGAGGAGTGTTAGATATATAAGGCGCGTCTGTGTAGCTCTCTGCAAATGCGTTTGTGGCGCAATGGGTTAAACGCTCGGCGATCTATCGTCGCGGACCGAGAGGTCGTGGGTTCGATTTCCAAATTTTGCATGTTTGTGGAACTTTTTCTTCTGGTTTCTTTCTTTGTATTATGTTCTATGACGTATTTCCGTGACGGAAATACGTCAGTGAAGTCTTGGTGGACCCCGGCATAAAACACTTTCGTGTTAAAAAAAAGACGACAAAACGAGGAGCAAGCATCAGCGGAGGTTCCGTCTAAGCCATGCATCCGCTGTCTCAGACAGTTTTGTCTGAGCCAGAACCATATGACACTTTTTGTCATATGGTTCCTGGAAAATTGAGGCACGTTGACAACTAAATTATGTTCATTTTTGCGCTGTTTCATTTTTCTTCTGCTACTTTGAACTGCTGTAAACGTCCTGTTCTGTTAGCAAGCACCGAGCGTCAGCCGGCCCACCCTATGCATTGACCTTCCTTTTAATATCTTTGCGTTACCTGTGAGAGCCGACCCGTCATGCTGATTTTACTGCAAATTAGTCGAAAAGGCAGACTATCGTGTTTTGCAATATGCAATATAAATCTGCTAGGCTAACAAGCGACAGTCTTTGCGTTCTTGCTGACACGAGGTAATGCCGAAAAGTGTGCGTGGATACAGACCAGAATGTATTGGAAAGACACGTGCGTGCGTGGTGTGTGTGTGAGTGTGTGTGTGTGTGTGTGTGTGTGTGTGTGTGTGTGTGTGTGTGTGTGTGTGTGTGTGTGTGTGTGTGTGTGTGCGTGGGTGCGTGCGTGCGTGCGCGTGCGTGCGTGCGTACGTGCGTGCGCGTTACTATTAAAATGCCTGCGACAACGGAAAGTGCATTGGCAAGCGTGTCCGGGAAGCGGAAAGGCACCGAAGGGCGCTTTAGGAAGCTGTCCGGAGAACCTTCACTGAATTTGCTCAGCGTTGCTAGTGGGTACTTCTGCATGTTCTTCTATTGCGATAGCAAATATATGGACACTTCAAGCGGATTTCTGCCGTCGCCATCGTCGTCGCCGTCGCCGTGAGGTTCCAAGGGCGATAAAATCGTCGCCGGGAGCCATATGTGCGAATGAAAGCGCGCGGGGGACGCTCACGGAGAGCGAACGCACGGCGGAGAGCAAAGGCGACTTCCGTCGCACGAAAGGCCGTGGGGGTACGAGAGGGAGGGGGGGGGCGACGCTGTGCTGCGGCACCAAATGTGTATCTTGCGACTGGGCACTCAATCTCTCACGCGAAAGTAGGAAAGCGAGAAGGCAGCGCGGGATGGAGGGGGGGGGGGGCAGCCTCTACTTTGCCAACAAGTGCGCCTGTACTTTGCGCTGGTGCGGGCTGTGGCGCGCACCGTATCTTGAAAGCGATCTCCATACTGCTCTGACATTTGTATGCGCTGTGCACTCGCCGCTGAGTTTCCATTGAAGCGATAGACCGCACCAACCTTCGCTCGCTGCGGTGGCTGCGCTTGCTGCCAGGGTTTTGACAGTGGTTGTCTGCGGTCATCGAGTGTGATCTAATCATATTTACATGTGCGCGTTGACACCACTCTTGTTAATTCAGTTAGTAAGCGAATGTGTCCAAGTTTATGCGGCCGATCAAACTACTATCCCTACTCCGAATAGCTCTCTACTAATTTGCTATCGCAATTGATGCGTCGCCTTGCGGGCGAAACTGCGATATTTTTTTTGCTGAATAGCTCCCAGAAAGGACTGCACTCATATATATAGTCGGCTTACATGAAGCCCCATCTTCACTACCCCTACAGATGGGCCCGAGGCCTGCTCTCTTCTCTACGCAACTGGGCAAACTGGGCAGTCAAATACATACCTTCTAGTGGATTTATTTCTTTTTTAAAGTGAATCTTTCCATGCCTTTTTTTCCAGGGTTTGGCATCTCGGCTTGGTTCATTTCTCACCATGTAAAGTGGGCCCAACATGGAGCTACTGCAATAGTAAAATGAGCCTACCTGGGCGTTACCGTCTGTAGCACAGCGGGACGCGCGCAGGCTTGATATTCTATCCATCGACCTATGAAATTACTAGATTAATACATCGACTTGAGTGCGATATTCAAAAAATTCAGAAAAGGGTGTGCATTAAAATGTGACTGCCTCCATGTTTACCATTTAGACAACCACCCACAAGGCACTGATAAAAAGTCAATGAGTTTTTGCTAATTAGTGTTGTGAAGCTCACGTTATTAGCGGAAAATATTTCCATATCTCCTGGGAAATTGTCTAATAAAACGCCGCAATCGCTGCTATCATTACGTTTTTGTAATTAATCTCTATAGTCTACAAAAAGCAACCTTTATATTGTCGGTAAAACCGGAATATTCTCCTTAACCGGCCAGTCATTGATAATCACAGGCTGCTCGGTTTATCGCGGGAATGCGAACGAGATTCTCACCGCGCTCAGTTACGTAGATGTCACCACCGTCGCTTGCAGAAAATGACGCCATTTAATTTATTCGTGGCTTGCACCAAAACAAAAATTACGGCTGAACAATGTATTAACGACAACGGTCGATGGTGACGCAATTCGTATTCGGGCAATGTCGTTGTCAAATTTATTTACCATATGTTGTTGGCACTGTGAGACTTCCGTTACTTCGGGTATGTGTTACACAATCCGGTGTTCTCCAATGTTGCTCTGGTACTCGCTTGCCAAGGTTGCCCGTGAGCCTGGCGGCATGACGTCGATGGAATGACGAAGTAGGAGTGAGGCGATTGAATGATGAAGGCGGTATGGCGACAACGACATGACGACAGTGCAGTGACGATCCTTAAATGCTGACGATGGTATAGCTAAGACATGATGACAATAGAATGACGACGTGTACGTCGGCAGTTTACCGACCACCCGACGACGGAGCTTGAATGGCACGACGATGACACGACCCCGATGGTATGATGACGGCATTGTGAAAGCAGATTTATGATAGCGAAATGACGGCGATGACACCACAATGGCCGCACAATCACGATTGAATGACGACAGTATAATTAGGATGGGATGACTAAGAAATAAGGATCTAGGCGGATCGACGAAAGTGCTATGACGACAATGAAATGATGTTACTGAAGTGATGACGATGTCGAAGCCGCAGCGTGGTGACGACGACTGTGTGACGAGAGCGGGACGACGACTGAAAGACAAGTTAAATGCTGAAGTTAGATTGGGGACAATGAAACGACCACGACGACAGCACGACGATGATAATTATTACAACGAATGCACGACGGGGACTTCATGACGACGAGACAATGATGAAGATGGCATGAAAGCGCTACGAGGACAATGGGATGACGATTAGTGTATGATGTTGATGGCGTGACGACGATAGATTGGATGTCGTCTTCAAATATTTCACCTCGGACTTGCCGATATACCCAGAGCTAGCGTATTTTCTATCACGGTTCTTATGCCCGTTTCTTACTTCTTGACATTGTTCATGCAACAACCAAACATTCCCTTCCTCGATTTTCATTGCTATAAAGACAATAAGCCACATTGTTATATTTTATTGCAGTTTCTGCTCATTGGATTGATCTCCAACAGTTGGATAAATTCGAGGCCATTTGTTCCATGACTGTTGGAATTAACGTATGAAGGCTCCGTAACACATACTTCAGTGAATATAGATTACTCCGAACTAATCTCGCTTATGTCAGTTCAACGGCAATTGTGTTGTGAACATGACGAAGGCCAGACCTATATTTCACTGCACACATAAGAGCGCGTCTGTTTTCACCCCCCTTTCAGCCGCATTTGCCAGGAATTAAATCGATGTAATTCGTTGAGGGCTATTAGGTATTGTTCTGCAAAGGTGGAGAAATGTACGTGTCAGCCAAAATCAGCAATACAAGCGTAAGATAACAACTGGCTCCATACCCGCCGTGGTTGCTCAGTGGCTATACTGTTGAGCTGCTAAGCACGAGGTCATGGGATCAAATCCCGGCCACGGCGGCCGCATATCGATGGGGGCAAAATGCTAAAAAACAACCATTTACTTATATTCAGGTGCACGTTAACGAACCCAAGTGGTCCAAATGATTCCGGAGTCCCCCATTACGGCGTGCCTTATAATCAGATCCTGGTTTTGGCACGTAAAACCCCATAACCTAACTACTAGTTCCAAATCTGAAAGTGGTGAACCTGCTCCGCAGTTACCTCCACTAAAGCCTTATTAGTTTTCAATGTGTCACTCAACCAATGCGTTCCAAAAAAAAGAAATAAAGCTATTAAGAAGCTTTCTCCTGCAATACTACACTATATGTTTTAGGCTGTATGCTGGTGTAACTTCGGAGAATGCACTTACTACGAAACACGCTGAAATTAAAACCAGTTCTCTTTTATAACAAACTTGTATACTGCGGCTTCTAAAATGTGGTAACATATATTTCGAGTTGCAGGTCCCCTTCTTTATTTTAACTGGACTTACTTTCAGTGGTTGGCCTTTTTCTTTGTTCTAAAACAGCAGCCGCAGAAGCGATTCCATCGTCAGCTCACCTGGCCGTGGCACGTCCTGCATAGATGTTTTTTCTCGCAGCCTGATTGATTTCTGGCCGCACCTATGCTGTGTTTCTAGCAAAAGAACGACTCATGGACGCCTTCAAGCCATTATTCTCTTTTTCACCGCCGTTGCGAAAACACATATAGTGGAGGGACACAAGAAAAAAAAAACTCCTCTAGGTCTTTCTGGATCGTGTTCGGAATAAACCGAACGGAGGAAATTGCTGTTTTCCCTCCTTACTGACCAACCTTCACTTCAAAAAAAGCCTGGCTTTTTCTTGCGACATTCTTTTTGGCTTTCTCCAGAAAGAAGAACCGTTGGCTCAAGACTTCATTTTGCCCGCACTTCCGTGGTACCATCGCAAGCAGAAAGGAAATATATCACGTGGGTGGGTCTCTTTATGCTTTGTGTTTTCCGCACGAATACGTTGTTTTCTGTTACTATCTGCCGATGCAGTCCATCATGGTTCGAGACAATACCGAAATCGAAATGGCAAACCTGTATTTTTTTGTATTTAAATATACAGAAGCGTGCCCTATTTTGCCCATTGTTTTGCTTAGGAACATTGAATTGCTTCATGATGTCTTTCTTTTTTCTTTGCTATTCCTGGATGCTCTATACGGCAAGGTCGCTTAAAATTTAGCACAGCTCCAGGAGTGGGTATCTTTTTTCTGGAATCTTTGCGCCCCCCGACTCCGATTTCTCGGCGATCGATCAAACGGTCTCCTCCTGATCAACGAAAGAAACCAGGCAAGGACAATTTGGCGATCACGAAAAAAAGAAGAAAACTAGACGCAGGAACTTGTCCCATCATCTCTCCTTTAAATTTTCTCATTTTCGCAAAGCGGGCCTTCTTCTACAGTCTAGTGGTTTCTTTACTAGAGAAAAACTGGTGTGGGCTACTGAGCTCACGTTGGTCGACAGAGCTGCTCACTTTTGGCTAGGTTCTTCCGTATATGTTATTGAGCTTTAGTCATCTGATATACTTGACTTAACACCAAGTGGAGCTGAACATCAGGACTCGCGCTTGCAGAACTTTTCTCAGATAAAAACATTTCCTCTTAGGCCAGTGTGGTGGGTACGCCATGCACTAAAAACAAGACGGTGAGACATTTGCCATGGCACTTAAGTATAAAAACTTTCGTGAGCTTCGGTATTTCTAATGTGATTTTGCCTTGCAAGACACTTTCCCATTGCTGGAAATGTATGTTCCAGTCTGCCATTGTTTCGGTCTCTTAAGAGCAGGCTTATCTAAAGGTGTAATTCGAACCATCATCTCCCACCGCAACTGGCTTGATGCTATTCTCATTAGACCACAAAGTAATGGCGAGACAAAGAGGTTGAATAGAGGAAAGAAGAGCTATTTCTGCTTCCCTGCAGAATTTGCGTGAGACTCAGCACCTATGAGGGAGGATAAAAGGGGAGAGAAAGCGAGAGAATAGAAGGGTTGGTAGGTTGGCAGCCCTGTGCCACAGGCAGTAGTAACAAGGTGGACCCCTAGAGCAAGCAGGATATCCCGGTTGCACGCCGGAAATCTAGGATACCTTTGAAAACCAGGTTGTGCTGACATCTGGGGAAGATAAAGTCTGTAGGAGAGACAGTAGGCAGACTTATACACCGGTGCGAGGAAGTCAGCGTCACGCGCTGAGTAGAGCGTGCAGGGCACGAGCACAGAAGGTGTTCCAATCTCTGTGACGCGCCGACCACCCAGCAGGCCGAAGCAGTTGTTCTGCCCCTGCTAAATTTTCTAGAAGCTGTCGAGCTCCAACTGTCTCTAAGGTGTAGAAAGATAGATCGCTTTATCCTTGTGAGCTGTCTCTAAGGGAGCAAGCAGGAAGGAGTCCAAATCGCAGCAGTGCCTGTTCGTTACTTACATATATAGTTTTGATATACTATCAATTTCTTGTATAATTAAATATCACCTTGCTATTGTCCTATTCTAGTCATTCGATCATCTTATACCACCAAGTGTATTTTGTAGTGTTATTCTTCTTAAAAATAATCCTACTAGAGTTGCATCACATGTAAATGTTTTACTGCCTGTAATACCGGCTAATTATGGCCGACATTCCGCATATGTTTCCGTTTTATTTATTTGGAACGCTCTACCCACTTATACTAGACATTATTGATCACTTGATAAGACTAAAAGAATTGATTTATTACTTACATAATAATAATTTATATTCATCTCTTTAGAAAATTTTGCATTGTTTATAATTCTTGTTTCGTATATTTTTAAATATTTATCTGGTGGTAATTCGTTTAGAATACAACTATGTTGACCGCTGCTTTAATGTTGGTCTAGTTTAGCAAGCTCATTATAAACGTCTTCTGCAGCTGAAATAGCATACATATGTTTCGCTTACACGTGTGTACCTCCCTCACAATGCTGGACTCGCTCCGGCAGAGGTAGTTACGAGAAAGCTTTACGGCCAAACAGCTCATTCAGTCAAGTTTGTGGCTGCGCCATGGACGCTGCAAGCAGACAGATTCTTCCAGAGGTACGAGATAGCCGGATGGGAGTATGAGGCTCGGCGAGGAAAGAAAAAAAATGTTGTGGTTTAGCTTAGGTTAACCCTTGTTGATAGCGAAAGCTTCACTGCCCTGGCTAGGCCCATTGTCTAGCTGGGGCCGAGGTGTGGTCTCGCAATAGTATACAGACATGTTCTCGATGAATACAGTGTTTATTCATCATTTTTTATGCCTATGAAGACACTGCGGTCATCAGTAAAGTAGTGAGACTTGGTGGCAACTCGCAGCCGGGCCCAACTCTACTCGGGCAACGGCGGCGACGTCTCCTTTCAGGGCTCCGTAAAGGCCTAAATATAGTCCGACGTAGCCTGAACGCGCGCACACGTTATGTCACGTTGGCGAGAACAACAGCGGCTATAGTACGACCGATGGTTCGACGTACTGGCGCCGCCAACGTAACCGGACGCACGGCCAATGCACTCCGACGCGCCCGGCGTCTGATGACGCTCGCCCGCGTGCCGATAACGTCGGACTATAAACGCGCCTTAACGCTCTCTTGTGGTTTGACTTCTAGCTCTCAAGGTGAAAACTGTTGAGTCGCCGACGGCTGCCCGAGGTGGCGTAATGAAACTTTCGCGTCAAAATAGTATAAGGCACAGTATCCTTCGCACACTCTAAATTACTTGCATATTGAAACAAAAATTGTACAGTGCACGCAAAAGTTATTACGTTCAGCTTCAGGGGCGAGTGGGTATGTGCCCAAGGGACCACTGAATTCACCTAAAAGTAGCTCTACATTCCATTTGCTACAAATCCGATACGTTACCTGCAGCAGTCTGAAAAAAATATTTCGGAGACTATGCTCTTCATTCAGATCGCTTAGTATCGATTGTCAGCAGTACACCGGCCAAAATGGCTTATCCAGAAAACACAATCAGACACTAGAAAAGCAATGAGTACGACATGGGGCCGTAGTAAGAGCACCTACGTAAAAAAAAGAAGTATAAGTTAATGAATAATTGGGAGCTTAATGTTGGAAACAGCAATATTGGACATATTTGCTTTTGTATTTATTTCATACTTCCGTGACTCGGCCGCTTACTCGTATCGAAAATCAATTAAAAGATTCACTGGAACGATGCGATAGTGGCCGCTATAGTTACAACTACAGAAGTTGAAATAATACAGTCAAATATAAATATTGGTTATTAGTTATGAATGCCACGAAAAGCGCGAGACGTCTACATAACATAATGTAATCAGTCAGAAGCTGCACTCATTTAGCTGGTGCTTGGAGATGGCAACCGTTGTAAGCACATGCTCTATGTAGTGAGGTGTACATACTCCTCACTACACTCTAACCAAAGTCGCATTTGCACTGATTGGTAGGCATTCAATGTGCGCTTTGAACTATGAGTGAAATAAATTCTCCCTTCTCACTTGTTTCTTTATAATATATATATATATATATATATATATATAATTATTATTATTTTCTCCTTCGCATAAACCTGTTGCGGAGTCTGCATTTATTACATAGTGGTTTGCTCTATTGGATGTTGCGATTACGAGAAAACCATTGTTAGTCATCAATGCTGTTAGTTAGTAGAGCATTGGAGCACTTCGTCAAATTAATCAATTAATGACTCGGGTGTCATCGAACGGCACGCTCAATTGTTGTCTGTTACCGTTAGTTACACTTTTCGTTATATCAGCATGCATGATTTACAATAAATGAAAAAGTGTGCTATAACGGTTAATATAAGTAGCATGTCCACCTGTATGAAAAAAAAGTCGCACGCTCTCTATATGCTCTGAAGCTTGAGTACGTCATTACAAATTCCGTAGCCATAACGTCTAAATTTGTGAATGAATATTTGCAACCTATTGTCTTTACCTTCATTGCATAAGCAAGACACATCTCAACGTGTAAAGCGCCCTCACTTATATTATGGTATAGGCGAACTTGCTACCTGTCTTACGTAAAATGGAAAACTCAATGAAAGTGTATAAACATGTACAATCGTATAAAATCAGGCAATACGATTGCTGTGCAGGAACAAAATATCGATGTGGGCAATTATACGGCACGAAGCTTTAGGCTGCTATTGACATTTCATTTTGCTTTTTACTGAAGGAGCAGTTTCTCTCGAGATATGCCGCGGACTTTCGCTTAATGGTAACTACTTCATTGGCAGATGTAGCTCCCGACAAATCATCACCCATATGACCAGTAGGTGTATACATCTAGCTATCTTAACTATACCGCCACAAATGCACCGGCAGATCACCGGCTCGGTTCTCCAAGAAATTACACGACTGGACAAGAAACGCTACCTACATAGTCTCACTAAAACAAATATAACCCTTTCAGCCCGGAGTGTCTCCTACGCTTTGCTTCCTCCACGCCTGCGTGTTAGCCGCGACGCAATGACGTGTTATTCCGCCAGCTGGGCTGCCGGTTTCGGGGCGTGTTTGTCGCCGGAGCATTCTGCGTGTCTCTTGTCGAGATGCCCCCTGTCGTCTTCCCAGCTCAACCCAGCTTCTCTTAGACCGAATCTCGTATTGCAGAGGATATCAGCATTTTACCGCTGACGCTCTTTTTCTATATACCTGAGTAACTTCTTCTCTACGTGTTCTTCACTGTATATGCGTTATTGAGACTTGTACAACTCAGTGTCATACTCTTCTTAGCCTAAATGAATATGCTCTGGCCTGTGTTCTTTGCTCACGAAGTGTGCACTTCTATTCATACACATTTCACTGCTGCAGATTGCCGCACTGGTGGTGATTTTCACTGTTGGTATGACACTCAGGGCCGCAGCTTCAGTGGTAGCCTTCTTAGCTCTACAAATAAATGGCGTTGTCATTTTTACATCGTGTGTTTTTATAAAACATTTAACTAATCACCACTCAAAAAGTCCACACGGCTCGGCAGACTGCTTTGCATCAGACTTTCACAAGAAATACTTTCTTCCTCTCTGTATACCTTAGCGTTTAGCATTAAGTCATACATTCTTAAGGGTCAATTTTTTCTTAGTGGTCAGCTAAAAGTTCTGACGAGACCATGCACATTGGCTGGTTGGTCATAATTCACTTCTTCATTAGATCTAGTCACTGTGAAAGTGCTTACATGTTAGATTGCAAGATCAGATTAAGTGTTGGAAAGCTCAAAATTGCCCTAGATTAACACAAGCAAAACATGTATGTTTAATTTGACAATATAGTTTGACAAGCATTATATTTAGTTGGACTCACTCAAATTTTAACGAGTACTGACACAAACACTTTTTTTTACCCCTCTTGCCTTCTTAGGTGGCTGTCGACTCCATAGTTAACGGGGCAGTGCCTTAATTTTTCGTGAGCACCTCATGCGAGTAATTACAGCACCGTTTGTGCGTCCTGCGCGAAACGGTCATCATATGCAGCGCGGCTTCCGCCGTGAAAATGGTAACTTCTGATGCTACCGAATACTGAGGGGCCGGGTGTGATGCGGGAATGCCTATACATTGACTGTGCTACCGAAAGCTGCCAAGCTTCCCCTCCGATGTTTCACTTCTCTTTTTTTCTCACAGGTGGACGCTCTCTCACTCCTATGGTGCGGTCCAGTACTGGATGGACTCTGCTTGAGGAACCATGGCCACATTGTGTGTGTAACCGTTAATGATAGCTGGTACCACGAGACCGCGAGAACAGGTTTTGGGGAAAAATACGTAAGCTTTTTCACGTCCAAAGCCGCATAGCTCTTGGCGCGCGTTTTGAAATGGTCGTATAAAAAAGGCAACGTAATTATTTATTTGCTGCGCACTCGGGAAATTCCCACTCCGTAACGTAATTACTCGGTCGAGGGCTATGCAATAAAATTATATAGACAGTACTTCATTAAAGAACTGTAACATTTTTGTCTTCTTTATTTTCAGTGGTTCGTGAGCGCAGAACTATATCAGCGTTAAAAGCTAATTTTCACGGGACATTTGTTATTAAAAATGGTTATACCAAGAAGAATAACTGCTTATATTTATTACAGTGAAGATGTAAGTAGCAAGGCAATTCGTCCATCTTTCGCCTGCACACCGAAAACTATCATCAACCGCAATGAATCGAGCGTCGTCTTCTCCTGCGGCTGGCTCGTTTGCGGCCAGCTGTTCTCGTTCTCTCCGTTGCAGCCAAACGTGTTCGTAACCTCATAATTGAGAAATACTTTAGTGAACCCTCGGGATTAACCTTGTGATAAACACCGGGACCGCACGTTCCAGCTTCGCTGGTTAACTATCAGTATGGAGAGCTTGGGCGGTGATTTTTTCTACTAAATGCCTGTAATGAATTCTTGACAGACACATCTAGCCGAAAGGAGTTTTCAAGTTGTTGATTTAAGAAACTCAGCAACAACAAATCAAATATGCAATATGAATTTCAACGTTGACTCTGCCCCTTTGCACTGCAGCTCTACAGGCAAAGCACGCTTCACAGGACGATGGAGACTGACAGTCGAGACAGTTTCGCAGGTGTAAACTGCAGAACAATCGTAGTATTTCATGTAGATAGGGGTGCTGTGTCTGTTAATATAAAGTATATGGAGTAATTTTGTAGTAACATCTACAATTAAATCTGGTGAAATGAAATAATTTTTTTTTAATATAATAAGGCCATTCTCGATTAGCACAACATCAAATTGGGAGGGTGGGGGGGGGGGGGGGGGTAAACGAACGAAGCGATATATCTAATAGCTAAAAGAGAACTTAAACATTCCCGCAAATAAATACACGGGAGCATTAGACAGTACTTATGCATACTTATGCATGGGTAACCAGACACAATCTGTTCTTTATTATTGAATACATATATACAAGGAGTAATTAAGATGCTTGATAGCGAAGTCACCATAACAGATTAATGGGTGGTATATAAGCATCATATTATTTCTCATATTATAAGGATAACAGAATAGACACGTAAAATCGCAGGCATATGACGGAGCCGCTGAGCACAACCCAGTCACATCATGATATCACTGGTCCTTCCTTCTGCAGTTCACGGATAATTATTTCATCATTATTTTGACCACGGCGAATTGTGCACAAGTTTTGCCTGTGCTTTGCTTTAGTAAAATACTAAAGAGACATTTTGCTCAGACTTTTTACTTTATAGGGCGGCTGCTTCTATATAGCTCATTGTTTTAACTTTGCAGAGGCATGATGAACGTAATTATACTTTTTTCTGCTGGTATTACTCTATTATGATGTTGTGTATTTGTTAAGTCAGCTTTGCGTCACTTTACATTGCAATATTTGAATACTGTAAATGTTATGGCGGGTCTTGACGTTTCTGTTATTTCAAATCTTGTCATGCTTATTTCCATCATTTCATGTTTATCACAGCTCCAATTGTCTGGCGATTGCAATAAAGCTGAAGAACTGCTATTCCTTCATTATGCTGCCTGAAATTAAAACGAGGGATCTTGAAGACAGATTAAATGGGGAGGGAAAGAATCCTTGCAACAATTTATTTGATTCAAATTCCCGTATACGATGTGAATGCACTTACATGCCACATTTTACGATGCCACCTGCATGCTCACACTAGGAATGTTTGTACCCTATACGACGATGTATCAGAAAGCAGCAGCTTGCTTCTTCTTAGTAGAAAGGGTCAAAAGAAATAAATTTAAATAAAAGTGTCAGTATTAGAGGCAGGAGATTGCGCAATAAAGTGTATCGAACGTACAGCACAGAATTTGAAGAGACATCTAACAGTGAGCGTTCTTCTGTTGGTTTTGTAGCACGGGCTATCCTAAGGCTGCTGAAAAATGAGTCAGCAGAATAGAGCGTTCCTCGCCTACGTTATTCTTCCTTCCTCTTTGCTGCTCGGTATACACCCGCTGTGACCTATTTTACAGAAAAGCAAAAAAAAAAACATTGACAAAAGCTCAACTAGAATGGCCTGCCACACACGCCAGTGCGCGTTTCTCGCATTCGCAAACATCAGTCAGTTCAAGGTTTCTGTTTTGCACAAAAGAAGTTTGTAGCGTCTATAATTTATTTATTTTTTACAAGTCTTTCCTTGCTCCGTGCCCAAGGTAAGCGCTGAGTGGATATCTGTGAAGTACTCTTGAGACATTTTTTATTGTAAATTCCGAAGTGAATAGTCACTATTGAATGATCTCGCCATATATTTCTGACACTACTTTCATTTTTTACAGTATTTTGATTTTATTTCACGCGTTTTCGTTTCGGATGCTCTTTAGCTATAGATAGTCTGTGCCTTTCCAGCAAAGCTTGACGGGGACCAATTGTAGGCTTCTTCTGTTTGCGCTCGGATCGTTCCTGTATTTTTTTCTTGCAGAAAGATAAATATAAACGTGTACAAAGTTATGGTCCCAAGGCCCCTACTACTATCTTTTCATCTTACAATTGCACGGTTTCCAGGCTCTTCCTCTAAAAAATTTGTGTATTTTTGCAGGTATGGGTAAACTCATTCCTAAGAATTTGCCTAATAATGCAAGAGAAAAAGTGAATACTGTAAAAAGAAAATTCGTCTGAGTTGCACTAGATTAAATGCGTCGTAAGTAATCAAATCTTAATAAACAATTTGTGTGACAAAAATGAGGGCGGTAGAACACAGAAGAACATAAATTGTCTTAGGATGATTCATCCGCTTGACAGTAATGAACCTGCGATATGCCAACCATTATTGCACCATTCTTTTAAATGGTGTCTGCTTGGTCCGTACGCGGAACGGAAAAAAAGGGTGATGTAGACTACAGGGCTGTGTGGAGTGAAAGACCACCAAACAACAGTTTGGACCTCGAATTTTCGCAAAGTATCAAGCTCTGCTTGGAAAAAGGAGCGTCAGGATTTATTCGTCTAATCAAAGCGGGCAGCTAACAGCTACTTTCTTTGAAGCTTGAAAGGTATTCCGATAGTACAGGCTGAAAATGACCCAAAGTGAGCACAGAACATAAAGCACCATTTCGTCGAAAAAAAATATATATATATATATATATAATTCTAGTGGTCTTTTTGACACTGTATTGTAGATACATATCCTATTTTATACTCAAAGTGGCTGCCATGAAAAACATTACCACAACTAACGATGTTAGAAGCCACGGTCAAAATGAACAGTAATAACAAGAAACGAGGCGTGAAAGTGGACCTATAGGACAGTGTTCAAAAGCTTTCTGTTAGCTGCTGGGCCACGCCATGGTTCTCTATAAAAAATCGCTCAGTAGCAAGGGAAGACCTTTCTACGCAGGCATTATGAAAAGAACCTCAAGGATAAAGCATTTAAAAAACGGCAAAACGATATACTTCGAACAGATGGCCAAGATGCAAGATTCTCATACTCAACTCTGAAAAGGCTGTACAACTACAGTAGTCAGTGTTACTACTGAAACCTTATACATGCATTTTGGTAAACAAATGAAAGCGAATATACTTGTTCGTGGATAAAAAAAATGTAATAAATTATCGTGGAAGGAACATGCTTTAGGCACAAAATTGAGGCTGCACAAAGAGAGAAATGTGTTTAGATGTTATTTCCGGAACTTCCGTGGAAACTTCAATCAGGACCCGTGGTTCTACTCTTTCTTGGACAGGCGTTAGCAGTACGCTAACGCAGGCTGCGTAGTCTATGTGAGCATCTTCCCTTTGCGCACTTCTGTTGCAAGCTCTCGTCTGCTTTATCTTTATTTACTTTATTTGGCCACAAAACGCTTTTACAAAGGGAATAGCCTTCCCAAAGAAAATGCGATCGCCAGTGTATCTTACGGTTTTCTATTTTTCTAACATTGCGTGACAGTTCACTTTAGAGCTGTATCAAATTCGTAGAGACTAGGTATATATATATATATATATATATATATATATATATATATACATATATTCGTATTTCTTTATTTACTCTCTTTCTTTAATTATTTATTTATTTATACTGCAGGCCAAGGTACTGGCCCATGCAGGAGGCGCAATACAGTAACAAGGTAATGAGAATGCAAGAAAAAAAAATGTCAACAGTGCATGAAATGAATGCAACCTATAGCCCTGTTACAAAACATGTAAATGCTTGCCTTAGTACAGTAACTACAATAAATGGAAGAACCGCACCGATGAAATTACACTTGGATGAAAAGCGCTGTGCCAAACAACAATAGGGCACTAAACATAACAAAATACAAGAAATGTCACATAGAAACGAGTAAACAGTGGCAAACCCTGCTTAAGGTTGGGCTAATTTATGGGGCAAATGGTTTTCCAACTCTTTTATGAAGTTCATTGATTGCAATAAATGAACAGGGAAGGCATTCCGTTCGCTTATAGTACGTGGATAAAAACTATTCATGTGAGATTTGGTTATCGCAAATATTTTCATAAGGGAAAGTTATGTCTATGTCTTGTTGTTTGTGCATTAAGAGGCGTTATATAGTGAGGCAATTGAAGCCCGATTTTCCCATTTATGAAGACCTGTAAAAACTGGAGACGTCTAACTTTACGCCTGTGTTCTACTGAACTGATTTTATTTCTAAGCATTAGTAAGGACCGGGAATCATCTCTTTAATAGTTTCGAAAGATAAATCTAACGACCTTCGTTTATACAGGCTCCAATTTTATTAAATTTTAATGTCCTTTTTGGTATGAGGATCAGGATAGAACCACCGCGTATTGGAGTTTCGATCGTACGAATGTGTTATAAGCTAAAATTTCGGTATTTACCACTGCCTTTCTAAGTTTCCTTTTCAAGAACCATAATTTGCGCAAAGCTGTTGAACATGTAAGGGAAATAAGGTCTGACCAAGATGATTTGTAGTGAATGTGACGCCTACCTATTTGTATTTTCAATATCAGTTATTATTGTGTCGTTGAGAACATCAGAATATAAACTAGGTTCCTTTTTTCTGATTACTCGCAGCAAGACTGTTTTGTGTACATTTATTTCCATGCCCCAAAGTTTACACCATTAAGAAATTGCGATAACTGATTTCTGCAAGCATGCGACTCTTTTGAAGACTCTTCAACTCTTGAAGAGTTGCATAAATATGAACAGAAGGTTCTCCCCACTATAAAAGAAGAGGGGCGCCGTCAAGTGCGGTCCAATATTCCGTGGTATTCATTAGCAAAATATTTTTTTGCTATTTCAGGATAAAAGAAACAAATGAACTCCAGAGTTTATCTGCAATATTATTTTCAGAATAATACGAGTTCATAAGCTTAAAATTGACAAAGTAAAGGAAAAACGTTGCGCAAACTTCAAAGTTTAGATATTTTAAAATCAAAACCGTAAATACCTCCCCAAACATACCTTAGATGAATCGTTCAAATCTTCATTAGAAAGCTTGCGTGGCTTGCCCAATGTACCCTTGACTGATGGGTGGCACAGAAACCTCGGATAAGCATGAAGTTCAAACTTTTGAAGCGAGAAAGTTATCAAAGACGTAACACAGGACATAGCGGTTTTTATGAATGCGAAAGAAAAGAACATTCTTCTAATATCCCCTCCATGGCAGTCGAGAGTGCTATATGGCTGAGCCTCTCTAATCTCTCCATGTTTATTTACACGTCAGGGCGGCTTGCTCTTATCTGCTATTTCACCGCAGCATCTACTGTCCTCTAATCTCTCTCTCTCTCTCTCTCTCTCTGTTTGGCTTTTCTTATAAAGGAGTTTGTTTTGACACGGCAGGATTCCCGTAAAGTCACATTTGAGTATTTTGAGGCTTTGTCTATTTGCTTCTCTTCTATGTAGCTTTGGCTCTCATACAAAAAAGTGAAGTTTACACCATAGTTAGTGTACTGCTGTTCTACCATCAAGAGAAAGGAGCTTACGAGCAGAAGTTACCGTCATGGCGATTCATTCACGAAGGCGCTCTCTTTTCTTCCGCGCAATGCAAACAGTGGCAAAGAGCGCAGCAATTATACAATTGTCTGCTCTGTCTTGCATTTATCAACTTGCTTCAACTTTCTTGGCTACTGTTTTTCCTGGCTAGCTGAACAAATACTATTGTATGGCGCACTGGAGCGCGGATTTACAAATTGTGCTCATCGCTCTTGAGAAAATTTTGATTGAAACAGTATTTTGCTACAGTTGCTAAAATAATTACTTCTAAGGGCAGTTTTGTTTTGTTTGCTTCTTTTTCTGAAGTTCGGACGAAACGTCTGGAGAAAGGTAAATTGCCTCCCACATTCCGCTTTTGCTTGGCTATTACGAGCTGCACAGAATTACATGTAAACAAAAAGTGAACTCTCCTTGGTTTGCT
This sequence comes from Dermacentor silvarum, assembly GCF_013339745.2. Classification (NCBI taxonomy): domain Eukaryota; kingdom Metazoa; phylum Arthropoda; class Arachnida; order Ixodida; family Ixodidae; genus Dermacentor; species Dermacentor silvarum. The sequence continues at coordinate 103,120,012 of NC_051157.2, forward strand.
TTATGTTGCGTACGCGAGCTGAAACTGAAATCGGTCTGTTGGCGATTCACAGTTTCCATGCTTATGTGCCCCGTGGAGCACTGCTATAAGAAACGGTGTTATCAACGACACCAAGTAACAGACAGCGCCAGAATATACACAGGACCAAACGACGAGTAACGAGACAGACACAGGGCGCTTTTTTATCAACGACAGTTTTTGAATCCGGTGATTGTTAATGGGCTCTTACAAATCATGATCTTGTCCTGCTATGTTTTCCTCGTGACAGCTCGTTCACCTGAATGCCTCACATGTGTAGTTTTGTGCCTACCTACTAGTATTCTACTTTTTATTTAAAGGTTTACATGCTGGGGTAATACGTGCCACAACCATGGTAAGATAATAAAGTGCACCATAGTTGAGGACTCCATATTAATTTTTAGCACCTGGGGTTCTTTAACGCGCACCCAATGAACGGCACATGGAAAGTGTAGTGTTCTGTTCTCTTGCCCAAATCAAAAGTGCAAGCCACTTTTGATGTCTGTTGTCTACTTACCTGAAACGTGCCATTTGTTTGTTCTTTGGCTATACTGACTTCAATCTCATCTGATCTATTCCTGGTATCTTCGCACAACTTTGTCATCGTGAAAATATTCTGATATCACGGTATTTTTCGGATATTTATTTGCCCAAATAAATGGACTGCTCGCCTGTCCCCCCCCCCCCCCCCCCCCCCACTTTGTAAGCATAGTGTAAAAACAACTTGGTTTAAATTGTATAGGGTTTGGTTTACTTCACTTCATTCTCGTCTCTTGGTGCATTAAGCAGCTTGCTGCACCTTTCTCCAGGCACAAACTGAAATTATTCATCAGGTCGATTCTGCTCATTTCTACAGAATAAAAGCTTACTGGTGTTTCTGCCGCATTAATAACTGATTATTTGCGTTTTGTTTTAAATGCGAAGCATTTTTTGGCCAACATTTGCTACTTTGAGAGTGTCTATCTATCTAGCCGCCTCCGTCTTGCTGCTCTCATGGTCGTTTCGTTAACTTGTTATGTACCAAAATTGGCACAGTATGAGAAGCGTGTATGACGAACATAAATGATGGGTCATGACAAGAATATCATAACATGTGTGTCATGTAGGTCACAAAACAGCCGCTACTTCTTGGTGCTCTCATGATCGTTTCGTTAACCTGGTAGACTCCCCGCACACTGCTTTGCATAACATCGACTCTCACTGGGCGGGGGCTCTGCCGGCTTTTTTATCTGAGAATATCGCCGACATGTCTCGAGCGACACCGTCGCCATTCCTGCCAGTGCCAAATAAGTCCTGTAGTCTCATCGTCAATCATCGCGTGCGCACCATGGTACACAAGGCAATCGTCAGCCAGGAACGTGACTAAATTAGCTAAGCAATACTGGCACCTATTCGCTGTATATAGTAGATGGGGCTCCTCAAATGTTCACAAATCTCCAGAATTCGTATTTTGCAGCTCAGAGACAGAAGCACAGCATTTCATTCCGTAGGTCGAGATAGAGAGAAGTAAATATGGCTTGCAAGAATAAGTGAGTCCTTGCGACAGAGAGAAAGGTACATTCCTGGCGCGAATCATATCGTGTTCCGTGCTGAATGGACCTTTCTGTAGTGGCGCTCTGTCTGGAAAAAGAAATTGTAGTATCCAGCAAGTGCGAAAAACTGCGTGGGCCGCAAGAAATTTGACACAGCGGGATAGGTTTTCAGTGGCTGGCACTAGTGGGAAGCGGAAGCAGCTGCTGCGGAAGCCTCGCTTGGTCTCTCAATGCCTTTGTTGAGGGCCACTGAGCGCAGATGAAAGTGGATGTGTGGATACTTGAGGTCAAAGTATGAGATCAGGGACAGCAAATAGCCTTGAGATCAAAATAAAGTACGTGCACAAGATAAGCGAAGAAAACACTGAATAAATCTTGAGGATACATAGCTCGTATTTGTTTTCTTAAAACAAGCGCCTTGTCGGGTGTACCAAGCACACTCCTTCACTCCCTTGAAAAGTGGTGGCTATATAGCTTATACCAATCGAAACGCTTCTCAGTTGCTCATTATGTCGAAGCTACAGCCATTGAACTTGACTTTCGTGTGCAGGACGTGTCCAAGGCTTCGCATCGGTTTGGTGTCTCCGACGTTGGAAATCGATGCTCTTCGACTGTTTCCTTGTGCTCTCGTCCGTGCCATTACTTCTCTCTTAATTCGGGCATACATGCATGTGCTGCTTGCTTCGCGGCTATATTCAAGTGTGAACCATTTTAAAAGATAGAACATAAAGAATCTCCTTGTGCGGTCGGTAGAAAACGTAAAGAGAAGCATGAGGTTCAATAAAGAGCCATGGCCGATTAAGTAGTCTCTATTTAAATGCACATCCGCTGGCATATTCCATTTTTTTCGCAGGTTCTTTAATCTACTCCAACGTGACCAATAAGGTACCTTTTTAAGCATTGCACCACTGCGGGCGCCTCTCATACGCTTCTCTAGTATTTTCTGTTAACGACGGCAGGCAAAAGTCAATTCAGCTTTATGAAAGGTTTTCAATCCAGCTGTAGTATACACCAAACGTTGCATAATACAACCCTGTCTTTAGCAAAACAATAGAGCGTCAGCGGCACCTTATACGCTATGTCGTTCACATCGTTGGCACCTTCTCATACCGTCTTCTGTTCATCCACAGACCACGTTATGGCCAGATACGTTTAGTTACTGCCTCTTTCATATTGCCTATAATATCAATGTTAAAGTGTACATAAACAACTTCATCAGCGATCAGCATATACAGCATTTTTCAGCGGGAACTATAGCGTATATTGAATCGATGAAAACTTTAACTGGATTTATGCACGCAAAAAAGGCATAGACGAAGTAATGCGAGGCAAGTTCACTCCACCAAATACGAAACGTGCATGAAAGATCGGTTTTTAGGGTGATATGAGCGGAGCCTTGCGTTTCTTCTCAAAGATGGCCACGGGGCCACTGCTGCAAACCTGCTTTCTTTCTTTCTCACTTTTCTTTAGGGCCTCTCTCCTGTTCCTTCTATGCAAATCCTGAAAAAAAAAAAGAAATGTGAACGTATTTTTCAAGAAGCCGCAAGAAATGTTCACGTCATTTTCTAACAAACTGAAGATGCGGTGCGGCCGTGGAGGAGATAGTGCACTACTCCTGGAACAGAGAGAAGAAAGGCGGTACGAGGGAGAGAACGTGCAGGTGGTTGGAATCATCAAAAACATAAACGACGACGATGACACGGAAGTGGGGCATTAGGCGTTTGGTGCAATATAAAACAGCGGGAGCCTGGGAAGGGCGTGTCTTGGAGCGAAGGCGCGCTACTTAAATCGTTGAACTCGGGCGAAAGCCGATAGCGAGAGCCTGCGCACACCAACCTCGAAAAGCCGTCGTAGGCACAGAAAGAGCGCTCAGTGCCACGTGCAGCCGCGTTGCCTATAGTCGACGCAGCACACGGCGCCGCACTGCTTGCTCCAGGCGTGCGAGGGAGAAAAAAAATTATGAAGGAGATAATGTAACAAACAGGCGAACAAATAAACAAACAACTAAATAAACACGCCAACAGGACTCCGAAATCTTCGGCACACCGGGCCTGCCCCCAGGATTGTGCGTGGCAAAAGCTCTCAGATATGAACAAATACGACAATATGCTTGCTCGAAGGGAACGCGTAGGCACGCGTTCCTGCAATTGGCGTGTTTGTAGAGGCAAAAATTTTTGAGCATTTTATTTTCGGCACAACTATCCTTCCATATCCGGCCTTGTGCCCATGAAGATTGTTCTAAAGATGCAAGCAAGACTGCAGGGATTACAAAGAAGACGTAGAAATACGCATGCACACTCGCGCAACGGCCGACTGGCAGCTAAATTCGATAATAAATCTCGACATTCTTTACACTAGTTAATGTTTAAACAGTTACTTTAAAACAAACAGCATTACTTTCTAATCAGCAATTCAGGTGCTACAAAGCGCGGTCCCATTTTCGACTGGTGCATACTTGTGACGACTAACAGGTTAGGCAGAATGTCTACAGACTTAGTATAAAACGAGCAGCAAACTTCTGAAATTTCTTATTTCAGTGTCTTAACTGCGAAGCTGCCTTTCTGAAAACACCGAATGGGTTTCCTTGGTAGCTTTATGCTACATTCTGGTGGATGACAATTTTTTTTTCTTTCAAGACCCTTCCTCCACCTTGTTTGATTCCACAGAACCGATTTGCTATTTGGCTGGTCTGCTGAATGTTAGAAGTTGAGGAAAAGCGCTTTCAGTAAGGGTTTCCGAGTATTCAAAATTTGGAATAAGAATAACATACTTTTTTTATTATTTCATTCACATTCAAGTCCACAATTCATATTTCGAAGTTGTCAATATTCGTATCATTCCAACGGTATATAAGACAAGAATATTAGCTGCATTTTACAGGGAGAATAGAAAAATGGAAGCTCTTTAGAATAATTCTTCTGCAGGAAAACCGCGGTTGTTGCGCAGGCGAACCAGGCTCCAAATGCACAAAAGTTTTCGTTCGTAAGTGCCCTTAATTGGCCGTTGGCAGAAGGCTTTCGCTAATAATATGCCAAGCATCGCGATTGGCTGACATTTTATGTTACGGAGAATTATAGCGTAATAGATTTTTTGTGAATACCAGCCCAGTTCCTGAACAAACACATTGAGTTTCGAAGTTTGTTTGTCAATACAAGATATACATACATAAATTCTGACCTGCCTAAGCCTGTTGTGCTTGTTGGCTGGTCAGGCAGCAGGTGAAGAATCTAAAAAATACCTTCGCATACATACATGTCTAAATATACACGACATTGCCAATAAATTTAACAGCACAAAATAACACATACAACACAAGTAAAGCTATACACAAGGCAATACATTTAACAGCACAAAATAACATACAAAACAAGTAAAGCTATACACAAGGCAATAAATTTACGCACCAATCTCTTAAACAAGCCATCATCTTTCTCTTGTTGCTTGCAATACTTAAATCATCAGGAATTTCATTAAACATAGCTGGTACATAGTAACTGCGCATCTTTTTACCGTAATTACTATAGACCCGTGGTTTGAGAAAATGTTCTGTTTTCCTGAATGTAACATCTTTTTTTACAGGAGTTTTGTATTAATTTGAATAATATTACCGCCTGAACACAACAAAATAAAACTACTCACGAATCTCTAGGATGCTTAACTCATCGTATTTCTCTTTCTTGTCAACCGAGTGTAATTTGGTACCGTAAAATATACTGTTCACGATTCGTTTTAGTATGACATTTAATGCTTGCTTCTTATATTCTGAGAAGTTGCCATATGATCTAATAACGTATTTTAAAACAGGTTCTACTAATGTTGTGTAGATTACTCCTCTAAGGTGAAGCGGAGATTTCCCCTGAAGGTCATACGTCATGGCCGCAATGGCCCTAATCTTTCTAGAAAGGTAAACGATGTGCTCGTTCCAAGGGAGTTGGTGGTCGAAGTGGATACCCAGATATTGAACTGTCCACTCTATTTGCATGGCTTTGCAATCACATGGGTAACAACGGAATCAGCGTAAATACAGTGGTTGGGTTAAAGCGACTGTTTTAGTGGGGTTTTTAAAACATGACAGTTTTGTTTTGTGAAGGTTGAAAAAATAAAATTTTGCGAGAACCAGTCAATTACATCAGTTATATCTGCCTGAAGCCTTCTAACGCCTGTACAATAGTCAGTGACTTCAAGTGGGACCGCTGTATCGTCAGCGTACTGAAAGGTTTTTGACTTAATCTGCAATAAACCCCAAATCAGACACATAAACGTTAATAGCAGTGGGCCGAGTGTACTTCCATGAGGCTCGCATTTTTTTTTTTTTTCGACGATGCCGACGGCGCCGGCGATGTGGATTTACGACGGTGATGACGACGTCAATGTCCACGCGGGAAGAAGGTGTTTCGATAATAGGCACGGTGCCAAGTGGGGCACGGTCGACTAGATGTCGAGGTACAGTCCGTTGGCAAACGTCACAGGACTTCACGTACCGCTTGGTTTCAGACTGTACTCCCGGCCAGTAAAATTCAGCGAGGATGCGGTCAGTCGTCCGAGATATTCCTTGGTGGCCTGCAAGGAACCCCTCGTGTGCGCGTTTGAGCACGACCTGTCTCAGCTGTCTAGGTACGACCAGCTGTTCCAATTCCTTCCCGGTTTGTGTCTCCGGTATAAGATACAATCAGATTTACGACCATAGTGTCACCCACACTTACGTAACAACGCCGTAGCGAGGCGTCATTCCTTTGGAATTCCTCGAGAGTCGCCTTATCTAAAGTTGTAGCGGCGGCTCTTAGTGCTGGTAGGCTGGAGGTGGACCGTATTCCCTGTGCCATTGCGGCTATTTCCTTGGGGAGTTCCTCTGCGTCATCTTTGGACCTTCGTAGATACTTGCCAATATTTCGCGAACAACGCTGGGCGTCTGCAGTCGTGGTGGGTATCGACAAACTGGCAGGGTCGTTCGTGCTTGCCACAGTGTTATCGACATGGCTAGCTTTATGTTGCGGTCGGGACTTCAGTAAGACTCCCTGCTCTGCAGGACTGACACTTTTAACGTTCCCGAGCACCACATCATAAAGGGAGTTGTGGGTGCATTCAGCCCGTACGATGCCCGTGAAGAAAGACGTGTCTATGAAGACGTCAGCCTCCGGCAAGCAATGTACAGTCCGGTCCAACAAGAAAACTGGGCTTGTAGTTCCTGTAAATTTTTCCTTTGGAACCAGGCTTTCTCGTACAACTACAGCGTTACAGTGACGTGACAGCCTTGCCCTCGAGAAATCATTTCCGTACTGGCAATGTTCCGACTTCAGACACGGTTTAAGTACATGTCGACGTCGACGACTGGGATGGTTTCCCCGTTTTGAAGCACGGCGTATCCTTTTTCTGTTCATCATCATCATCATCATCATCATCATCATCATCAGCCTATATTTTATGTTCCCTGCAGGACGAAGGCCTCTCCCTGCGATCTCCAATTACCCCTGTCTTGCGCTAGCGTATTCCAACTTGCGCCTGCAAATTTCCTAACCTCATCATCCCACCTGACTTTCTGCCGTCCTCGACTGCGCTTCCCTACTCTTGGTATCCATTCTGTAACCCTAATGGTCCACCGGTTATCCATCCTACGCATTACATGACCTGCCTAGCTCCATTTCTTCCGCTTAATGTCAACTAGAATATCGGCTATCCCCGTTTGTTCTCTGATCCACACCGCTCTCTTCCTGTCTCTTAACGTTAGTCCTAAGATTTTTCGTTCCATCGCTCTTTGTGAGGTCCTTAACTTATTCTCGAGCTTCTTTGTTAACCTCCAAGTTTCTGCCCCATATGTTAGCACCGGTAGAATGCAATGATTGTACACTTTTCTCTTCAACGACAGTGGTAAGCTCCCAGTAAGGATTTGGCAATGCCTGCCGTATGCACTCCAACCCAATTTTATTCTTCTGTAAATTGCTTTCTCGTGATCAGGGTCCCCTGTGAGTAATTGACCTAGATAAACGTACTCCTTTACAGACTCTAGAGGCTGACTGGCGATCCTGAATTCTTGTTCCCTTGCCAGGCTATTGAACATTATTTTTGTCTTCTGCATATTCATCTTCAACCCAATTCTTACACTTTCTCGATTAAGGTCCTCAATCATTTGTTGTAATTCGTCTCCATTGTTGCTGAATAGGTACCCCGGTCTTTCTGGTTTCTTCGGTAGACAGCATGCATGACGCTTGTCTCTTTTCTTGCGTCTTTCCTGTTTCTCCTGGAGAACCGGTCTTGCCACTGGTCCAGCCAGTTGTTGATGGGCTATTTCTCGTCCTAGACCAACACTCAGATGCCCGATGACCTGTCTTGTTGCATAGAAAGCATTCAGTGCTCTATGCAGCACTGAACGTGCTGAGCACTGATCACTGAGCGTTGCAGTGCTCTAGGGGGCCTCTTCGCGGACTCTGTCTGACGACTGATCTCCGCTGCAGTGTCCTTACATAACTTGTCATTGGCTGAACTGGAAAGATCCTGGGTCTCTAGGAAGCAATCAGCGTTCTGTGCCATCATGATCAGTTTCTTGCAGTTTCTTTCCTTCAAAAATATCCGCAGTGCCGGCGAGCATCCCTTCATGAACTGCTCTGCAAGTGATTAGGTCGCGTAGAGCTTCGTACGTCTTCTCGACCTTCCCCATTTCCATCCAGCCGTCGAAATGACCCTCTAGAACAGAAGCATACTTGAGACCCGTCTCCTTCTCTTCTGGCTTCGCTTTGCGAAATTTCTCGCGGTAACCATCGGCGGTATACCGGAATCGCAGCAACAGCGTAGCCTTCAGCTGATCATAGTCTGAGGCGGAAGCGTAATCAAGCCGACTAATCACAGTCCAAAGCTTCTCCTGTCAGGCACAAACTGAGCGATCTGGCCCATTTACTTCGAGGCCACTCTTGAGACGCTGCGACGCGCTCAAAACGTTGCAGATAGGCGTCGAGATCAACTCACGCTTCATTAAATGGTGGCAATAACTTGCGTGGACTAAAGCCATCCATAATAGCTCATACAGCCTCGTCGCCGCTCACCGGTAGCACGTTAGAACTGGTTCCCTGTTCTTGAAGCTTGAGCTTCAGCTGTAACACGCGTTCCTTGGCTTGTAGCCGTTTTTCTTGTAGCTCAATGTTCACGCGCTGATCTTCATGAGCTTGGGTGCGGAGGCCCCTCTCTGTAGCGCGTTCCGCGTCCACCCATTCGCGAAGAGCGGCGCCAGCTGAGCCCATGTCCTTGCCGATCGCGTACAGTCTCTCAATTTCCATGGTCTCCCCCCGTGCGTCTAGATGTCGGCAAGATGTTAAAGCCGATCCTGGCAAGCTCGCCAAAATTGTGGGCAATTGTGTGGGTGCAGGTCAGCCAGACGCACAAGAACGCACCCAGAGACACAAAGAGACGTCTTTATGACACGAAACGGCACATGGGACGAATATGGGAACACATAAACTATACAGATAAACTTGGGTAATTCTCCCGCTCGAGCACTCACAATGCCAATTAAGAGTTCCGGCCTCGTGGCGATGGCTCGGCGGACTTGGCTCCGACGGCGGTGAGTACGGGCGGCGGTTGAAGTTCAGGGTGGCACTAGGACGTAGCCCGGTTCCAGAGCGCTAGCGCTCTGGAACGTAGCCCGAGCTCGGCAGCATATTGGTGGGGTGAAAGCCAGGACGAAGCCCAGCACAGCGATGGGGTGAAAGCCGGGACGACGTCCCGGTTTGGAGAACAGGATCAGGGCTCTAGGATGTAGCCAGATCCCGGCAGCACGGCAGCGGTCGTGCGAGCCAAGACGAGGCTCAGCTCAGCAGGACCCGCGACGATGGTAGAAGCCGGGGCGGCGCCCGGTTTGCAGTACAGGACCGGGATGCCGGGACGTTGGCGGCCGTTCGGTCTGCTCCATCTCGCTGCACTGCCCGTTCTGTCAGCCTGGCTGCACCGTCGTTGCAGATGGTCCAAGGTCTCTCGCGGCACGCGCACCAGCCACGCGCACTCCCGCGCCTTCGGCCCCGCACGCCGAACACAAGCATCGAAACGCCCGCGCATTTCGAATATCGGCCCCGCACACCGATCACAGGTCGTCCTCCTACCACAGGTACGTTACTCTGATTACGCAGCCGTCGTCGTCGCGTCTTCGGCCCCGAACGAGTGTCCCATGTTGTTTAATAGCTTGGGACACAAGGTGTGGGCTCGTGGTCGTGATTCCGCCGTGGTCACTGAATCGCCGTCATTTCAGCTTGTCATCCGACACTCATGATGCCATCATCATCACGCCATCGTCGTCATACAGTCTGTTTGCACGCTGTCTTCGTCACGTTGTCGTTTTGTGATTGTCATCAGTTCAGTAACGTCATCTCTAGGTTGTCATGCTGTAGTCGTCACGCCACCTTTGTCAATCCATCGACGCCAATCTTGCTTCTTGATTGTACCGTAATCATACTGTAGTCATTCAATTGTGTACTATTCCGCCCTTGTCATGCCGTCATCGTCAGGCAGTCGCAATCATGCTTCAATTGTCAGAACATTATCTTAATGCCATCATCTTCACTGCATCGGCGTGATACAGTCGTCGTCATACATTGTTATCGTACCGTCGTCGGGACGTCGGCACGGTTGTTCCATCGTCATCATTGTCATGCCGGCTCTTGCCGTCATCATCGATCATCGTCTCATCGATATAGTTCCTTCGTCCTCATGCTATCATCACTGCGTCGGCCTCATACGGTCGTAGTGATGCCTCCATGCTCGTGGGCGACCGTGGCAACCGAATGCCATAGCAAAGTGCGATGATATTGGAGCATATGGCGCATATAGCCGAAGCAACGAAAGTCTCAGAACTACCACGACGCGTGTGCTAAATAAACGTGACTCCAGGAATATGGTCAGTCACTACAGTGCTCGATAGCTATTCGCATTACCGTTGACAGTACATCGTGAGATAAGTTCTGCCGAAATTTTTTAATTCCCTTCCTTGCTATCCTGGTAATAGCATTTTACCACTGGCTTTATTTTCGCTCGTTCACTTCGGTGCAATATGCAAGTGAAAAAAAAATAAGAACGAATAAACAAAAACAATTGCAGAAGGAAGCGGCAGTTCCCAGAAGGTGAATTAGGCATCTGTGCCACTCCCGCAAATGGCTGAGAAAGTTTGCTGTTAATAATCGTGTTCGCTAAGGCGCTAAATACACTGCCGGTGTCACACAGAACAGGCAGCCCTCGCTCACTTACTTCAGCTTGCTAAAGAAACAAAGTAACTATGACAACAGAAACGAAGACCTCAAAGTCTAAAGATGAATAAATACAACAGATACGTCAAACAAAAGCACGACGCTGTCGAAAGTACACCTTCTATCTTGCCGCTAGTCATGTGCTCTACCGAATACGTCCCAATTAATGCATAACACTGGCTCTCTACGATAAGTGATAGTCTGTTTTCGAGCGACAAAACGGAATGGGTTGAGTGGCGACGTTGCACACATAAAGTGGAAGTTTCTAGCCAAATATGCTTTTCGCAGTTAAACTTTCATGTTCCTCACCTTTCACATGATCTTACCAAGAACTTTACCTTGATGTGAACAAGAGGGAATCAGTCGAAGTGTGCGTCGAAGCATGGCGACTTCGCGAAGGTCCTAATATGGTCGTTGTCGCATTTGAAGGCATAGTTATTGTTCCATACCATTGCTTTTGGTTTGCCTGTTTGTTCGTATATTTCAGCGTTCTGCAGTCATTTCAGAATGTTCCTTTCTTCGTTTGTAGCCTCTCTTACGCCAGCTGTTCTCTTCCGGCTGCCTCGTTTAAATGCATGGCTAATTAAACTGCTTTAGGTTCCGGCAGCTTCTGCGGGGGGTGGATAGAATGAAGTGCACTCGCATGCAACCTCCGCTTCGGACAACAGAACAGGAAAATCTCTCTCCTTCCCTTCTCGCCTCCCTCCCGACTCAATTTCACCGCGCGTCTCACTTGCTCAAGGAAAGTGGGCTTTCAACAGAGCTTGCTGCAAGTGAACGCCTAAGTTAGACAGCCACGTAGGAGTTAGAAACGGTAGGAATGAACAGAGGCTAGGACAGCGTCCTTGTCATCCCAAATTCCGACCACCTTTACTATGCCCGCCTTCGTTCTTCTGCGGTGGTTGTTTTTGCTTCGTGTTTTTGCTGTGTTGTTGGAACGGCAAGAGTTTGGATGTGGGTGGGGACTCGCTTGTTCTCGAGGTTTGAACTAGGGAAAGCTAAACCGGATAGAGCCGTCACAACCACTCGGCAGAAGCGCGTGTTTTCCAAAATGAGGAGTGTGGGCTGTCACGTGTTTACGTGCCTCGTGTCTTCCGGCTTTCCCGCTAATGAGATGTCAACAACTCGCCGTGCGATCGCAGCGATCTGCTTCTTTTATTCGCCTGTCCTTCCGGCTTTATATTCGGTTCTCCTTTGCGTCCGTGCCCATCGTTGTACTAAGTTTGTACTGTAGAACAATTTATAGCAAAGCAAACAAACCAACCTTGTGGAATCGGTTGTTGCTTTCTCTCGCTCTCTTTAAGTTCACAGTACCAATACAATACTGTTACCTCACTTCACTTTCCTGAAGGAAACAACAACTGAAATCTGTCACGTTGCTTCTCGCCAATAAATGAGGGAACATGAAGGTTCAGGTTCAGCTTCGCTCGTCTTCTATTTTTGATTTATCCCCAAGTAAACCAGGACAGACATTATTATAGAATACACCTTCCAGCACATTGCTTTTTCGCGGTTCTATTGGTAGACAAACATTTTTAGTATTTGTGATCACTGTACAGCCAAAAATTAAACAGGCAACAAAGCATAAAAGACAGACAACTTTCTACAATACTAACGCTGTATTCCAACTTACCCCTTTTATTTTTGTTATCAGTATGACACATGCTACTGCTTTTTTTTGTTTCTTATTATTGGCAACTATGCCATTTGTTCCGGCGAATAGCGTTAGCGTACGAACTCCAGCAAATATCTGATTTTTCAATTCCCTAACTGGCCCCCTTTTCTTGGCATTGTTCATAGATATGCTTAACTTCGAGATCTTCGCTGAACTGTTCCTTTTATAGGTTGCACGCTTCATATTTTTCCTTGCTTTAAAAAAAACTGACCTTTGTAATATTTCACGTAGTTTTGTACTTGGTTTTCTATATAATGACATTATCGGTTTAAGAATAAACTGACGTACCAATTCATAAATGAATGTCCCTGCCCCAACCAGAGTGGACCACAGAGAATAGCATTAATATAGAAATAATTCTACAAACATGACTGGCCATGAAGGAATACGTGAATCTTAACAATCTTGTTGATTAGAACAGATGGAGATTCCGCTTTAGGAGATAAATGCTTTTTTTTTTCTTTTTGTCATGTCATAACTACGTCTACCTCACGCTAATGCATTTGCTTCCTATAGCGCAGAAGTCCAAAACTATGCTTAGTGCGCCAATATTGTAGCTATACTTCATAGCTGATTCACCATGTTTCCTCGAGGCAGGGAAAATGGTCATTATATCACTGCTAATTTACAGTTGGTTACGCGCTGCCTTTCCTAACGTTCCTGCTCATCCCAACGGAATATTATCATCAGTACCGAAATGCGAGGCTGGTAACATTACAAGCGCGCGTCAGCTATGCTCAGCCGCATAGTTTCCGAAGTCACTGCTCTCTCTTCCCCACGCACATATCAACGTCTTTTCATGCATAAAACGTCTCGCGATGCGATATCGTGACGGCCGCTGTCTGCCTGCAGCCGTCGTGCCGGGGCCACCACGCAGCCTTTCCGGGAGACGGATTCGCCGGCCAGCTCCTAATCCATGGCTGCCCCATCCGCAACGCGTGACCGCCCCATTAAACTCGGCCAAACGCAATTAGTCTGCAGCATTCTGTCGCGACGCCGGGCACGCGCCTGTGCGTCTTTCGTTTCTACTTACATAGCGCCGGTGATAAGTTTGGCTGGGCGAGCTTAGCGCAGCCGCGTGCGTTGTGCCTTCGCAAATCTGGTGAGCCCCTCATTAGCATTTTTCTGTGAAGCGGGTGTGAAATGACCTGGCGAGCGGCTGCTCGGAAGGCTGCCGAGCGACAGAGAGTAAGAGAAGGTGAGTTAGAATTTGGAAGAGATTAGAAACACACATGGGGGACAGGTGGCTATCTGTGGAAGAATTATACCGCAAATTCTAGGCAACACAGCAGTTTCAAAGCACTGTGTGCAAGACAGGCTATATATATATATATATATATATATATATATATATACGGGCAACAGATCTTCAGGACATCCTGACCTTTGTAACATTTGGCTTGTCTTTGTGTTTAACATTTTACAACAGGAAACATGAAACACTTTGATGTACTGTAGTTATGGCTAGCTCTGATAATCACTTCACGCGCCATCAGTCCTTTCTGGCTGTTTTGATCATTTATCGATCTCTTTTTGATACGTTTTTATGGCGGTTTTGAAAACACTTTTTTTGACAAGATAACTCCTAACAGCCTACTTCGCAAATAAAAAAATGCCAGGCCATGACATTTGCAAGGGTGAAAAAATGTATACGTGCCAATATTTTAAAGACATAGAGGCGGGCAATGACCTTTTACAAGGACACGAAATTGTAGTATTGCAAAAGTTCGCCATTCGTGTTCATGACTGGAACTTTCTTTTCACTTTGGAGATAGCTGGTAAGCAAGGCACCACTTCGAACCTTGGCTTCGCGAAACATTTAAACATTCGATAGCTACGTTTGCGTGAAACTAATGCCTGCTTTATTTCAATCTCAGTCAGCGCCTAACTGCTGTTAACCTGACGCATACGCATAGCAAAGCTTCCTTGTGATCGGTGCATATTACTGAAGCGTAAAATATTTACCCAAAGTGCTGTATCCTTGAATCATTCTGACACTTTTGTGTAACGGTCTGTAGCTACCCGAAGCTTTCTTTATTTGGGAAGACGAATAAAATGGTAATGCTTAAATGAATGAATGAAAAGCTGAAGGCATTTTAAGCCTTTAGCTTCGGCACCTCTAGCAGGCTCTGTAAGAATTCTGATGAAAATAAAGGTGAAATTCAATTATTGTAAAACTGAATCAAGAAAGAACATATAACACGCATTGTCAATAGACGATAGGCCACGGTAAAATATTTTAATGATCGCCACACACCAAAGCAACACATCTCAGCATGGACCCATCCAATTTCTTTCTGTTCTCCAGAGCCATTGTAGAGTAACGTAGTCGTTAAGGCGCATAGTATGCTTACAGAAGTGCCTGGATTTAGTATATACCATTTATTCAACATAAAGCTTTACGGAATTTTAAAAATCGCCTGTGGCAGGTAGCATGATTTTTATCGTTGAGCTGGGTTATTCGAAGAGGCGGACATTAGTAGCACGAGAAATCGAATCACATATCAACTAATTACCAAAAATTGATTAATGAACTTCTTAGTCAATTACTTTCCGACATATATTGCAATGTACTAATTGTAGCCGGTGAGTTTTTAAGACGCATCCACTTGAAATGAATTTCCAGGATGACACCAGTTTTTAGATATTATTTCCCAAGTGTGGACGAAATACATGGGTGCTCCTGTTACTTTTGTGTTTCTATGTATAAAACCGCACTTTGGTAAAAACGTAAGTGGAACAAAAGTGGATTTTTACGGTGAGTTTCATTCTGGAAATTCATTCCAAGTGGATACGCCTGACAAGCTCACCAGCTACAATTCGTAGGTTGCAATATGGGTCATAAAGTAATTAGCTAAGAAGTTATTTAGTTAAATTTTGTTAATTAGTTGAATGTGTGTGTCGATTCCTTGTGCTACTAATGAGCGCCTCATCGAATAACCCAGCTCAATGATGACAATTATGCTACCTGCCACAGGCAATTTCTAAAAATTCCGTAAAACTTTAAAATGAACACCCTGTACAGGGAAAACGCTGCAAATGACAACAAAAAATTATAGACATCCCACTTCCTGTGTAAATCCATCTTATGCGAATCATCAAACGTCACGTGGAGTTCTGCAAAGTGTTACCAGAAGCACGAACAACATGTTTGTTTGAGCTAAATGATTCTGTGGGTTAGGCGAAGAGAGAGAGAAACCACTTTTATTGTGTCCTTGATGGGATCAAAGGCGGCCTCAAGGGTGGGAGACAGCCCCTCTTGCCCCCTCCCTCACATGGCGGCTTAGGCGAAGCTACATGGGAAGAACGTGGCCACAATAGCTAGGCGGCAATGGTTATGATATGTTTTACTCCAACGAAGAAACGTTTTAGTGTTGTAGAGCAAAGCCCACTTCTATAAATTTACGTAAAAATTCTGTGAATGCAGTGCACCATTCCCTATAGCTATGCCAAATGTATGCTTCAAATCAGGTGGAAGCACAGTGTGAGATGTCCTCGCAATGATCTCAGTATGACTAAAGGAATGAATGGTGTTTGTCGAGATAATAGTGGGATGAGAGCTGCATGCAAAAATAAGATTCACACTGTATCGAAATATATATGCGCATTTTATAACCGTTATATCCCATTATACCATGCCAGTTTTGAATGATGGGTAAATAATTATTCATGTTGCACTCTTCGGTCCACTTTAGTCGGTCGGAATTAAATCATACTACATGGTTCACAGTAAGAACAAACTCGTGAAATGATCCGGATAATGCTTCACATTAAATTAAACTATAGACTCCAGGGATTCCTTACCTCTGGTACGTAATTTACAGCGTACGAAAATTAGTTGTGAACCCACGCCTGTGGAATACATTACAGTCCCTTGTGACTTTGACAATGAACCCCTATCATGCCTAGAAGATACTCTGTGAACTTCAGTGCCACTTAAAAACTTTTTCTTGAAACTCCTAAACAAGGCTGAAGCTTGTATCTTGTCATCATCATCATCATCATCATCATTAGCCTATGTTTTTATGTCCACTGCAGGACGAAGGCCTCTTGCTGCGATCTCCAAGTACCCATGTCTTGCGCTAGCTGATTCCAACTTGCGCCTGCAAATTTCCTAACTTCATCACACCACTCAGTGTTCTACCGTCCTCGACTGCGCTTCCCTTCCCTTTGTATCCATTAACTCTAATGGTCCACCGATTATCCATCCTACGCATTACATGGCCTGCCGAGCTCCATTTTTGCTCTTAATGTCAACTAATATTATCGGCTATCCCCGCTTGCTCTCTGATTCACACCGCTCTCTTCCTGTATCTTAACGTTAGGCCTAACATTTTTCATTCCATCGCTCTTTGTGCAGTTCTTAACTTCTTCTGGAGATTCTTTGTTAACCTCCAAGTTTCTGCCCCATATGTTAGCACCGGTAGAATGCAATGATTGTACACTTTGCTTTTCAACGACAGTGGTAAGCTCCCAGTAAGTATTTGGTAATGCCTGCCGTATGCACTCCAACACAATTTTATTCTTCTGTAAATTTACTTCTCATGATCAGGGTCCCCTGTGAGTAATTGACCTAGATAAACATACTTCTTTACAGACTCTAGAGGCTGACTGGCAATACTGAATTCTTGTTTCCTTGCCAGGCTATTGAACATCATGTTTGTCGTCTGCATATTAATCTTCAACCCCACTCTTACACTTTCTCGGGTAAGGTCCTCAATCATTGTTCCCCTTGTTGCTGAACATGACAATGTCATCTGCAAACCGAAGGTGCTGAGACATTTACTGTTGATCCTCACTCCTAAGCCTTTCCAGTCTAAGAGCTTGAATACTTCTTCTAAGCATGCAGTGAATAGCAGTGGAGAGATTGTGTCTTCTTGCTTGACCCCTTTCTTAATAGGTCACTTACTTCTTGCTTAGGCCACTGAGCCATCTTTTTCTTTAAATTTCATTCTCTCTATCTCTTGCTTTCTAGTGGAGAACCAATGTAGCCGTGGAATCCTTGCAGATATTTTCCAAGATATTCACGTATGGCTCCTGTACTCCTTGATTACGCAATGCCTCTATGACTTCTGGTACCTCTACTGAATCAAATGCTTTTTCATAATCTGTGAAAGCCGTATAGAGAGGTTTATTGTAATCCGCAGAGTTCTTTATTACCTGATTGATCACATGGATTCGATCTTGTAACTTGTATGTAGCTACAAACACGGGTGGTCCTCAGAGCTGTTCCTATGGAAGCACGCTATACAGGGCTTCAAGGTAATTTTATGCCGACGGAGCGTGCATAACTTTTGTCCTCATTGGCTACCTTGCTGAGGGATTACCACTTTTTTTAGTAACTCCTCAAAGGTTGTAAAGTTTGCTCCCTACGTCTGGCAATTCTGTACGCTAAGGCACTAATGTTTTCGAAACCTGCTTCCGGCGCTTGTTGATGTGTATATCGTGTATGTGTTTTATAATTCCATAGACAAAATGTTTACTTTGACAATAGTTTGGAGAGCTTATTTTTAGATGCGAAGCATATTATGCTCGGGGCTATGTCACTCCCTCCCTCCCTCCACCTTGCGGCGTCCACACCCCTACTGCACATGCGCATCCTCCTCCTCCCTCCTCTCCTCTCCTTGTCTCGTCTCCTATCCTCTCGGCATTCCTGCTCTCCTCTCCGACGCTCCTCTCCTCTCCGGTTTGCGCAACGAATGGCAACACCTGCGGCTCCGCGCGCGATTATGCGAAGCAGCTTAGGTAAGAGGCGCGACGGTAGGCGCCCCAGAGGCACCGGCAACAGTCACCAACGCCGCGCGCGTTCGGTGCGAACGCGGGCAAAACGCCAACGGCGTCGACAGTTCTGCGCGTTGCTGGTGCTGCTGCATGTCAAAGTTTATACAGCCGATAAGACTACCTTGAGTCGACCCCATGGCTGCTTCGAATACTACTCAGGGTTCCCCTACGGGAAGATGGTGTCATTTTTTTCTAAATTCTTTACTCACAGAACACCTGCGACACGATACATTATTCCTTTAACGAATCGTGCATTCGTCGAATAACTATCCTCAATAGCCTTCTCGATGGAACAGGCATTAACAAAAATATATTTACTCATTAACTCGCTGGCCTGAAACATTTCGTTTTTAGGTGGCTATATGTTCTTATAATCGATCATGATTGGCAGTCGGGCTCTAGAATCCATGAAAGAGAGCTTTTATCTAGGATAACTAGTCACTGGGGACAATGGTAATCACCAGAATTACCGAAGAGTAAAAATGGGTTAGAGAGCCAACAGCAGGCATTGCCGAGTTTTGACTGGTTGCTTACCATTATCATTGCAAACAAAAGCGTAAAATAATTGTATTTCCCTAGTACTAACATTTGGGGCAGAAATTTGGAGGTTAAGAAGCTTAAGAAGTTAAAAACCATGAAACAAGCGATGGAACGAAAAGTGACGAGCATAACAAATCTTAAGAGGGAGGCAAACAGCGGGATGGACCGGGCGGCAAACAAGGGTAGTCGATATTCTAGTTGCATTAAGATAAAGAAATGTAATTGAGCAGGCAATGAATTTCATATATAGAGGGGGGTGGGGGGGGTTACTACTACGAATTTTTGCAGCTAGCCTGTGGCAAATAGAGCACTTGTAGCCCTCTAGCAAGATTCCACAGCATCGGGTGGGGGGCATTTCTCACGCTTGAAATTAGCATGTAAAATCAAATATGCACCAAAACATCACTAATTATCTTTCTAATTATTCACTTTATGGCCCATATTGCAAATTAAGAATTGTAGCTGGTGACGTTGCAAGACATATCCGCTTGAAACGAATTGAAAGGATCGGAAGGGGTTTCGAGATAAGCCTTATGAATATTTCGGCAAAAATGCACTATTGTTGCACTTGCTTTTTGTAAGCAACCGCCATTTTACGCATTGAACCACGAAAGTAACTGCAGCACCCATGAATTTCACGGCCAATTTCGGAAATGAACGTTAACTGGTGTCATCCTCAAAAATTGTTCCTAGTGGATACGTCTTCTGATCTGACCTGCTAGAATTAATAAATTTCAATATGTGCCGTGGAGTAATCAATTAAAATGGTACTTCGTCTATTTTCGTTATTTATGAAGTTATTAATTTTAATTTCACTTACGAGTAATGTCCGCTGCGTCAAACAATTCAGCTCAATGAGTAGAATTTCGCTATCTGGTATATATTATATATATATATATATAATATATATATATATAAATGTGGCAGAAAAAATTGGAGGACGCTTAGCTTCGCCTTCAAGAGTGGAACGCGATAGCATTCAAAGATCCTTGACTGTTTCCCACACTTCCCGGCAACTGCAGCTTATGTAACTGTAATGTTCACCGGGAAACGCCGGCGGTGCACGCTATGCACGAAAGCGCGCTTTCTGGTAGAAACGCGGCCTATTTCGTGGGCCGGCCTTCATTTATTGTTCGCACCTTTCATATTTCAGCCTGAGAAGATTTAGCACAAAAGGCATGCGCTATCGGTGTTTTGTTTCATGACAATTGTTTGTGGGCTGTCGCTCTCAAAATTCCGAGGAATAACTTTGTAAAGAATGCAAGACAAAGTGTTATCAACTGTAGTGGTTAAACATATTTGGAGGGCCTGCGTGGTTCGGGATGATTTCCTCGGTCGCGGGCGGCAATGCCGGCGCCAACGCCGGATTTTCTGCGACACGGGGCCCTAAACTCTATCGCGTTAAAATCACGCTGGCTGCGTTGGAGTAGCGTTAAAAGAGAAAGCGACGTAGGTGGAAGCACGTGCTTATATGTAAACGCCTTCTGCCTCTCACTATTTATCTATTTATTAAGGCGAAAGCCTTGTATGTCTCGTTTTGGGATGATATTGAAAAAGTGGAGTCAAGAATTCCGACAAGGAAATCGGTAAAAATATGTACAAAAAATTGATAGGTCAATGAGATAACTACAAACCCCACAGCATTATATATCAATCGATAGGTAATTACATGAAGAATAGAAATAACAATAAACGGTCATAATAGTCTACAAATTAATTCTGATAATGAGCATGACAATCCGGAAAAGAGGGTCAGAAAACCCCTAAAGTGACAAATAATCGATAATAATTGATGATAATGGGCGCAAGTATGGTTATGATAGTAACGACAATGATATTAGAATAAAATAATGACTCATAATGACCATGGCTCAGCTAAAAATGACAATGACTCAGCGAAAAAAGATTAACACACAAAAACCACTGGAATAGGATCGGATGCGGGCACTAATTGAAGGAAACACTAAAGAACCATGATAGAAGTGATAGTCGTTAGCATGACTCAGCAAATATGACAATAACTCATCTAAAAAAATAATAACACTTAAAAACCACTGAAATGATTTCTGACGTGGGTACTAAGTGAAGGAAACACTAAAGGATGGTGGTGGAAGTCATAGTCATGACCATGACTCAGCAAGATGTGACAATGTCTGAGCGAAAAGAATTAGCACTCAAAAAGCAATGGTATGGGTTTGGATGGGGTACTAAGTGAAGGGAAAGGCTAAACGGTGATGGTCGAAGTCATAGTCATGAGCATGACTAAAGCTTTCGCCTTTCGTCTTAGGCGTAGCTAAAGAGACTCGTGAGTGTGTTTTATTCATTTATTTATTTATTTACTTATTCATATTGTTACGCGAAGGACAAGTCAATGACATGAAAAACTATTTACAGATTATATTTACAGCAGCGGTTGCAGCACTGACCGGTTGGATTCACAGCGCTAGCCCAGTTCGTTTTTGGGGCAAAGCACCTTAGGGCTGAGCCTTGTCCCTCGTCGTCATCCGTTGTCCGTAGCTCTGGTTTGCATGGAGACCGCTAGGGGCGCTGCGGTACACAAGGGCTAAATAAGCGATGTATATACTGTACACATGTTCAATATATATATATATATATATATATATATATATATATATATATATATATATACGGGGGATTCACGGTTACCCGAATGATCCCCCGGTGCTTCGCCCACTCATGATCATTCACTTCGTGGATATGCGGTGATTTTTTCCTCCTCTTTGCTTGAGTGCTGGCACCCGTGAGCCTCGTTCAAACGACCAAATACAACACGCGTGTAGCATAATCCCCCGGTGGCAGAAGCGACGTCTCGGAGTGCCTAAAGGTCATCACTGGGAGGGCGATACTTCTTCAGTCGTGTAACGTGCACGATATCACTGGACTGGGAAGCAGATGGGGCGTCAGGGGCGATTTCGTAGTTGACGGGGGTCACGGCACGAAACACTCGTTATGGGCCTGTGTAGCGAGGCAGCGGTTTTTCTGACAGGCCGACCTGACGCGACGGAGACCACAGAACCATCAACGAACAAGGTGGGAAATGCATGCCTCGGCGTCGCCGGTCGTACAAACGCCTTTGACTCTCTTGGGAGTTCAGAAGGCAGTCACGGGCAATTTTCCTTGCGTGGGCAGCGTGGGCGATGGCGTCTAGTGCGTATTCACTGGTAGGTGCTGTGTGAACAGTGAGGGTTGTGGCGAGGGGCAGTGCTAGTTCTGGGCCGAACTGAAGGGAAAATGTGGAATAACCGGGTGTGTCGTGGCGCGAGGAATTATACGCAAATGGGACAAACGGTAGAGCGAGGTCCCAGTCAGTGTGGTCTGAAGAGACTTCATTTGCGAGCATTTCTGTGAGAGTGCCATTCAGACGCTCCGTGAGGCCATTTGTTTGCGGATGGTATGACGTGGATAGCTTGTGCCTCGTTGCACAGTACTGCAGGATGCCTGCGATAACTTTTGATAGGAATGTCCGGCCACGGTCTGTGAGAAATTGTCGTGGCACTCCATGCAATAAAATCACATCGGGTAGAAGGAAATGGAAATGCTTGTGGCGCAGCTTGTAGGAAGCACTCGTGCGATTGCCTAGCGCCTGGCGTAATCCGTGGCCACAGCAATCCACCTGTTCCCGAGAGGTAGATATAGGAAAAGGGTCAAGTAAGTCCAAACCAACCCGCAATATTTCCGCTGGTGCACTAAACTTACAGAATGGGTACCAAGAAAAGGAATGACCGCGAAGTCAACCAGACGAGCATCTAGTTTGTAAACCTATAGACACTAGGCCTAAAAGAAAAGGGAATAAAAAATAGAAAGGAGGAAGAGAGTGGGCACTGTGTAAATGTTGGATGATGCACAGAAGCACTATAAGCGGTCTGGCAGGCCGGTGCAGTTCAACTATTGCAACAGGGCACGAATCGCTTTTTGTGGCAGTGATGGATGTGGCCATGGTCCGAGTATGTTTGATTGAGAGAATGGTCTCGAGTTCAGTCGGTTTCAAGTAGTCAGGAGAGAGAGGCGTTTGATGTCATAGCGAGCACGGATGCCCCAGAGATGATCGATGGTTTGCTAGCACATACAGGAGTCGCACATGTGGCTACCGACCACTCCCATATAATAAGAGTAAGCGTTCGTAAACGCCAATCCCAGCCCCAAGGAGCACAGCAACGCTGCTTCGCCGCGGGAAAGGCTAGAAGGCAGTTGTAACCATGGCAAAAGGTACAGTTTACGCAGTGCACAGATTAAGACACTTTTAGAACTCCAGTACACTTGTGCCTTTTCGCGTGTAAGCAGGCTAAGTTCCCTGCCAACGTCCGTCCTCGTCAAAGGTATTAAATCTGCAGGCATAATATGTGTACCAGCTGGCTCAAGACAGGATTAATTGCAGATCACTGGGAGAACCCTTTGTCTTGCAGAGGACATAACTAGGTTGTTACTCTTGCTGATGATGCTTGTAACATCACAGAGCACAAAATGTTCTGTAAGGACCTAGTTATGTTATCCCCTCTATTGCATAAATGAATGGTACGGTGCGTTTAAGACGTCTCAGCGCAGCACCCTTAATATCATCCACGCGAATGGGTGTTCACTACAGATTTCGTCCTTCCAATATGTTCTCACTTGTTTCGTTGCGTTCCAGAGGAATCAATGACGTAACATTCGTTGTAAACGCTCGCTTCACTCCGTAAACACAGTTTAAGCGTTAGCAGTCGGTTGCCAAACTTCTGCTTATATTGCATTACCGCAATTTTCCTAAAAGATGTGAGCACAAACGAGCGATTCACATATTAAAGTATTACCGTAATGATCTCAATGACGCTCACCTAGTCGCTATCACAAACTATGAGCGGAAACGTTACCAGCACCAATTTATCGCTCTCACTAAGGAATATAACATAGCTGCTTCTGGTGCCTGAGTTTTGCATCATGCGATTTGGATTGTTCTAGAGTTTCTGAAGCGAAGTCTGCACTTTCCATAAGGAAATCAGGAAAGCTCGAAGCTTTCTCTAGAATAAAGTAAATTCAAAATACCTTCTTTATGACGTTCTGCTAGGCCACGTCGCCACTTTAAAGACACGTGCACGATGGCAAGGCGGTTGAAGAAGTGGAGAAACTTGTCGTGCTGATGCACAATTCAACAAACAGCAAGTGTTAACTTGAGAATAATCCAGCTGTATAGACCAAGTTCCACAAAATGAAGAATGATGAAGCTAAAGCTGCACCGTTTCTGTTTGCTCACGGGCTCTTCTACGTATTTCGCTTTCAAGGTTCTTGCGTTCGTTCTCTTCGTTTTTCACGTGCATGCATTTTACAGATGCAGTTGAATACATCTGTCTCAAAATCTTGATTCCGCCGAATCGACTGGAAAGTGAAATAGTTTCCATCGTTCTGCTACCTTCAACCGTTAGTATGTGTCTACTGCATGCCGAATGTTTTTCCTGTCTCACGGCAGGCTCAAATGAAAGGTGTTGGGATGAACAAAATCCACCTCCAATACTCTGTTAAGAGAAACGCGCTCTTCTAGCTTCAGATTTTACATCACTGGTGCGTTGTAAAAAAAGACAGGAAAATGACGTCAGGCGAAGGACTTTGTCTTGTGAGAGTCCTCAATGCTCCCCTTTCACTGGTTTGAAAGCAAAAAGAATTCAATGAAGCACCGACCTCAATACAATTTCTTAGCCACTTTGTCTACTACTATGATTCCACAACTTCGTTGACCCAAAACACAAATTTAGTGCATTTGGAGTTTGGTGCTGTCTTATGAGAGTCCTCGATGATCCCCTTTTCACTGGTGTGAAAACAAATTGAATTTAATGAAGCACCGAATTCAATACAATTTCTTAGCCACTTTGTCTATTACTGTGATTCCGCAACTTCTTTGACCCAAGCAGGAGGAATAAACTTTATTTACAGAAATGAGCAGACGGTAAAATAATCCGAGGTGGGCGGCGTCCCTAGTCCAGGATGCCGTGGGCCTGAGCCGACAGCTTGGTCCTGCTCACCAGGTGATGCTCGTCTTCAGGGCTCGGGCTTGTCAGCTAGGCCTCCCACTGCTCTACGGTTGGTCCGGTGATAGGTGGTGGCGATGGGTTTTGTCCACAATCCCATACCATGTCGTAGAGGGTATTGGGCGCAGAGCAGAAGGCGCATCTGTGAGTATAGCTCGTAGGATACATGGCGTGTAGCAGGGTGCCGTGCGGGAATGTGCCGGTCTGTAGTTTGCGGAACATCACCGCCTCTTCTCTTGTCAGCTTGGGATGCGGGGGTGGGTAGATCCTCCTACCCAGTCTGTAATGACTCAGGATATCGGCGTATTTTTTCGGGACGCTATCATGTTAGTCTACCGGGGCTCGTGAACCCGGTGGGATAGCCCGGAGAATGTGATCTCGGGCAGTGGCGTTAGCCGCTACATTGACCCAAAACACAAATTTAGTGCACGCGGAGTTTGGTGCCTAGTATCTGGAACACCCCTCCCTATCTTT
This sequence comes from Dermacentor silvarum, assembly GCF_013339745.2. NCBI lineage: Eukaryota > Metazoa > Arthropoda > Arachnida > Ixodida > Ixodidae > Dermacentor > Dermacentor silvarum. Next base: position 103,145,270 of record NC_051157.2, read on the forward strand.
CCCTCTTAGTTTCTCTCTCTGTGTAGATGCAGCGCTTTACGCCGGGCGATAGAGGGAGACGACGCAGTAGACTAGGGCTGAACACTTTTTAAATATTACAAACCGGTCACATTTCTCTCGAACATTCTGTTCCTGCCAAATAATCACTGTTTCATTTTATTCATTCGTCTCTTGCAAAAACAAAAGGAAAGGCATCTCACACCTGAGTAAAGCAACTTTGTTCGCAAATTTTATTTCTCAGTAGCGTGCGTCACCAACCAAAACCAAATAATCAAATGAAAAGCCCGTGGGCCCCAAATAGTTCATGTTATCAATACAGGCGTTTTTTTTTCCTGCTACCTTCAGACTTAAAAAAGTAAGAAGAATGACAACCGAGCGCTTCTGCCGGCTCCCGTATTGTTCATTTTTATTACAGTGCACCAGAACATTTCCGCTTCAAACATAATTTCTCTGTGACATTATACCATTGTCAAGAGTTCTAAGGCAGGAATATGGAGCAGCAGAGAAAAGGAACAAAAAAAAACTTAAGAAAGGATAGTGCATGTTTTGTTAAGAACTGCTAGCCTATGCACCATATATAAGACGTGAAGTATTTTGTGATCTGGACTGAGTGACCGTCTGTGATAGAGCAAAAAAAAAAAAACAGTTACCACGTCGGGGGTGTTCATAGTAGACTTTCTCTTGTTATCCCAATATTTCCCTTACCTTTTCCCTTCCCCCTGTTTAGGGTAGCCCACTGGGCTCAGTCCTGGTTAACCTCCCTGCCTTTGATTTATCATTTTCTCTCTTTCTCTTTCTCCCTGAAATATTTTTGCGTGCCAAGATTTGCGCAGGCAACCTGAAGTGTGCTTCACGGAACACGTAATACCCTTACAGTACACTGTCACCATAGTATACTATCTTAGCGAAATTCTTAGCGAAGGTGTTCACGATCTGCCAAAGAATGCTCGGATAAGTCTTGGTACGAAGCGAACTGGAGTGCGAAGAACGCCGTCATGGAAATCTACATAACCTTGGCTGCTGTCGCAGGCACCTTTGTGCCCATATTATTCCTCCTTTTTCCGCCATCTCTCTTGGCTTGTTATCGCGTTCATGTCTTAACCATAGAGCATCCAGGGATCCGCTCTTTCGACGTCACATAGATCTTTTATATTCTACCCATCTTATGGCTATCCATACAAATTTGCGGTACCATTTTTCATCTTTTGGATATTCTCACCCTGTTTTGCTTGTCGTATTTTGTATGCATTTCGATCTTCTTGAAGTTAAAGTGCACGCAGTGCTGTTACTAGCCATTCTGCGCAGCAGAAAAGTAAACCATTCGACACATATTGGTGCTTTGTGTCCTAGGTACTACTCCGTGTTTTGTGGCTTGCACAATTGGGGAGAATATTTTTTACCGTGAAATCGGGTTATGAGTGCAAAGAACTGAAAGAAAATAATGAGGGCTATTGCTCTCAACTTTGCGTATTCTAATAACTAGGATTACTAAGCGCTTTTTGCACTAAACTGAGAGCGAAGTAGGCTTTGGATTTGTGCGAAGTGAGGGGTTCTAGTAGTGCTGTCCCTTAGGGGTCACGGACGCAACATTGAAGCACTTTCTGCTACTTATTCTAGCACGGATAGAGAAAAGCGCATTAGACTAAGCGGCAGCATCTCGTGGTATTTGAGTGCGCCGTCATCAACATGAGAACCGAAGACGTTTCAATTTCACACACTATAGGTTCAAGTAAGCGTACTCAACAACGTGTGGAGAAGGAAGTCGTTCGTAAAATTCTTCATTCTTTTTCTCTGATCAACAGATCTTCCCTCGACTTCCCAGAACTGCCCAGAAATACATCTAGTGAAGAGAAACGGCCAATCATGGCAGGTAAAAGCAAGACAGGAGCGGAACTATCGTGCAAATAAATTAACAATAATCAAAATCAATGCTCAAAGATAATATAATGGTAAACTGTTTTTGAAATGCTTTTTACTTGCTCATGGAAACTGTAAATCGAATACAAGGAAGAGTGTGCTTAGAATAGCAGCAGGCATAGGACTGCTGAGAGCGTTGTTTGACTAAATCTCAGTTTCAAGTGTAGCATTCATTTCCAGCATGTTCTAATGGCAGCTGCATTCTTTTCATTCGGCTTCCTTTCCTCTTTCGTCAGTTGGTCGACAAAATGTTGGTGGCATTATGCATGGGGGGCGTCACGAGGCACAAGCATATCACTGGAATGCAGCAGTCACGAGCGGCATTTTTGATCTTGCAGACGTGTTTGAAAGTGTGGTCTTCGCACGTGCTTCTACGTAATCGTAGTTTAGCCAGCCCATTTTTTATTTTCTTATCACTTAAATGCAGTTTATTTTTTGATATGATAAAGGTGCCCATTTCACGTGGAGGCACGTAGAAAAGGTATACTGGCGGCCACTAAAAAAAAACAAGAAACTGGGAAGTTCAGTTATATTTAACAACTATCATCATCCCGTTTGAATAAAGTAGCAAGTGCTGGCCCATATACCGGTATGCCTCTAAGTATACCAATGCTGTAGGTGGTGCTTATCACTGTAGCCCAAAGCAAAGTAAAAACATTTGAAGGACGCCTAAGCTTCGCGTTTAAGAGTGAAACGCGATGCCATTCAAAAATCCCTTGACTGCTTCTCACGCTACCCAGCAAATGCAGCTTATGTAACGGCAATATTTACCGGGAAATGCTGGTGGCGAACCCTATATATGCACGAAGGTGAACTTTCTGATAGAAATGCGGCCTCTTGGGTGGGCCGAATCCGCAGATTGTGCACAGCCACGCCAAAATGTTATTACATCGTTTTCAAGTTTCTGTTTTCGTTTCTCACTTTTATTATTTCAGTCTGAAAAGAATTGACATAAAATGCATGCCCTGTCGGTGTTTGTTTCATGACATTTGTTTGTGGGCTGTCATTCTCACATTTCCGAAGAATAACTTTGTCAAGAATATAAGAGAAGGTATGAGCAACTTTAGTGATAGAATGGTGTGGCAATATAATGTGCATGTACCGCATGTCATATAACAAGGCCGGGCATATTCGCTCACGAAAACTCCGCTTGCGCAGACGTGCCGACAACGACACCGGATGTTCTGCGACACGGTGCCCTTGACGCTATCGTGTCAAAACCGGCGCCTGCTTACAATGTGTGCATGCTGAATTAGGCATGAATATTCATTGTCACTTGCCGATAAGTGGAAACGAAAAGTCGGCCGACAGATGCGCGAGCTCAGCTTTCTTTTTTATTTATTTTTGGGAGAAGTCACTGCTCATTTTAAGCGTGATCACGACGTAATGATTAGGGGTTTTTCTACGTTGCGTTCTCCCAATTTACCGTCGCCATGACGCCATGCGTCATCGACGTTGTGGCAGGTACGCGACCTTGTATTACAGCACCACACGCAGCAGCTTACGTACGTGAGAAATTATATATTTTTTATGTGACGAGTTTCTTTGAATAACAAAAAGTCAACGAGGATAATCTTGCTTCTAGAAAGCGCGTGTTGGGCACGCACGGTGGTATCTGTTTGAGCATTTAGTTGCGCTCTGTGCTTATTGTCTGTTTTATATTATTATACGTTTCTCTCCAACGAAGCGAAAATGAGACGCTATAAAATGGAATAATATGTCCAAATATTATTGTTTGTATTTATACAGGAAACAGCTTATCTCATCAACAGGTATACTCATTCCGTTACACGTGCTGTGTGAAATTGAATCACACCCATTTCTATGCAAGCTAGTTGCCCACTTTTCCGTAAAAAGCTTATGCCAGTGGCAAGTTGTAAAGTATTGAGCCATCGAGGGAAAGAAAGGAAAATCAATTGGCCATTCTCAGTAAATACAGTGGAGCAAGCAGTAGGGACTGCGTAAAAGAAACAAGTGAAATTAAATTGCTCTGAATGTCCCAAGCTCTGAAATCAGTCCAAATTGTTACAGTTTTCCGTACCCTTTTACGCTTGCGATGCACTGCGCGCACTGTTCCTGCCCTTTCATAAATTCTTTTTTTACATCTAAGTTGTGTTAATCTATACGCATGCTTCCCTTGTGTGCTCTCGGCCAGGTTTATGTAAATAAGTCACAGGAACTCAAGTGACATTTTCGAAACTATAGCGTTTTCACTGTTAGAGCTGTAGGGTATCCAGGCACTCCGCCTATGCGGAATAAATTCATGAATTACGCTTAGTGTGTAGTAATAAAACAGCGTACAACTTGCAACTCAGAAAAAAACCGAAAGTGCTGTTCTCTGTCGTCACCGTTTCTCTAGAAAAGCTACAATGCAATGCGCCTTACTTTGCTTAATTAGTATGCAAAAGCACCTGTTAATGACTGCTGCTGTGTCCCGAATTGGCAGGGCGCATTCTTTGGTTGTTTCCATTTAGACAGGCCCTTTCATTAGCGTCGCCCAGATGGCGACAGCGCCCGACACCGATGGTCGACGGGCAAACAAGCGCGCAAAATCAGCAGTGCGGATCCTTTGGGTGCTTCCCCTGAGGTCACCCCCTTCATCAGCGGCCGCTTACCTGGCGACGCGGCCCGACACCGGCTGCGACGTGATGACAAAGAAGCCCACTTAGAACCGACTACAACCGCGACCCTTCGAGGAAGCGGGGGCCAGCACGAAGGTCACTCTCCTGCCCGTGGCAAAATGACCATCACGGAGCGCAAGAGACCATGTCGACGACTTTCGTAGAAGGAGTGTGAACCCCCTGTCTTCCGATTGCATCGCCCTTGCTTCGAAGGTTGGTTATCAGAGGCGAAGTTCTGTGGACAATACGACCCCTCTGATTGGCCGCATCAAGGCCACCGAATTCCCTTGTGTAGGGAACTAGGGAAGACGACTGCTTTATAAGCGGACACATTTGATTCAGTGGGTGTGTCCTGACATTCTTATGTGTGCTGACATATGTAGTGAGTCAGGCAGTCAAAGGGCTCCTACATGGAGTGTGCGACCATATCTGGAGCCACTGTAAATATGTAAAAATCCAGAAAACCCTTTTCTCTCACTCCTACTCCCGGACGTACTCATCGCTGTGGCTAGAGGATCAGCGGCCTAAACGCTACCCCGAGTCCCAACACTGCTGGCCTAAGGTCGGCGCGATACAGCATTTCTGGTTTCTGCTGATGTCGCCTAGCTCCAGTGGCTTTTCACGGGAGATAGGCAAAATGGTAGATCTCATTATGACAAAAAAAAACACGGCATTGGCAGATTATTTCACTAATTCTACAAGCTGTTCCTGCTTATACAAATCAGAACAACTTCTTGTGCAGGAAACAATAAAAAATAAGCCCCCATAGAAGCTATGAGCAATACATTTATTGGTGGACGATACATTATAATCATCCTCAATGAAAACAACAACAGCAACGACAACGGTAAGATCACAAACGTCATCATCATCAAATTAAATTAAATTAAGTTATGTAGTTTTAAGTGCCAAAACCAGTTCTGATTATGAGGCACGCCGTAGTGGGGGACTCCGGAAATTTGGACCACCTGGGGTTCTTTAACGTGCACCTAAATCTAAGTACACGGGTGTTTTCGCATTTCGCCCCCATCGAAATGCGGCCGCCGTGGCCGGTCATCATCATCATAATAAAGAGGTAAAACAAAAAATATGATGTGGTCACTGCAGCAAACCTAGATTTTTCCTGCGGTGCTAACACCCGTGATGGTCCTACTCGTGTGCTTGTGACTTGTGTTTTTAATGCTTGCAGTAGATCAAGAACAAGTAATGACGTCGGTGGATTGACAAAGGCGGTATGACGACAATGTTGTGACGATAGTGAAACGACAACGTGTCTACGACGGCATGACGAGAGCCGGTCGTCGAAGTTACAGTGATGACGATGAAATGACTCCGGCATCCCAATGACGGTCGGACCACGAATGCATAGCGACGATTGCATCATGGCAATGCATTGAGGACGATGGCATGACAATGGCATGAGGACAATGCACTGAAGGCATGTGTATGATGACAATGGCGTGACTATGACTGTACACGAAATCTGTATGAAGATGCTGGCATGACGAGAGTCGCAGGACGAATCTGGAATGGCGATGACGGCACGACCATGAGGGCATTAGGATAACTGTCTAACAATGGAGCCATGACAAGAGCGGCATAATCACGATGGAATGACGACAGTACGTTTACAATACAATGACGAAGAAAGATTGACGTCGATGGAACGAGGAAGGCGTTATGTCGACGACTGCACGACGACGACGGGGTGAAGTTACTGAAGTGATGACAATGATAAAACGATAGCGCAACGACGGCATGGCTTGATTTGGATGACAAAGCTGGAACGACGACGACGCAACGACCACGACCGCATCACGACCACGAACACATACCTAGTGACTCAAGGTAGTAGGCAACTTGGGACCACTGGGTAGGAGTCGAAGGAGTGACGACGGCAGCATGCGAGGGTCCGATGACGAAGCTGGAGTGACGACGATTGAACGACCGCGACGACATCACTTTGGCGGTGTGACAACGAACTCATGACGACTGTATGACGGCGATGGCGTGACGACGATGGCCTGACGAGTTTCGGATAACAAGGCTGGCATGACGGCGATGCAATGACCACTAAGGCATCTAAGCTACGAGCCCATTACGTGCTTGTAAGCTATTAGACAGGCAGAAACTTGGAGGTTAACAAAAAAGCTCGAGAACAAGTTGAAGATCGCACAAAGAGCGATGGAGCGAAAAATCTTAGGACTGACGTTAAGAGACAGGAAGACAGCGGTGTGGATCAGAGAACAAACTGGGATAGCCGATATTCTAGTTGACATTAAGCGCAAGAAATGGAGCTGGGCAGGCCATGTAATGCGTAGGATGGATAATCGGTGGACCATTAGGGTTACAGAATGGATACCAAGAGAAGGGAAGCGCAGTCGAGGACGGCAGACAACCAGATGGGATGATGAAGTGAGGAAATTTGCAGGCGCAAGTTAGAATATGCTAGCGCAAGACAGGGGTAATTGGAGATCGCAGGGAGAGGCCTTCGTCGTGCAGTGGACATAAAATATAGGCTGTTGATGATGATGATGTTGAAGCTATTAGACAACTTGGACCCTGGGTCTGGCTAAAAAGCGTTACGACGACGGCATAACGATAGTCATAATGGCATATCACGAAGCTGGAAGGCCGACAATGGAACGACCACGAGGCATTACGACCAGGGGCAGATACCTAGTGGCCCAAGCAGTTAAACAACTTGGACCACTGGGTCGGCGTAAAAGGATAGATAGATAGATAGATAGATAGATAGATAGATAGATAGATAGATAGATAGATAGATAGATAGATAAATAGATAGGCTTAGAACGGCTGAAGTAGGCAAAGAATGCTATGCGCATAAAGATTATAAAATTCGTTGTTATTAATGTCTTGCCTTCTCCTTTTCTGAGTAATATTTAGGACTTTTGGACAACCAGGCTTCAGAAAAAAAACTAAAAAAAATGACAAGAATAAAATTATAAGGTAGATAAAACATGGTGGTCAATATCTGATTTCGACATTACAGCCCGAACGATTGTTTTCTTTTTTTCCCTTCAAAACGGTCTCTATATCGTGCTCGGTTCAGCTCATTGGTCGAAACCTTCCATCAGTATCGAACCAAATTTCGTCACGTTGGTTTCTGGTATCGGTTGGGAGTCACGTACTACCTTTTCAAACATCACGTCGTCGAGTTCGCAAAGCTTCCCGGTGTTGGCTTATGACGGAGCCCAAGAAGCGGCGTTTGGAATGACCTAATACTTATAAGAAAAGTTTAACTTGACTGTTTCTCTTTGATTTGGTTCAGCGCTATCTGGGTGAGAGGTTGCGTTTTGCTTGCTTAGTTTTTGTTTTCGTCTTCTATGGACGTTTATTGATTCCCGTTGAAATAAGGAATCTGAACACAAAAGGTAATATTGACATGTCCTCAAGGAAAGCAATAAAAATTGAAACAGCGATGATGTCGCAAAATATCAATTGTACGCTGCTTGTTGCTTCATCCAACCAAAGCAACGCTGAGAATTTAGCTGCTTGAAACAGCCAGTGAGAAGTACGAAATGTAGTAACCTAACGAGCGAAATGTTTGGGAGTTTAAGACTGCATACATACGTACAAACATACTAGCCTAATAGCCTCGTTTCCTCCGGAGCTTCGCAATTTTCCCGGATTGGAATGTGCGCTGGGGTGGCTCAATTCATATCACACGGCAAGACCACTGATTTTTGTCACCTGAGTGATAGCTTAATGGAGTTCAAGGCTAGGCACAACAAAAACACGTTGCAGCTGTTTTGGATGTCGACAATGTTCAGACTTGACTCGCCTCCAACAACGTCATTTGCGGGTGCTCCTCTGACAAAACGGCTGCAATTGAAGCAACGCGTCGGTCTGAGATATCGTAACGTAAATTTCATTGACTCGCTAAGAACTTTCCCAATCGCTAAATCTGATTGAGACCTCTCTGGAAAATGCGAAGGCTTCAAACTCGTTGTTCTTAACACGTGCGCTCTGCTCCCTCCAGTGCGATCCCACCTACCAGCCTCGCACTTGACGATAGATGGCGCTGCCATCGCGAAATGGCGGCGCCCTCGATGAAACAGTCTATATGCTACGCATTATACAACTAGTTGGGTATCTAGCATATTTTGGGGTTCTGGAAAGCGTTGCCAGCTGGGCCAACACGTTTGTGTAAGGCGACCGATTGTGTATGTGATGGGAGCGTGTGTGTGAGGATAGTATCAGAACAACGACAATAATATGATGACGATAGCGTGATGACTGATTTTTGGCCAAACGGTTTTTCTCGTAGAGTGCCACATACCTCCGTTCATCGAAAATACGTCATCGCCCGACATGACGCAACACTGCACACCAACACATATATCGAGTCGACGTATACGTGTAGCCACTTCTGCATACCCCTGGAACTGCGCCGGTTGTCATGTCTGTGCTCTGCTAAATTACGGAATGAAACAAAACTTGCTACCAAAATATTCTAACTACAAAAAGTGCACGCCTTCAAGCGCATCAATTCTCTAATGATGGTGGTGCTGGTGATACCAGCGAACAGATGCGCCCTACAAAAAGCCGTCGTTTAATAAGTTATCATCACAATTTGATGTCCTAGTGTTGTAAGCCAATGTACTCGACGTATCATGAATGCAGAAATGAACGGTTGTGTTGCGGTACTTTCAGGTCACTTCGTATCTCTTTTATCGCAAATGAGCCATAGAGATCGTCATCTCCCTAGCACAAAGGTTAAATTTTAAAGGAAAGGTTACGTTCACCGAAACATTCATCTCTAAATGCACAGCGGGCAAACATTTGGTACGGGCTTTTAGGTCTCTTAATAAACGGCTCACAATGACGCTGTGGAATTATTTTAGTTTTGCGTTATCTGGAGGAAAACATTGACCTCCAGTGCGAAGCCAGATGATGCACGAAAAAAAGTGCTCTAACATGGTGCAGATGCATCAGTTCCCTAAATATGGGCACTTGGGTAAAAAAAAATACTACAGGAAATGACGACGTAATTTGCAGGGGCTACTCTGACAAAACGGCTGCAATTGTAGCAAAGCATCAGACTGAGATATCGTAACGTAAAATTTCAAGTAGACCATCGGGAGGAATAAATACATGCACCCGAACAGAGCAACAATGCAGGAGTATGACTGGCAACTGAACAGAATCGAAGATCACGCACGATTTGAGCTGCTGCTGATGCGCTTAGAGGCAAATATTTCTTCAATAACGCGGCCAGTTTACGTTCAATCGGTTACCCGGTTTCCCGTCTAGAAAGACACGTACTAGGGAAATGTGCCTTACTTTCGGCCATTTTTGATCCTCTAACTTTCTGTGGTCATGCACTGCCGAACGGGCTATTACAGCTGGGATGACCATCTGCGATGACCACAAGGCACCAAGAAAAAGGTGAATGTTTCTCACCCCAGCAGCTCACTTATTTCCAACATTGCCGTTACGTGCTCTCATCTATTCTTTTTCCTTCCGTGTCTTCATCATGGTCGGCAGCGGCCGTAGTCGCACCACTCCTGCTTCTCCTTAATGGTTTCCCCGGGAACACGTAGATGGAAGGAGGCGCGGTTGGCTGACGCCCGACCGCACGCATTCGGTCCATCGCCCCTGCTCAACGACCTGCTACCTTCTTCGCGGAACTCATTTTTATGTGTTTGCGGTTTTTTTCCTGTGTCCCCTTTGTCGCCTCTTTCTCTTTCCGTTTTCTTTTTTCGGAGTAGGGCCTCAAGTTCTTGTTTGGTCGACTTCTGGGATATCTTGCGGATATCCTGCTCGATTCCTTGCGGTAACTACGGAAGGTGCCATTGATGGACGTAACTGCTCGGCTACCTGCAGTCAAAGACCCCAGTCTAGCTTCGTACATACCGGTCCGTTCTGCTAGAATAGCTACACAGGCGTGATGAAATAAAGGCCATTACGTATACGGGAAAAATAAGCGTATTGAATCTGAAATGCCTAACATCTAAAAGTAAGAGAACTGTGAGCCATTTAGGGAGGAATTGTTGGAGGAATCGCCACGACAAACTTGCTCTATCCTTCATCAAGTCTAATCATCAGGAGTGAGACATGGTGTGGCGAGAAGATATCACTTAAGTGAAATTCTCGCCGAAGGTTCGTGTCTGAGGAATGTTTGAAGCTAAGCCACACAGACAAATATATGAGCCACAAAATAGAGCAGGTTAAGTTTGGTAGACGGGTTTCTCTCTTAACACATCGCTTTTTTATTTGAAACGCGATATTCTATATTACCCTATTTTATAATTCAAATAGCTACCATTCACTACAAAACGTTTTTTTTTTCTTTTTCACCAACAGCGGGTTGTTATGATATACCGTCGAGTATCCACTTGATTTCGTTCGAATTTAACGAGTGATCTGGGATTTGGAGCTAAAACACAATTACGACTTACGGCCGAAAGCGACAAAATCTGGACAGACATGCACAATGATAAGTATGGGATCGGGAAACTGAAGAATTCAACACCAAATGCTTCGCAAGTGCGCGAATCAAGTTTCGGTACGAGTTTCACAGAGGAACGAAGTAAAAAAAATATGATATCATTGTTAACGGCAGGTTATGGCCTGCACCGTCCCGCTGTGGACATAAAGTAGGCTGATGATGATGATGACGAGGGCGATGATGGCATGGAACCAGCCGGCAAGTACACGGACTTATGAGGTTGAACATCGTGATTCGTACAAAAAAACGCATGCGAGAGCTTCCAAAAATGAAAATTGCAAACAGAAGCAACAGTTCTGAAATGGCGGGCAATTGTGCTTGCCCGTGGAAAGTCCGCGTGTGCCCATTCTGCCCTAAAATATGTAATTTTTTATATAAAGCGATTTTGTGAGACTCTACTCTTTTTGCTCAAACTTTAATCATATAATAAATGCGCCGATTAACACAATGACAGATACGGACCCGTGCACGCCCCATTATCGCGCTCTAGGGGCCTACTGCGGCGTAATTGAAGGTACCTACACAGTATACTTCTTTTTCTTTTAAGTTCTGCGAGTCTTCAACATCACCCGTGCTCAATAGATAAAGCACCACGACTGAGTTTTGTTTTTAGCTCTTGGACACAATAAAGACACACCACAACTTTCGCTATAAACTAACTTCACACAGACCCTACCTATTAACATACTTATCGCCATACCCACATTCACGGTTCAAGCAAAGGCACGGTAACCGAAATAACTTCAAGTGCCTTGGATTTCATTATTAAGGATCTAGTTCCGACTAGTCCCTCTTACATTCAGGATACCAAGCAATTTCTTAGCAAAGTAAACAAAGGTAGCTTCCTGGTTAGAAGGGACGTAGTATCCATGTAAAACGTTTCACAAGCACATGACATTCATACGACAATCGCCGCTTACATGAAGGGAAACACACCTGTAAGTTTATACGAGCACAAGTTGTTGGCAGAACAGTGGTTACAACTACAATACAGTAATTTCGAATTTGACAAGACACAGTTTCCCCAGATAAGCGGCACGGCAATAGCAACAAATATGGATCCTAATTATGCGAACATTTTTATGGCATCGCTCGAATACCCCTTTCTTGTGGCGAGATCTCTGAAGCCGCTCATCTACAAAACGTTTTTATATGGCATATACTATATATGGCACAAAGACAACGAAAGTCTCGTTAGACTCGTAGCAGATTTTATTTCAGTTTATTCATAAATTTCTTTCAGACACAGTTATTCTAAGTCAGCTGTACACTTTCTTGATGTAACTGTTGAAATTGAAATATGCGGCTATTCAGAAACTCATAAAAAGCCAGCTCGCTACTACCAATACCTAGATTTCAAAAGCTTCCATCCACTCCATTAGAAGACCGCCATCCCGTATTCCCGTATAGATGCTGCCCTCCGATACCGCAGCATCTGCGATGACTCGAAATGTTCTGAAAGTCACGCAAAACAACTGAAAATGGCCCTGATGACAAATGACTACCCAGAAATAATTGGTGGTGATGCTATAAGCCGAGCACAAGCGTTCCACAGAAACGACACATTTTCGAGCTCAAAGCCACGTCACTCTCATAAGTCGAACCAACCTTGTTCTCACGTACTAGACTGCACAAGCATGCTTCAAAAACGTCGTATCCAAACACTTTAAGAATATTCCACAGAGTCTACCTTTGTCTTCCCTTTTCCCAGAGCCAGCCCGAGTTGTCTATTGCCGGGGACAGAACGTAAGACTAAGAGATATCCTCGTCAGAGCTAAAACAACCGGCATTAAAACATGCAATCACTTTCAAATTATATGGTTAACAACGCTGCAAAGTTTGCAAGCATATGACTTCAAATTGCATTGCTCAGGCTACTTTCTCTAATTTTACATTGAGAATTAAAGAACCTCTAAAATGTGACAGTTCTAATGTGATCTATATGCTTCATTGTGATGTCTGCGACGAACGGCATATAGGACACACTGGGTCTGCGTTCAGACTCCGTGGAAATAACCACAATGCTCACGCCCCCGCGCTACCAAAAGTGCGTGTCACTTTTCTCCAATGAGGCTACCGCTCTGCTCGTAAACGGAAACAAAAAGAGCCTTCTTCATCCACAAATTCAGTACGATCACATGTGGCATAAATGAACACATGGGAAACATCTCGTTTCTTCGTGTGTAGGTTACATTAACTAAATAATATTATTAATAATTTTAATTACCATCATACATATTAGATGGGAGGACGGAGGGAAAAACGCTGCTCAAATGCAGCTTGACTTAATCTTAATCAACGCACATGAAAAAGAAAATAAACGACAGATCTCACGCCCTGCAGGAATCGATGTTTTGCCAAGCAGTGTGCGGGGAGGCTACCAACTTAACAAAACAACCATGAGGGCACCAAGACATAGGCGGCTCTTTCATGGCCTACAAGACGCGCATGTCATGGCATTCATGTCATGAATCCTCAGGAGTCCCTTTAGCTACAACTATGAGACCTTAAGGCGAAACCCATAGTCATGCTCATGACTATGACTTCAACCATCAACCTTTAGCTTTTTCCTTCACTTAGTACCACATCTGAACCCATTGCATTGGTTCTTGAGTGTTATTTTTTTTCGCTAAGTCATTGTCATTTATGCTCATTCATGGTCATGACTATGACTTATACCACAATTCTTTAGTGTTTCCTTCAGTTAGTGCCCACCTCCGAACCCATTTCAGTGGTTCTTGAGTAATAATTTTTTTCGCTGAGTCATGCTCATGGTTATGACTTCTACCATCATTCTTTAGGGTTTCCTTGACTTAGGGCCCATGTCCGAACTCATTCCAGTGGTTTTTGAGTATCAATATTTTGGCTGAGTCATTGTAATTTTTGCTGTTTCATGCTCATGAATATGACTTCTACCACCATCCTTTAGTGTTTCCTTCACTTAGTACCCACGTCTGAACCCATTTAAGTGGTTTTTGAGAGTTACTCTTTTTTCGCTGAGTCATTGCCACTTTTGCTCAGTCATGGTCATGACTATGACTTTTACCATCCTTGTTTAGTGTTTCTCTCACTTAGTACCCACGTCAGAACCCATTTCAGTGGATTTTGAGTGCTAATCTGTTTCGCTGAGTCATTGACGTTTTTTGTGAGTCATGGTCATGACTATGATTTGTACCATCATCCTTTAGTGGGCCTCCTCGGTTATCCGTTCCTGACAGATCCGGACTGCCCGAGACGGTGCTTTCAACCAATGAGCGTTGCGTATGCAGTCTTTCGGACAGTCCGGGACTGTCAGAGACGGATAATTGAAAAGGCCCAGTGTTTCCTTCACTTAGTGCCCACGTCCGAACCCATTGCAGTGGTTTTTGAGTGTTAATCTTTTTTTCTCGGAATCATTGTCATTTTTGCTGAGTCATGTTCATGACAATGATTTCTACCAGCATCCTTTAGTGTTTCCTTCTCTTAGTATCCACGTCCTAACCCATTTCAGTGGTTTTTGAGTGTTAATCTTTTTCGCTGGGTCATTGTCATGACCTATCCCTTATGTTTGTTATACACTCCTGTCATACTATGCCAATTTTGGGGCCTCCCAAGTTAACGAAACTACCATGAGAGCACCAGGATGTACGCGGCTGTTTCATGACCTACATGACACGCATGTCATGACATTATTTATGTTCGTCATATACTCTTGTCATAGTATGCCAATTTTGGTACATACCAAGTTAACGAAACGACCATGAAAGCACAAAGATGTAGGCGACTAGATAGATAGATAGATAGATAGATAGATAGATAGATAGATAGATAGATAGATAGATAGATAGATAGATAGATAGATAGATAGATAGATAGATAGATAGATACTGTCAAAGTAGCAAATGTTCGCCAAGAAATGATTCGCATTTAAACCTTAATGCGTTGCTGAAAGTCCACTTCTCAACTATGGGAGCAGACTGTCCAGGCCTCACCGCAATGATCAGGGGGTTTATTCTGTAAGAGTCCACCTAGTGGACTGTCCATTTCGGTCGCTGCTGATTGGCTGTAGCTGGACGAATGAAAAAGAGACAGGTGCCCCACACCAATCTCCTTCTCGCTTGTACAGCTGCAGCCAATCAGCGACAGTCCACTGGGTGGACAGCCCCACTGGGTGGACTCTTACAGTATACCCCCACTGGTCCGCATCTTATGTAACATTCTTTTTTTCAGTTTTATTTCGTTAAATAATTATACCTATATATTTTTCCTTATCCTTTAGTTTCCTTCAGCCTTTTCTTTCTATTGTTCTGTACTACACTCTTCTTTATGATCAGGTCCTAGTAACCCTCGGCGCTAACTCCACTCCCAGCCTCGTCCCTTCTCTTTATCTTTCTCTCTTTTTTTTTCGGCGTTATTTTTTGCACATTCTTAGATTACAACACCGTCGATTTTATTCGTTAATTGTGCCTTACAAACTTTCATGAAACACTTTTCAAAAATGTATTTCAGACTTTCTTTATGTTATTCTCTGGGTCATGTGCGTACCTATATCTATCTACCTTAAGCGAACCGAATATTTACGTGGGCTTCTTAGATGCTTCCACTGTAATTCTATAAAGCGATTTTTTTGCAGTAGGGAAGCACAAGTAAACATTTCAAATGTTGTACCAGGTAAATATGGGGTTTCCAAGCTTTAAGTTGTAACAATCCCTGCATCTCTTTTGAGCGGGAGCTTTTGTAATTTAGTGCACGGGAGCTTATTTCCTTGCGCACATTCTTATGTGCCTGCATATCTGCTCAAGACCTGTGCTCCACTCTCGGTAGCCTCATTTTGCTGCTCTTTTCATAACAATTTCAGTAAGAACCCATGCGACTGTTTGGCAGAACTGCAGCGATGTCAGAGCGGGCATAGTGGGCTTGTCAGCTTGCACTTTGACGTACATAGTGTAGGCAATGTTTACTCCTAATTTAATGAATTTAAAAACACTCGAAGGTAGTATTTTTTTTTTACTCTCAGTCCCCTATGTAGGTTACCTACTTTAAGCTAGCAGGATATGACAGCTCATCGAAAGGTTGACAACTAGAGAGCGTTTGATTCCTTCTGCCGATGTTGTGAAAACGTTGCCGTTTTTCTCAGCATATCGAGTGCTTTCTTTTACAACTTTTTTGACGAAACGCTCCAACATCCTAAAGAAAATTTTTTTTTTTTTTGCGCTATAACATGCGCCGGTTGTTTGCACGGAGAAGTACACCTTATTTCCTGGTCTTGCACGCCGTAACCAGCTGTGACTGGCTGTTTTATACGTCTTCATGAATTCGATGACCCTTTGACTGCACAAGTAGCTTATCATCATCATCATCATCATCATCATCACCATCATCATCATCAGCCTATATTTTATGTCCACTGCAGGACGAAGGCCTCTCCCTGCGATCTCCAATTACCCCTGTCTTGCGCTAGCGTATTCCAACTTGCGCCTGCAAATTTCCTAACTTCATCATCCCATCTGGTTTTCTGCCGACCTCGACTGCGCTTCCCTTCTCTTGGTATCCGATCTGTAACCCTAATGTTCCACCGGTTATCCATCCTACGCATTACATGGCCTGCCAAGCTCCATTTCTTCCGCTTAATGTCAACTAGAATATCGGCTATCCCCGTTTGTTCTCTGATCCACACCGCTCTCTTCGTGTCTCTTAACGTTAGACCTAAGATTTTTCGTTCCATCGCTCTTTGTGCGGTCCTTAACTTGTTCTCGAGCTTCTTTGTTAACCTCCAAGTTTCTGCCCCAGATGTTAGCAGCGGTAGAATGCAACGATTGTACACTTTTCTCTTCAACGACAGTGGTAAGCTCCCAGTCAGGATTTGGTAATGCCTGCCGTATGCACTCCAACCCAATTTTATTCTTCTGTAAATTTCTTTCTTGTGATCAGGGTCCCCTGTGAGTAATTGACCTAGATAAACGTACTCCATTACAGACTGTAGAGGCTGACTGGCGATCCTGAATTCTTGTTCCCTTGCCAGGCTATTGAACATTATCTTTGTCTTCTGCATATTCATCTTCAACCCAATTCTTCAACCCACAAGTAGCTTATAGGAGCAGTAATTGCGAGACTTTTGGCTGACACACCTTCCCTATTTCGGTTTGTCGGTAGTATTCAATTTTGCGGCTTATTTGGGTGTTCTGCGTCAACTTTGTCGCCATCTTTTTTGCCAAGCTGTAAAGCTGACTCATAGTCGTTGTCATCATACAAAATCCTATAAAATATTTTCATCCGATACGAGGAATTTGCGTTACTTTGCTGTCATAACTTTGGAAAATAAAAGCTTTTAACTAAAGTAAACCAGGTCATACGTAAAGGCACACAGTATAAAAATTTATTAACTTCAAGCGGCTATTGGAAAATGAAAGTGCCACCCCCAAGCGAACGCCGCCAATTGACATCCAGCATTCCTTCATGGTGCAGTGGAACACATATGTCTCAATAACTCTTTCTCCATGACAAAGCAATTGATGCACGTTTAAATTGAAGCATCATAGTTCGTTAAAAAACCCTTTATCACTGCACTTTATATTGCGCGCGTTATCATGCTTTACTGTATAGAAAAATGAAAAACAAGTACCTAATTCGTCGACGGCAAAGCACCCCTTGATTGCGCGATGCCACCTCCGTGTCGTCAGCTTTCGTCAAACAGTTGACAACTGAAATTAAATAGTTCGAAAACGAAAGCTCCCTAGTTCTGTAAATTGCCCTCAATAGGCTTGTAGGGACAAAACGTACTTATTAAGACGTGTTGTGATTTCAGGTATACATGTGTCCCATGTACGTTAAGGGGCACATGTAATACGTTTATTACAACGACCTCCGTGGAGCACATTCAGCTGGAGAGAAGCGCCCAAACTTCACACCCACCGCATTGCAGCGGCGTTTCTATAGTGTTATTAGGTGACGAGTTTAGGGGCGAGTGTGTTTCAGATATTTACGTTTTATGAATTTAAGGTGAAGTGTGTTTCATTTAATTATAAAGGTTAACTAAGTTTGAATGGATTTTTATGTTATACTCTCACACTTGCTTCCTTCATTAGACGTATTTCAGGGTGAAAAGGGTAGCCTGCGCCTAATAGAGGCGCCAACATCGTTTAAGCATTATACATGTAACAAAAAAAAACAAAAAAAACTAATGTCCGTTGGCATTTTGAGCTGCACTATCTCCGTGATAGCTTCACACTTTTCGGATAAAAAATTGGTGCACCCTCACGCGTAACCTTGCTCTAACCTTGGCTATGACTGGGCAAACAAATGTTTCTCATTTAAAAGCGCAACCGCTGCCGCTCCTGTTGTTGCGTGGCTCTTACGTTACACCACTTCAGCTGCGGCTCTTTGTTCTTCCATAGATGCCACGTTCCATTAGTGGTTCTGCCGAATACACACTCCCAAACACCTCCAAGGACCAAATTCTGGTCTGCATAGAAAACATGTCGTGCACTGCTATCATAGTCGCCCAACCACACCATTGATTACAGTGCCTTCGAGATCGGCCCGCAATAGCACCCAGGTAGATCACCGCGAGCCCAGACTTTGTCGACACAGTGATATCGCACTTTAATGTCGACAGTCGCACCATTATTCCAATGCGTCTCATTTGACGACCAGTTCATTCTCAGCCACGTGCAGCTGCAATAAATTTGATGTGACGTGAACCTTTTACGTTTCGCGAACAGTTATCTTTCGAAGGAGCACCGCCACCCATCCATAAAAGACCGTCTGTTTTCCTCATTTTGTTGCAATCGGTAGAGCAAGCTCTTTTCATAACATTTCTTCATTTTAGTGCACGAAACGAAAGAGCGAAGATGCTAGATATTATTCAGGAAAGCCCGTGTAGGCGATCATCCAAGTATACGCACATTCTTTGTTTCTGTAGCCTGAGTCGGAGCACTACAAAATACCAAGTCATGTTATTTCAAAGATTTCCTTATATATATATAGTAAGTAGCGAGCCAAAAAGCCAAAATTACCATAGTCTCATTGTTCTTTCAAACTTCCCCTTCCTTTTAAAGCTTTCTCTTTCTAAAAATTGCGCAGTGATCCTTCATAAAAGAGCTTTTTCCGTTGTGCAACTGAAAGGGAAATATCAAAGCCCCAGCAACGGCCACAGTGTTTTAAAACTCTTATTTTAAACTTGTGTTTATTCATTATTAACGATATATTTCAGTTTTTTTTTTTTTTGCCGTCAACCTGCCTGGCAGGGTTACGTCATATTCAAAGCGCACTGTAAACGGTCACGCTGAAAACGATGTTGTAGCGGTTCCTGTGTTCATTGTTACATCTTCTGTCAACCAAGGTCTCGATCGCGCCTTTGAGCCACGAGCACAAAGGCCCACGCAAAAACACGGCCCATTGTGTTTTTTCTCTTGAACAAAGGGGCCGTCCTAAATGGGGGCAGGAATGAAAGAGGTCAAAATAAAAAACGTCATACAAGTTTACATCACATGAATGGAATGAACGAAAAAAATTATCAGTCAGACAAACAAAGAGTGGTATACGATGTTACTACGCATATATATATATATATATATATATATATATATATATATATATATATATATGGTAAAACAAGTGCCGGCGCACGTAGAACAGCCAAAAACAAACATTTAATTGCGACGTTTAGGCCGGGGCTCGGCCTTCATCAAGGGTGCCATTAAAAGCACCCAGAACTCAATTTGTACATTTTCTCTGCAACAGAAAAGGAAGAAAAACTTAAAGCGTAATTAATACATTATGAATACAATGCAACCTACTATTAAGCGAAAGACATTTTGAAACATTGATTTAGATATCTCATGCAGTGGCAATTACCAATTTTTTAAAGTGCTTTATTTGTACTTTGCCATTCGCAAAGAAGCAGTTGCTTAAAAAAGCAACTTGTTCTTACTTTTTGTTGCTGAGGTAGTGTATTTTCGATATTGCTGTGCTGCGTAAGCCACATTCGTAACGCCATTATAACGGCACTTAACATGTGGAACTTACTACTTAACGAGAGCGAAAAAGCAACCAAGCCCTACAATAATATAAGCAGGCATCTCCTGGAAGGAGGCGTAGTCGCAGGTAGCAAATTAGTGTTCACGTCAGTTTTTAAGATTGACGTACGCGCTAAAAAAATGTAGCCTGCATGCAAAAATTCGAATACTGCATAAAGTATTTCATTTCCACTTGAATAGGCACAACTTATTCAAATATTCAGGCTTCCTAAAAATATATTATTTGTCAAAGCTTTATATAAAGAAGGCTTGAAACAGGTAGACAAAGAGAGACAATCTATAGGGGCGAAAGTGAGGATGCCGTCGTGGGAGCGCACAATAGCTACGCACTTCGTGCGATCACGTCCCGAAGCATAGTGACAAGCCAAATTATTTAGCGGTTCCTCCAACAGTGGTAAAAACGTCAGTCGCAATGACACCTGTCGGGGCCTGTCGTTAAACTTTATAAGTTTCGAAGATTCAGAAATCAACGAAGCGCACAACATCGGGAGGGCTTCCTATCGATCCACGGACTTCTTTCGAGACAATCTTGGAAGATAGCAAAGCCTCCCCACTTTCTAGACTATAGTGGGCCAGGCGAATGTGAGAGAATCAATTTCTTCGTGCATTTCATGAAAATGTACGAGAGGCTTGGAATGAATTATCTACACGAAGGAATTGTCGAACGAAGAAAGAAGCTTCTGTGCATTCTCCGACGAGATGACTCGAGTTTGAACGTATAGTAAATGTATATTGAAGCGAAAGGCTTCATTACGCGACCTCGGGCAGCCGCCGGCAACTCAACAGTTTTGACCTTGAGAGCTAGAGGTCAAACCACAAGAGAACATTAAGGCGCGTTTATAGAACGATGTTATCCGTGTGTGTATTGTGTGTGCGCGCGCGTGTGTGCGTCCGTGCGGACGAGCGTCCTCAGACGCCGGGCGCATCGGAGCGCATTGGCCACGCGTCCGGATACGTTGACGGCGCCAGTACGTCGAACCATCGGTCGAACTATAGCCACTGTTGTTCTCGCCAACGTGACATAACGTGTGCGCGGGTTCACGCTACGTCGGACCATATTTAGGCTTTTACGGAGCCCTGAAAGGGGACATTTCCGCCGTTGCCCGAGTAGAGTTGGGCCCGGCTGCGAGTTGCAACCAAGTCTCACTACTTTACTGATCACCGCAGTGTCTTCATAGGCATAAAAAATGATGAATAAACACTGTATTCATTGTGAACATGTCTGTATATCATTGCGAAACCACAGCTCGGCCACAGCTCAGCAATGGGCCTAGCCAGGGCAGTGAAGCTTTCGCTATCAACCAGGGCTAACCAAAGCTAAACCACAGCAATTTTCATTTTCATTTTCAAGTTTCTTTTTAATTTTTTGCACGTGATGTACACAGTTGCCAATTGTCCAAAATAAGCGACAGAGCGCCTGAACGTTGGAGTTGCTCAATCAATTATGTGGATGGCCATTCTCTCCCGGAGTACCAGGATGTAATGTTGCGTCTGGCGTTGGCTTGCCATTGACACTCAAAATAGTTTGGCATCGTGGATTACTCAATCTAGCGCATAGATCCGTCACGGAGGTGTAAGTAATTGACGAGTGCTCAACGGTGTGTCGAGAAATAGCTACAAATCTATTCTGAGTTGTTTTATTGAACGCGTTTAGGTTGCTCTCCTGTTAAAATTGAGGTTTAATTATACTGTGTCATAATTGGATGCTTCTACTGCACCGCATCTGTCACTCATCGTAACCGTTAGGGTTGATGGAGTAATACAGCTATCTTGCAAAATAAAACTGTAGTCTAGAACTGGAAGTTTGGTGTCTGCATTGAAAAGTATCTCGTGCAGTAAGGAGTGACAATTAAGAGCCAACAATTTGTCTATCGTGACAGCTGCCGTTTCCAGACGCCATCGCCAAGACACTTCGCGTCTGTTCAAAGAAGCAGGCGTTATCGTTTGAGAGGCTGAGCCTCTGGTCACAGCCAAAGGTGGTCGCAGACGCTGCACAGGGTTCCAAAGTAGCCCTTGAGGACGTGGCGCTCCAAGTACTGAAGGATACTCCACCAGGTATCTACAGCGATCAGGTGCTCCTCAAACGGACTACGGCGTCACTGGTGATTGTCGGCGGATTATCACATCTGATTCTTAAACACGTGACACCATTCGACTCATCAAGTGGTCTGGATCGCTTCGACACCAACCTAGCTACTCTGAGTTCATTGTTCGTTGCTCCCAGGGCCTCCAAAACTTCGAGGTGGCTCCCCGCGCGGCTAACCTTAACGAGGCCGCACAGAGTCCTGAATATTTCACTGGGCGCGTTCCAAAAAAGGTTTTGCCGTCACCGCTGCACTGTTCTAGCTCAAATTTTGCCGAACGATCGCATTTTGAGGTCTACTTCGCTCAGTATACCACTTACCATAGTTAATTATGTGCCTGGTTTTTAAGAAAAAAAGTGCAAATTTGCTTCACTTATGGGGATGCTAGCTGCTGTAGCTGTTATCACCGGTAGAATATGTTATCACCGGTAGAATGCAGTGATTGTATACTTTCCTTTCAACGACAGTGGTAAGCTGCCAGTCAGGATTTGGCAATGCCTGTCGTATGCAATCCAACCCAATTTTATTCTTTTCTTTTTTTCTTTTTCACGATCAGGGTCCTCTGTGAGTCATTGACCTAGGTAAACGTACTCCTTTACAGACTCTAGAGGCTGACTGGCCATCCAGATTTCTTGTTCCCTTGCCAGGCTATTGAACATTGTTTGTCTTCTGGATAATAATCTTCAATCCCACTCTTACACTTTCCCGGTCAAGGTCCTCAATCATTTGCTGTAATTCGTCCCTATTGTTTCTGAATAGGACGGCATCTGAAAACCGAAGGTTGCTGAGATATTCGCCGCTCATCCTCACTCCTAAGCGTTCCCAGTCTAAGAGCTTCAATACTTCTTCTAAGCATGCAGTGAATAGCATTGCAGAGATTGTGTCTCCTTGCCTGAACCCTTTCTTGATAGGTATTTTTCTACTTTTCTTGTGGAGAACCAAGGTTTCTGTGCAATCCTTGTTGATATTTGCCAAGATATTCACGTATGCCTCCTGTACTCCTTGATTACGCAATGCCTCTATGACTGCTGGTATCTCTACTAAATCAAATGTTTTTTCATAATCTATGAAAGCCATATAGAGAGGTTGATTGTACTCGGCAGATTACTCTATTACCTGATTGATGACATGAATATCGTCCATATTAGAATATCCCTTCCTAAAGCCAGCTTGTTCTCTAGGTTGGCTGAAAGTCAAGTGTTGCCCTGATTCTATTGGTAATTATCTTGGTGAATATTTTATACAATACTGAAAGCAAGCTAATGGGTCTATAACTCTTGAATTCTTTAACGTCTCCCTTCTTGTGGATGAATATAATGCTATCGTCCTTCCTGCTTTCTGGTACACTTGAAGTGAGGCATTGCGTATAAAGGGCCGCAAGCTTTTCAAGCATGATATCTCCTCCATCTTTGAATAAATCGACTGTTATTCCATCTTCTCCAGCAACTTTTCCCCTGGTCATGTCTTTCAAGGCCCTTCTCACTTCATCGCTGGTTATAAAAAGAACCTCTCTACCTTGTTCACCCCTACTTCAAATAATAGTAGCTTGGCTGCTCTGGGCACTGTACAGGTCCGTATAGAATTCTTCCGCTGCTTTTACTATGTCATCGAAATTGCTGATGATATTACTTTGCTTATCTTTCAGTGCATAAATTTTGCCTTGTCCTATGCCAAGTTTTCTTCTCACTGATTTCATGCTGCGTCCATGTTTTACTGCTTCCTCAATCTTTTCAACGTTATAATTTTAGATATCCCATACTTTTTTCTTGTTGATCAGTTTCGACAGTTCAGCGAATTCTATCTGATCTCTCGAGTTTGACACTTTCATGTTTTGCCGTTTCTTCATTAGGTCTCTTGTTACTTGGGAAGGCTTAATTACTGGTTGCCTTGGTGCCTTACCTCCCACTTCAATTGCTGCTTCTGATATCAACCTAGTTAGGGTTTTATTCATTACCTCTTTGTTGTCTTTATCATCCTGTTCTAAAGCTGCATATTTGTTTGCGAGCACCAGCCTGAATTGGTCTGCTTTTACCCTTACTGCCTCTAGCTTGGCCTCTTTTCTCTTGACTAATTTTATTCTTTCGCTCTTGAAATTGAGAGAAACCGTAGATCTCACTAACCTATGGTCACTCCACTTTACCCTACCTAACACTTCTACATCCTGCAGTACGCTGGGATCGGCAGAGAGCATGGAATCTATTTCATTCCTTGTCTCTCCATCAGGGTTTTTCCACGTCCACTTCCTGTTGCTGCGCTTCCTGAAGAAGGTATTCATTATTCGGAGCTTATTCCTTTTCCGCGTATTTTACCAACATCTCTCCTCTAGCGTTTGTACTACCTACCGTACTACCGTAGTACTACCGTACTACCGTTTGTACTACCGTAGGCTTGTACTACCTTCATTATATACCTCCTATTCAGCTTTATTACGACTGCGACCCTCTCATTAATGCTGTAGAATTCATCATTCTTGCCCGCTATGTCCCTATGGACTTGAAATCCTACTCCGAATTCCCTCGTATATGGAAGACCTCTGTAGCAGAGGACGTGGCCGTTAGTCAGTACTGTATAAGTCTCACCAGTTCTTCTAACCTCACTAAGGCCGATAATATCCCAGGCAATACCTGATAATTCTTCAAATAGTGCTAAGCTAGCCTCACTCGATAGGGTGCGCGTGTTGAACGTTGCCAGGTTCAGTTTGCAATGACGGCCTGTCCGGACCCAGGGATTCTTAGCAACCTCTGCCGCGTCACAGATCTGACCACCGCCTTGGTAAAGTGCTCCGCAGCCGCTGGGGACTGAGGGCCATGGGTTAATTGTAGAGTCATGAGACAGGTTGTGGCCGAATACTGCACCAGGGAGACCAATTCCTGCTCTGGTGAGGGAGTGACTTTGTTGAAGGTTAGTGGGCTAAGCTATACTTGGATTAGTATAGCCGAAGCTTTCGGCAATATCTTTTTTTTTGCCGGTGTCAGGCGGCACTCCAAGCCTGAAAATGTAGTGAACTGGAAGAGGATTCGAACTTACGAGCTTCCAATTAGCAGCCGGGTGTTCTACCCCGCTCCACGCCACCACATAAGTGAAGGCAAATTTGCAATTTTACAGCGCAGCTGTTAAGAGCCTCGCTAGGTTGTTCTCGTTGTCGGGCGCAGCATCGCCAATCTGGGAGAGCGTAGGCAGTGAGAGAGTGAAAGAAGAGCATAGGACGAGAGGAGGTGCAGAGAGAGACCAAAAGAGACAGTCAGAGAGCGAGAAAAATAAAGACATAAATAAAACAAAATGGACATTCTTGGCGAGGCTGGATTCAAACCCGGGTACCCATGGTCCGAAGGCCAGCGTCATAACCACTGCGTTATAAACCCACGCTTGAAGAACATGCATTTATGAGAACCATAAGGTTGAATTGTACC
Organism: Dermacentor silvarum; assembly: GCF_013339745.2. Lineage (NCBI taxonomy): Eukaryota > Metazoa > Arthropoda > Arachnida > Ixodida > Ixodidae > Dermacentor > Dermacentor silvarum. The sequence goes on from NC_051157.2 coordinate 103,170,794, forward strand.
AACGATTGTAACACAACTTGCTATGGTCGAGGGAAAGGGAGAGAGAAAGGGAGAGAGAGAGGAAGAAAACGGAAGAGAGAGAAAGAAAGAGAGAGAGAGAGAAAGAAAGAAAGAGTAAGAAGTAGAGATAGAAAGAGAGAGACAAAGAAAGAGAGAGAAAGAAGGGCAGAAGAACAATATAAACGATTGTAACACAAGGTGGAGAGAGAGAGAGAGAGGGACAGAGGAAAAAAAGGAAAGAGAGAGAAAAAAGAGAGACACAGAGAAAGAGAAAGAAAGACAGATGGAGAAAGAGACAGAAAGAAAGGCAAAAGAACAATATAAACTTCCTTGTCTAGGCGGGATTTTAACTCCGGTACTCACTGTCCGAAGGTGAGCGCCGTACCCCCTACGCTTACACCCACGCTTGCAGAGCTCCGCTTTTTCATCAGATTTCACAAGCGTGGAACTGGCTTAATTTTTTAAGCGAAGCATTATAGGCTTACAAGTTCCGGCGGTTGTGGTGGTGGTGGGGGTGGTGTCACGGTGAAAAGTGGGCTGATCCGGGTGATTGTGCAGAAAGGGCCCAAGCTCAATTGCACATACCCCTCTTGGCCCGGGGACCTGTAACTTGCCTTTGAACTACCCTGGTCACACGTGGGATCCAAAGAGTCAAAATCACCACCCCTTCCCCTGTCGAGAATATGGGGGTAGGCGGAACTTGTCATCCGATCCTAGCGTAAGGACTTCGGAAGCACGGGCGAAACGTCAGCGAACGATCGCGGACACCGAGTTGCGGAAGCGCGATGTTGAGTCCAAGTGTCAGCGAAGAGCCGCCATCCCTGAGTTTAGGGCAAACGAAGCGGAACGTCTGCGACAGTGTCGTCTTGTCAGAAATCTTCGTTTACCCCCATTTTCTCGACAGGGGAAGGGCTCTGAATTTTTGCCGTTAGCGTCATGCTCATCGCCAAATTTCGAATTTCTCCCGCCGTGAACCATCTTTACTTTGCCGCCTCTGGTTCGGAGTAGCTTTTACGTAAGCCTACTCAATCCTTATTGGCATGTCCGACACACCGAGCTGTGACTCGTGCAACTGTGATGAGACAATCGTTAACGTCTTGTGTTTTTGTAATTTTTATGACATCAAACAAAACGTTCTTCGGAGTGTGGTAAACCGATTAGACAGCAGACGATATTCAGAGACAAAGATTCTTGGACCATGGCCCTACCCGTCTCTTACAAAGCGACGCATGCATTGCTACAATTCATGAAATAAACTGGCCTCAGTGACCGATTGTGAAGTGTTCGACAACCACACGTGTTCAAACTCAGAGTGCCGTCTTCCCTCTCTCTTTCTCTCTTTTCATCCCTTTAAGCCCTTCCCCCGTGTAGGGTAGAAAATTGGACGTGCGTCTGGCTGACTTCCCTGCATTTCCTTTCTTCTTTTCCTCCTCCTACCTCCTCCTGGAGGGCGGTGCCCAATTGTTTGTCCGTCATGTGGCGTCACGCAGGAACGCTAAAGCTAACCATTTAAACGTGGCGTGTATGCAATAAAGGTGCATTAAGATGCCGAACAAAACCAAAATTATTTCGGAATAACCACGCACTCCATAGTTGTTAGAGCAATAGAGGATGGCTGCCTGTGAATTGCTGTGGCAGTGGCTACACGGAGCTGCCGGAGGGAATTGAATATTTCACGTTTAGTTTAAAAAACATTGCAGTCTAGTATAACGCTGTCGAGTCTATTAGTCACGTATGCGACATTGTTCTCCTACTCTTATTCCCTGAAGATTCGTGTTTATGGAATTTTCAGCTCCCCTTTGCATGCCCCGCGTTTTTAGATCAACCACCACAAGTTATGTAGGTGGAAGCGAAACAATTTCAGACACCGGCACCACTCTCCTCACCCTGTTATCTACATTCACTGCACCAGCTCGGTCCCGCTTAAACCCTCTCCATTCCTGCGTGATCCTCGATTCATGTCAGTCAATTAGACTGAACAATCAGAATGAACAGTGTGGCGTTGTACTATGCTTGACATGACCATGCCCAAGGTTTGCAGCGAGCCTCTGTAGCCCATTGCCTGGGGGCTCGGTGTTGATCAGCGTCTACTCGAAACATGCCGCATGAATTCGATTATTAGCGGCTTGCATACATGGAAGGCTAATACGTTTGTTCACCATGGTACGGTCATTTTCAAGTGGAAAGTGGAACCATACTGAAATGGCTGAGTGCTTTGGCAAGCCCCTGTAGCCAACTACTGGAGGCCTTGGTCTGGTATTCCGTTTCTTGTGTGAGAGTTCAAAGCCGTGTGGGGCAGGGTCGGTGGTTGGTTGCGTGCCCAATAGTCCAGCTCACTAGAGGCCAGAGCGCACATGTCGGGTCCCGTAAGTTGGTCCTGGGAAGGGTCTGGCGGCAATTCATGGTCCAGATGTGTCGGAACGATGTGGAATACACGGCCCTACCCGAGTAATCCAGCTTGGATGGAGTCGCGGGCACTGGACTGCGGCTCTTCCCACCTCTTAGGGGTGCGTCACGGGCAACGTGTGCGTGCCCTGGTTGCTCGTACTGCTAAAATGGGGAGTGCCCAGTTGTTAGAGGGCCGCGGCAGCAAGATGGGTAAAACTATGTGGTATCCTTTACGCTATATATAGAGCGCCCGGCAAGTTAGCGCAGGGTCGTCAACACCGTCCTGCATATACTGGTGCAGTGGAATGTGCCATGGTGACCAGAGCTGCGTCTAGTCAGCGAGAGCAGTGGGGACTACCTGTTTATAAACACAGCCGGCAGTCAGAAACTGCAAGTGGTAGTACTGTGAAGGTGTTGATGCGTGAGGTGTGTGGCAAGGTTGAACGGTGACGTGGCTGCACCCGAACAATTGGGTCTGTTTCACCCATGGGAAACAGCGTCTCGGCATGAGAACGTATGACCCATGCCTGACCTGCGGGGTGACCCTGTGGTTTATACAGCTGACCCGACACCTGGATGCACCGGACCTGTGGCCTTTGGCGGAAAACGCAGACTTGTGCAAATGGTGAACCCTGCACCGGGGATGACGTGGGGCTTTCCAGAAGAACGACCAGTAAAAACTGTTGCCACCGAGCATATGCATGAACTCAGACTTGTTCACTATTGCAGTCGCTGCGAAATCTCAAAGCCTAACTATTTCAGGCTCAGTCGTGAGGAAAAGGTCACCAGAATATTCCGAGAGCAAACAAAATCGGCCTCCTATAAACGAGAGGATAGTTTGATTGGGTGGTTCAGGCAATGCTCCGGGTCACCGCCCGAAACTTGTGTCTGCGATTGCGTAAATTTGACGTCAGTAGATTGGAATAAAATCAAAATGGAATGTTTTAGGTAACGGTACCCTATATGTGCAGCTGAATCTACGCAACCCTCGATTAATCCAAATCTACATATTGCCGAGCAGTGCCTGTTGCACAAAGCGAGTTGTGTGGGGACATGGGAAGAACAAAGGACTTATTTCCTTTAAATCAAAGCTTCAACTCGTAAGCTCTTGAATGGCCAGGTGTGTACTCAAGTTTTGATGAAATGTAGTGGAGCTAATACACTGACAGTATGCCGTGCGTTTCTTACGCCAACGGTGCTCAACGCGCCGCTCATGTGCTTTCATTTACATATTCTTTTAAGAAAGTCTAAATAGGATGTTAGTCACTTATATTACAACTAGATCTGTCAATGTGTGTTTCTCGTGCTTTCACGAACTGACTGTGGGGCTGCGTTGCGCTAGGTGTCCCGTAAATGTACATTGCGCTTGTTGGACTCGAACGTTTTCCCGATGTGTCGCTTACGTTTACTTCTAAAAGTTCCCTTTGATCACAGAGGGTGGGTTTCAGAATTGGCATGCTAAGGAAGTAAAGAAATCACACGAAAAACAAGAGATATTGATAAACCTGTGCTTCAGATTTATTATATATACGATGAAGCCAAGACCACGGCTGCAAATGAAGCTTAGCTGATGGTCTCCTTCCTTTCGGAGACAATCGAGGCAGCAGGGTGCAATGTCCGAACCAATGACGAAGGCGAATTTTAGTACCTGGTTGCATCTCCCCCGGAGGCAATCGCGGCAGCCATCCTACGTGGCAGGGAACTGTATAACGAATCCACAAGGGTGGCATCCAGCTTAAGGCGTTCCCATTCAGCGTGGACTGCTCTCCAAAGGCTGTCCCTTGACATTCCATGGAGGGGCTTGGATGCGAGTGCCGCTTTCATTTGGCCCCAAATATTTTCAATAATATTGAAGTCTGGTGACTGGGGCGGCCACTCTAAAACGGCGATGTTGAGCTGGCGTAGTAGGGCTTCAACTTTCTTCGAAGTGTGCACAGGCGAACGGTCATGTTGGAATACAGGACCAGCCCCGGAGAAGTGCACCTTTTAAAGTTCGCGATGGGCCACTGTGGTCAAAATTTCGCAGTACTTGTTCGCTGTGAATTTGCCGTCGATTCTCACAAGAGGTCCAAGACCGTCTTTTGTGATCATGCCCCAGACACTTATAGTTGACCTTCCGCTTTTCGAGACTCTTTGTAAGAAGTTTGGCTGGTACCTGCATCAAGGAAAAAAAGAAAAGAACATTTGGGTGTCTAGACTACCGATTGTGAACGCATAAAATAAGGAAACGTACAGATAGCTGAAGCCGTTACGAACTTGTTCAAGCTATGTTTAAACGTGCAGTGTTTGAAATGCCTTTACGATTAACCGCAGTCTCATAATTCGTCATTGCGTTCTTCTAAACGATTTCGGTGCACGTTAATGATTCCTAGGTTGTCAAAGTTAATCCGTTTGTCGTCTCTGTGTATGCAGCTAAATGTACTGCCTGGTTTAACAGGACGCGACCACACAATGAGGCCCTGTATGTGGCTCAGTGTCACATTTGCCAACTCATGCGTCTTCCTGCATTGAATTGCCAACTGCCCAACGTACGACACAGGCAGCTGTGCTGAGACGCTCGCACACATTATCTGCGTCTGCCGGCGCTATAGAGCCAAAAGACAAATGCTTAGCACAGCACCTGACTGATTCGACAATCGTCCACTGTGTAACTTAAATGATGTGGGCCAGTGCTGCCAAAGAAAGATCGTGCAGAAGGGTTTATTCAAGCTACTCATGTTTCTGAGGTCCACGGAATTCCATGATGAACTGCAACAGAGCCGCTTGCAGCCACTCTATAGTAGAAAAGGTGAATTTGTTTGTGCTCACCTTTCTTTGGCTCTCTCTCTTTCCTTCCATTCTCTTTCTTTCCCCCTACCCCTCCCACGCGCAGGTTAGCCAACCAGAACTACCTCTGGTGAACCTTCCGGCCTCTCTATTCAACCTTTCTCTCTCTCTCTTTCATGGCCGATGTTCTAGTTAACGGCTCTGCTTTCTACAGATTTACACAATGAAACAACCAACACTACCAAAAAGTCTCAACTCCAACAAATATTCCCCATCAAACGCATCTTTTTTCTAATAAAGCAGCAGCTTTCTAGAAGAGCTGGGCTATTCGTTCACATTGACTAACATCGTTGATAGGTTCTGCACATTTCTTTTCCCTCCGCCAAGACTCTGTGCTATAAATTTATTTATTTATTTATTTATTTATTTTATTCAATACTGCCGGCCGCCTTTTGGTAACCAAGGCAGGAGTGGGTACATGTGATTAACAAGTACTTGGTCCATCAGGAGAACAACAAGAATAACAATTACAACCGAGAAGGGGAGAAAAACGCATAGGCACACTGTGAAGTTTTTGTGCAGCAAAGCAGGAATAAACAAAGCAAGAAATAGACGCGTTACATTCAAATCCGAAGATAAAGCATGAGAAGCATACCAGTGAAAAATAAAACTGAGCACACAAAACTTAATTATAAGAACTGATTGCAGAAAAAAATGCATCGGGTGATGTTAAGGTGGCCACGTCGTAAGGCAACTTGTTCCAGTCTGCTATCGTTCTTGGAAAGAAGGACAGTTTGTATGCATTGGTTCTGCATTTAGGCATTACAATAGTTTTATCGTGCTTGTGCCGAGTTTGTCGTGATGTGTTGTACTGCATATAAGTATGGAATTCTATTTTGGTACGATTATTAATGATGGCAAATAACATGCTCAAACGGTGCATTTTTCGACGAGATTCCAACGTGGGAAGACCGGAACGACTAAGAAGATCAGATATCGATACCTGTCTTCCGTAGGCATGGTATATAAATCGCAGTGCCTTTTTCCGAAAAATGTCGCTGTTCGTTTCTGGTTGAACGTACTCCCATTTCGTTCCGGTTCAGTTTCAGTTCCCATAACTCTTTCGGTGCAGTTCACTTAATCGTCGGTCCCCGGTGTTTCTGATATTCGAAATGTTGTAGATGTCCCACCAACTTATCTATCTACGCAAACTTTTGCACGGTGTGCGCGGAACGTCGTGATAAGCCACTGTTAACCTTGAGATGCACTGAAGTTTACTTAAGCATGCTCAGTTTGGAAGGGCTGTCCGGCCAGCATTGTGGCGATCATTATTTTTTTGCATGTGACAAGATCAGGGGGAGAATGTCCTCTCGAAACGTCAATGAAATTTTATCAGAAACACCATTAGAGGTGGGCAGAAAATATGGAACTCAGTCAGACTGACTCATAGAATATATTTTTCGTTTATGGCTCACTCGGACTCAGATTCAAACTCCTAGGACTCACTCGAGCGCAATCTGACTCACGAGTCCGTATGAGTCCAAGTGAACTTGAATCAGACGACCCACGAGTGAGTAGGCACATGAGTAATTTGGCCCACCTATGGTTCTAATATAATTTTCCTCCAATTGTATTCTAAATCCCGGGTGGCAACACGGACCATCCTGTGATGAGCCGGCCTTAGGTTTCTGATACCAATGAAAAGTTCTGGCCCCCATGTTTTTAATGCGTCGTCTGTAGGGGCCCGTTTCCAAGCCCAAGAGATCATCACCCTTGCAATGCATTTGGCGCATATATGAATTTTCTTTGCTTTTCATTTCAAGTTTATTTTTCTCAGGAGAAAATAATTGGAGCGTACTTCAATTGCTTGCACGCTTCTGTCAAATTGTGAGTAGCCGACCTCAAATGGAAGATTAGAGAATTGTTTCTTGCATTCAGTACCTTGTCTTCCTAAACTTTACCTAAGTTAGCTCTCCTCTCTCCTTCCGGAATTCTTCTGCCGCATTTTAGTATTTTGAAATGAAAGGTAGTACCTGGTGTGTACTTCTGATCATCTCTAACCTTTCACTGTCTTTCTCGACAAATCCTAATAGGAAAGACCGCCTTTGCTGCAGTTTTCCTGGTGGTTATCCAAACAAGTGCTTCCAGCCTATGGATACCTAAGAGAACATGTCTTGTGCACTGTTTGCCTTCAATCCTGTAATCTCAATAGGATCTCTAAATTAAATTACAAATGGTAATTAAAGCAAACTAGTTAACAAATTGATAACAAACCTTTTTTAACACATGTGAAAAACCCAGCTTGAACAAAACGTTAACAGTTGCTGCTGCAGCAGTTTGTTTTGTAAACGTCTTGGCGGGAACAGCATTATTCGTTTGCAATAATTCTTGTTGCTATTGTACATCCGCAGTGGCAGTGCCGCAAGTCACTGTGACGGAAACTAAAATTGCAAATTTATGCACATAGCGATCAAAACGCACTGGCTTGCCATCGTCATTTCAAAAGCACGCACAGGTGCTGCTATTGAACTAGCTGTGCCTTAAGTGAATTGTTTCAGACAAATACTGCTTCCTGAAAGCGCCGAGTAGAATTCACAACTCGCTCGCACAAAAATGAGAGTAATCTGAGACCTTACATGCCATAACAAAACAAAATATTTCCTCGGTTCCTCAATATTATCCTTGCATTTAAATTTAAATAATACGAGCAAATTGATACGCTTAATAAACAGTTTCCCTTTTGCGAACTTTCTTTTTCCGTGCAGGGATCTTCTGCAACCATAAGGCGCTGATCTTTTCTTAGAGCACGCCAGCTGTCTAATTTCCGTTTGCGTGAGAAGCTAGTATAAAAAGAAACAAGTACAGATGATTCACAGGAAGAGTTGCGATGACTTCCTAATGAGGAGTTACTTGACTCACCACGTTGAACGCAGCCGGCTTCTAGTGAACTTCACGTATTTATTCGCAGAAGTGAATGGAATAACAGCATTCGCGGCAGTCTTAAAGAGAAGCGCAGATGTGACGCGCTGTGCTCTGCGAACACCGCTGCCCGCCCGAGGCGCAACTTGCGTCTGACTGTGGAGGGGAAAAAACGTGCATTCAATCGTGCAGCCTTACCACATGCTAATGAGGGACTGAGTTTTCCGCATCACAGCACACGCTTCCTTTTATGTCAGATGTGCAGACCCGTCTTAACATAAGTTACCCGGGGCGCCCGTGGTTCCCCTTGGCCATTGAACTACTTACCAATTCGGTGTAAGCTTTATAGCATGAACGACCAGTGTTAGCCGAACTGGTGTGAAGAAGTGATGACGGTTTTTTTATGTGGCGCCAGGAGATGCCAGAAAGTTCGGTATTGTTTTCTACAGCAGCAACTTCTGTCCGCGTCTCACTTCTGTAAAAATTATTTTCTTTAATATGCCTTTTCACATAAACACACGAACAAACAACGCATCCATTCAGTCCCTGTTGCGATCCAACATTTTGTACGCGGAGAGCGAGTGGTACGTACGACAGCCGCTTACCTGTGTGCCGAAGTGTAATAGCAAAACTGGTTACACTAGTTATTATTTTCGTAAAATAGCAGGAAGTTGGTGTTTATCGCAATGTTTCCTGTGAAAAAAAATATCTTGATCTTTGACCTTACTTAGGTAGCGCAATGGTGCTAAAAGCTTCATTGCATTGTTTAAGCTCGGCCTCAATTCAATGGTAGGCGGTGTAGTTATTAGGGTGTTTTCCCATCATTAATGTTGCGGAATAAGTGCTATCTAGATGCAATCGCCAGTTCCACTTTCTGGAGGGTACAGAATGTGTGATGAAATAGTCGTTGCATACTTGAACGCGACAAGTGCTTTCAAATGAAGGGTTATATGCGTCGTTTATGTGCAGTCGATCACCAAAAACGGGAGGCAGCTATAGCGTGACTTCCATTCCAAGGTGAACGTATAGCTCGAAGCACTCTTTCTGCAGTAGATATATATAACGAAGGAACGGATATAGTCTATAAAATATAGATATATCTAACTATAGCCGCCTCTATATGTTCACGTCGGTCTTGCATTAAAGGCATTACATAATTACATTACATGAAAGGCATTACATTAAAGGCATTACATAATTGGAGATCACAGGGAGAGGACTTCGTCCTGCAGTGCACATAAATATAGGCGGATGAAGATGATAATGATGATGAAGGGAACAATTTAACAGGCGACCCTGTGACTTGAGGAAGGAGACAAAGGATGCATATAAAGACGGGGAGGTTAACCAGAGTAGTTCCGGTTAACTATCTTGCATGGGGAGAACGAATAGGGGGATAAAAAGAGAAAGAGAGTGGACGGTGTGGAGAAAGAAAGAGGAAGAGAGACGAGCACAAACAAACCACGTACACTATATGGTGGTAGGGGGCGCCGCTCTTAAAGTCTATTGTGAAGGCCCGTAGATCACAGGAACCTTAGTAACGCAAGTAAGGCCTTCAGCGCGGGTGTTCTCTGAGAACACTGATCTAAAGCTTTCAGATCTGATAGTGGACGACTGTTCAATTGTTCCAGGACACTGCACATCACTTGTGTCTGGGCACATCCGAAGGGGCATTGTTGCTGAGCGAAAAAAAAAGGCACGTGGGACAAAACAGAATGATCAGCGGCAACGCAGCCAGCTGTGGAATAAGACAACGACGACGGAACGTAGGGCAGGGGCACGAGCACGTGCCGAGCACGAGCAGGAGCGCAACCCGAGAGGCGCCAACAAGCAAGCTGCGGAAGAAGACGATGACGCTGGAGCCAATGCTGATTATGATAGTTTTCTGTAGACAGGTGACTAACAGACGCTTTTCACGCAAAGCTTGTTATAAGGTACAGATTTTCGGTGGCGTCCGTGTACGTCTCATCGATCAGTCGACCTTCAACGTCCTTGAGCGAAAACCGTGTCGTCGAAGTAAAATTGTACACGATTACGACTCGGTGTGGTAATTCACTTACTACACCGAACCGGCATCGTGTCTTACCTATATAAAAGCGCTCACGCAAAAATTGTGATGGCGTGCGGGTCACCATCGTCATCGTGTCAATTAAGATAAAGTTAATTCTGGCACTCGAGCCTTAGGACCTTCGGCGGGAGTCAAACTTTCGAGCTTATGTGCGAGTCGAACTCACCACCTTTGGCGTTATGGTAAAGTTATAAATGCACAGTAAATTAATATAGAGTTAATTAAGGCACTCGAACCGACGACCTTTTGTGGCAAGCGCCGAGAAAGTGTTCCTGGCTACCGTGTCATGCGTAACTTCCTGCGTAGTACCTACAAGCCCATGGGTGGCGCGAAGGGGCGATTTTCAGCGTGAGTTCTTGAACGTCAAGTTTGCCGCTTCTGCGATCGGCTGTGGTTTAACGTCAACCTAGCTGTCTACTTTAAACTCGCTTCGAGACTTTAAGAAGTGTAATGTCGCCGTGTAATTGTTGCGCGAAGCATTTCCCGCTGAAAACGACCCCGGAGAGATGAAGGTTTGCAAAAATATTCACATAAGATAGCATTACATAGCAAAACTGTTGAAATCTTAGCATAACATAGCAATGCATAGCAAAAACTCGGTAAAATCGTATTCATAACATAGCAATAAATAGCAAAACTTGGTAAAATCTTGGCATAACATAGTATTACGTAGCAAAAACTTACCAAACTTCGTAAACCTTGGTCGACCTCGAGCTACGCTGTTTCTTCAGCCTTGCACCACTAGTGCAAGCTGACCTAATTTTTTTTTCGAAATAGCCGGAGTCTGCCCCATTCTGAAAGGAAGAGAGGATGTCTACCCACCGATCGCTCTGGCACTGGCTACTCGGACCTGCTGGGGCGAATGGGTTTATTTGCGTATAAGAAACATTTTTGTTACAATATAACGTTATCGAGTACTTTCGGCAGGAGCACAGAATGCTCTGTCAACGTTTGTTTCTTGAGGTTTCATTTTAGCAGCATTTTAACCTTCCTTCCGTTTCACGCCGGGGCAATTTTCGACCAGCCACCACGAGCTAAGCAAGGGGAAGCGGGCAAATCACCGACGCCAGCACCACCATCCTTATCAGGCCATCTACTTTCGCTGCGCTAGCTCGTCCCCACCGATACCCTCTCCACTTCTGCATGGTCCTCGCCTTCAATTAGATAAGAGTAAATTAGATAAGAAAAACCTGCCAGAGTCAAGATGCGCACTTCTATTCGCTTTCCAATCGGAACGCAAATATTTGGCAGAATACATCACGTAGACAGGACAGAGCGTCCTACCTCACGCACGTTGCTATGAGCCATACCTGCCAAGTTGTCACCTTTAAAATTTGTAAAATGTCATACATATGTCGAACCAGAGGAGAGGGGGATGGAATAGGTTGCGCCCATTTTTTTTTAGGTCTGACTAAAGCACGCCCGTTTTGCAGAATGCATATAAATTTTATTTTATTACCAATGATTTACCATTAAATGCAGCGCACTACAAGCACCAAAGTTTGTGCTACGTAGATTCCTCTTAGACCACATTCATTTTCAGCGACTTTTATGCTGCCAATTTTGCCTGCTTCAGAAGCTATTCTGAATAAATTTGCTCGAAGGAAGTATCCCACTGATATACGGCGTCTTGCGCTGCCACAAAAGATCGGGTACGTACCATCTAAAGTTATTTATTGTATGCAATATTTTTGCAACATTGCGCCGCCTCATTCTACGACACCTTTGAGACCTTCTTTTCGCGAGCAGGACTTTTATTTTCTAGAATTTAACGCAGCATTCGTACAATCGTAGAACATTCCCAAATTCATAAACCTTACCAACGATTCGGGAGAGTTAGCAGGTATGTTATGAACTATTTCGAACAACACATAGATAGCTGCTACGCTGCATACTGAAATGTTCGTCAAAATCTAACCGGGTAAAAAAAGTTAGTAGACGTGCGCTCTCCGTGTTGCCTTAGCGACCGTGTATCTTAAAGTTGCGCCCAAAGTGCGGAAACAATTCAAGCTAAGCTCTGTGAGCTAAACTAAAGGACGCAAGTGAACGCACTGACGCAACTGTACAATACGTGAGCTCCAGCACGACGAGAACCCCTTCCTCTAAGCGTCAACGATGAAACAAGAAAAAATAGACGATTCAGGAAGAACGATATTAGAAAGGGAAAAATGCAGACTCATTTGCAAGGGTGAGAGGGCAAGAGCAAAAAAAAAAAACGTCACATATGGTCAGTCAATAATGTATATCCTTACTAGAGACTAGGAGAAAGGGAGAAAACCGAAAAGACAAATGGGCTTTCGAAGGAGCTGACATGACTCAAAACGCCCGAGGACGCTGGTCGAAATGACGGCAGACGCAACGGGAAAATCGTCGCAAAGGCCGCCTTTCTCGGGCATGTTTCCGATATAAGGCGTGTGTGGCTCATGCAAGTAATGTTAGGTTTTGCTGCCCATTCACTGAGGATATAGGAAGAAGCAACTTCGATGCCCACTGAAGGCCCCCTCCATTTGTCTCTGTCACCTCAAAGAGCTCCCAGTTCCATGCATTGCGGGCAACACTCAAACTAGCTTGATGTCCACGTGAAAACATCAAGGAAGCGCGATTGTACTTAGAAGCAGTAGCACAAGTAATGAAAAGTTCGTCAGAAACACGGCATGTTTTATTTCTGTATCCTTCTTCCTTTCTTGCTTCCTTTCTCTCTTTTCTTTCTCTTTTATTCTTCTCACCTCCTTTAGAGTATCCATTCTTTTTCGTTCATGTGATTGAAAGTTTCTTGATCACACATTACTATATCAGTTTTTTATCGCACCGGCACTTTTTTCCCAGCATTTTCCCCCCTTTTTATTCATTCGTGAGATCTTGAAATAGCTTTGACTTTAGCAGTGAACCTGCCCATATTTCCCAGTTAATAAAGAGCAACAAGCCCATATTTTAAAAAAAGACGGAGTTAAAAGCTTTCTCTTCTTTGTTTTATTTTTGGCAGTGAATAAGATGCAGAGAACTGTGCACAACTTTCATGACAATTGTTTCAGTTATCATGTTTTCATAATTCTTCTATACCTTTGGTGAATTCAGATCGTATTGTCCTCACTTACACTTTGCTATATTTTGTTGTTTTTACTATCTTTAACGCATTATTTGTCTTAACTTTGCTGAATATGTTCGTTCCAAATACTCCTTTTAGTTAGTAGCATAGATATCAACTCAAGTTGGGTTTCATCTTTTTTTATTTATTTTTTGCATTCAGAGATACTTTGACTCCTTTTATTCGTGTTGCCAGTTTCTTAGCCAATTCTCTGATGTCAGAATATGTCGCTTCGTTACCGTTGCATGTTGCTTGTTACTGTGCAGTTGTCTCCGCCTGGATAGCTAGTACTCCAATTTGGATGGCTGATGGGACCTGCACTCAAAAACCACATTTTTGTCTGATGACCACAGGCATCCTTTCGTAAAGGTGAAGTCAACCCGTCGTGCTGACTCCGGAAACAGTCTCTTGGTGAACGCAGAGTCGGGTAGTCGATTGCCGAGCAGTTAAAGCCGTATTTTCAAGGGAACGGTACGGAAAAATGCCCATGCATATTGTCACGAGTCAACGCTGTATTTGGCTGTACGTTGCATCGCACAAATCAATCGCAGTTCTTGCGCATGGCTTACCTATTGAGGTTCTCGTAATCTACCGTATACAACTTCAAGACTTAACGAACGCCATGAAGCAAGCCGATGTGCTCAGTTGTAGCCGCTGTTACGATAACACTCGCAGGCGAATGAAGATTGCAGATAATCTCATTTATATACACGACCTATTTCTTGACCGTGTGCAGTAGTTCGGTCTATAATTGCTTCCGTAAATAAATAATCTGTAAATGTATAGAAAAGAAAGCATCAAATGTAATTGTCTTTATCACACTACTACAGAACGTCTACTATAGTGCCAGGTAGCGGATAAAGATTAGCATCTCATCAGAGTGATAAATGTTTGGCTAGAGACGTCGACTCTCACTGAACGCATAAAAAAAGATAGAATGGGACAAAGAGATGAAAAAATAAGCAAACTTTAGACGCACCAGTTTTGATTCAGCAAACAATATTCCGCTTTAAAGTGAGATTGTAATAAGTAGCGTCTCCAAGCAGGAGTTAGTTTAGTAGTCGGTGAAATATTCTTTGGCCTTCAGGGCGCAGAGCCGACGGGAAACCAGCAACAAAGTACCAAAAACCACGGGCGCTACAATGAACACTACGTTCTACTCAGATTTCACGACTACTTACTCGCTGCTTTGATTATTTGAGTGACGACATCGGTGATTTGGTTGTAAATATGTGCGTTGGCACCAGCGCGGAGTATTTGAACAAAGGTTAGGGCTCATTTCGCACCGTGTCCCGCACTGTGTCGGTTGCAACGTGCCCTATCCTTTGTCTCCATCCCTCGCATTGTGCATACCAAAATTTATTATTTATTTCTCGGTAATGCACGCGATCTATATTTTTGTTTTCTGCAAAATATTATGTTTACCAGGTACATTATGCTCGTCCAAATATGTCATCAATAGGAAAGGAGTTCTGCAAAAAATGGTCAAATTCAACTGATATTCGCGAAATCGGGAGCTGCCATCCAGGGGCGCTATAACGTAAAATGATTCCAAACTGTTTTGATTCCAAACTCCTGACGTCAAATTTACGTAACCACCGACGCAAGCATCGGGCGGTGACCCGCAGCGTTGTTTGAACAACCCAATCAAATACTCTTCTGGTTTATAGGATGTCACCTTTGTTCGCTTTCAAAACGAATAACATTGCCTCCACTGAGAGGTGTTTGTTATCTAATTGGCTGGCAAGAGGCGAGGAGCATGCTCTAGTGGAGAGGATTTCGATGGGGCCGAGCCAGCACAGTGAAAATAGATAACCGCATGAAGAGGGTGGTGCCGGCTTCTCCGATTGGTCCGCTTCGCCTTACTTAGCTTGCGCTGGCTGGCCGAAAATCGCGGCGGCGTGCAACGGAAGGGTAAGAATGCCGCTAAAACGGATCCTCAGCAATAAAGAGTTGGCAGAGCGATGTCTTATGCGTGCCAAAACGGCTCGATAATGTTTTACTGCCACGAAAAAAGGCTTATCATGCGCAAATAAATACATGCTCACCGGCAGGTGCGAGTAGCGAAAGCCTGAGCGATCGGCGGGCAGCCATATTCTATTCCTTTCGGAACGGGGCAGTCTGTGGCTATTCAGAAAATTTTTAGGTTTTGTTCGGCATATTAATGCATTTTTTCGCGTACACGTCAATTTGACGTGGTGAGCTTTCGCGGTTTTGTGAGGTCGCCTGACAGACAGGCGAAGTGGGCGTAGCCAGAAAACGTTGGAACAATAGCAGAGGGCTAATGATGAAAAGGCGTCGAATCAGGAATGATTATTTTTCTTTTGTGCGATTCAATCATGCATAATCAGTGGGTACGCGTTATATCAGATGGGGAGCTATCGTCAATTTCGTGACGTCGCGTGACAGACAGGCTAAGTTGGGAGTGGCCCGAAAATGTTTGGACCAATCGTGGAGGCTGATTGCAGAAATTGGAATCAAAACACTTTGGAATAATTTTACATTATAGCGCCACAGGTGAAAGTAGCATGTATAATGCTACCTTTCACCAACGATACAAACAAATACGATAAGCGGCCCGCATGGCGAGCGGCTCTTTTTTTCGCTGGGTGATCGCTGGGGGTCAAATGTAACTACAGCGCGTCCAAATTAAAGGCCCTCGCTTTCATTGTATACCACAGCTCGGTGGCCCCAGCGCCAACCAGTGGCACAAAAAGGGCCGGCTGCCAATCTGGCCGAGTGTTGTATTGAGCGCTATACCTTACACAATCACCGATACAGGCTTTCCTGATGAATTCTACTTTTCCCTTTAAAGATCTAAGCGTACGCTAATGGAACTCTTATTAATCACCGTTTTTTACGAAATACATAGACGGAAAGCTTTGTCTGAAGTTAACATATGATACTTGAAGCTGTGTTACGGCTATACTGTGCGGATCGGTTTTAATTCAGGAATTCGGGTCACGTTTCCCGAAGTTGGTGAGCCTGTTACACTCAAGTGCTCGCGTGCGATGGCGCTCATGTCACTTGACGTGGCAGTGGAAAAGCAAATATGGTGTGGAGACCCAGATCGCCGGTGTTCTCATTTGGCGACAATGGCGCTAACACCCTATGGGAACAGTATAGCGCCCAATTGGCTGTGTTGCTCCCCACTACTTGTCCTTGGCTCTTCCAAATGGAGCTGATGCGTGTTTTTCGGATTGGCTAGCAATGCTCAAAAAGCGCAAGCATGTCGTGCCACCTTAAGAGAACGCGCTAGATCATATGTAAAGTGTCACAGGCCCGCGCACTCTGTAACCACTGCGTTGAAGGAAGGAAGGAAAGAGTGGAGAAGGAAAGGCAGGGAGGTTAACCAGTTTAGCACAACTGGTTTGCTGTCCTACACATGGGAGCGGGATGGGGGAGAATGAAATATGGGTAGACGAGAGAGAGCACAGCACACACGTCGGCAGTCACAGTCCGTCACTCTTTGCGTGGTATACGTGACATCACTGTCACAGCGGCTTGTCCAAGCCCGTTTCTTTTAAAAACCTAAGTAGTCCCTTCGTCCCCTTCAGCTGCGATGTTTTCTGTTGACGTCATGTGAGAATCATTTCAACTGATAATGGTCTACATTGTCAAGGTGCGCTAGAACGGACGCCATGGACATTATATTCAGGACAGTCGCATAGAATGTGTTCTCGCGTCTCCTCGCAAAGACAGGCATTGCAAAGAGCGTTGTCGGCCATTCTGATGACAAATTAACAAGATTTCGTGAATGCCACCTCTAGCCATAAGGGATAAAGCAGAGTGGCCTCTCGTCGGCGGAGTCCAGTTGGCATACAGAGATGCATCAAAGAGGGCAGGTGGTATTGACGATTGCTCTGGTTGGTCTGGCTGCTTGGTGTGCACCATAGAGAGAGCTTGATATCATGTGCAAGCACTCTAAGTCTGCTGGCAGCGTCGGACCGTGAGAGTGGCATGGCCTCTTCCTGTGTGTCGTGAAGAGCTGCACGAGCTGCATTATCGGCGTCTTCGTTCCCTATGCAGTTCCCCGCAGTGACTTAGAAGCCACTGAAACGTCACGTGGTGTTTGAGATGGACCGTTGCAATGGTGAATTGGAGACCACTCTGAAAGAAAGCGCTCAACTGGTTCCCCACTTGCTACTACAGCATATACGCAATGCTTATGCTGCACTTGGATTTCAAATGTGCAAGTACAATGCTTAAGTTTTCTGAGTAAAATAAAAGATTGGGCTAGTCCATCGCGGGCATTGATACTCGCGATCGAACATCCCTTTGAAAATCTCGGGATTATAGGAACTCCTCCTAATTGGATGTCCAGACAATTACGGAGCCCACCGAAAATTTTTCGCAATAGAGTGTTGGACAGTTTAAATTTTGTGGGGCATTCGGTTTGTGGCCTAACTTCCTTCTTGAATTATTCAAGTTTGATGATGGCTGTCCTAATTTCTTTTATGACATAATCAAGTATGTTTGCATATTTTGACGCTTTCATTTTCTGCACTATGCCTTCCTGTCTAAAGGAACTGTGAATAAAAGTCCCAATCGAGGTATACAATATTATGTCCTGATGGAATATTTTTTCCCCTCGGGTACTTGGGCTCGTATTTTTGCTGTCACGTTCTTTAACTTAGTTTGTGCTCAGCACGATAAAAGTACTAAAAGTACTAACACTAAAGATAACATCCTTCCGGGTCCTGTTAACACTCATTAGTCATTTTTTGCTTCTCCGAAACTCTCACGCTGAAGGAACTTCTCTGGCGCTGAAGGAACATTGGAATTTCTCATTAAGTCTCTACCTGTGCGCCCGCTCATTCATTAGTTTATTGATTAGCGCATTGCTTTTATGTAATCCTGAACTCAGAATAGCGGGTGCCTAATGAATGCAACTTCTTTTCTTCTACTTTCTCGCCAGGAGACCGGCCATGTTTTTTTTTCTTCTGCGAACACCCAAAGATGCCGCGGTGAAACATTTCTAGTATGTGCGAGAAGTATCGAGTGTGGTAAATAACAGCACAAGTTGCCATAGTTTAGAAATATTTATTCTTAAAGGCAAGCAGAACGCGACATTCCTTAGTAAACTAAAACAAAGTGTGCATTTCTTAATGTTTCTTCGCTCGAATTGAAAACGATACTGTACTTCGACTTTATTGTTGTGCTATTATTTATCATTCAAATTGTAAAGTAAAATTGATAAAGGCTTGGTTTTCAACATTCCCCTAAATGTTGCATAGAACCAAAGCACATCGAAATCCCATCAGAACTGGAGGACGCTTAAGCTTCGCCTTTAAGAGTGGAACGCGATAGCATTCAAACATCCCTGGCTGCTTATCAGGCTTTTTTTCTCGTGTATTCAAATTCCAATCCGACGCTATCACGCCTGTAGGGTGTGGTTAAGTCGTACTTTACGATTTTTCTGACGGATTTAACTTTGAAAATTTAAATTTTTGTTCACTAACACCTTGCGCCATGCGGAGGGCCTGTGTGGTCGGGGTGGTTCGGGATGATGCGGTTCGGCATGATTATTTCTGCCAGACGCCATGCTTAACGCCGACGCCGACGCCTGGTTTTCTGCGACACAGGGCCCTTAACGCGGTCGCGTTAAAATGCGAAGCGCTTACTTTTGCACCGTCGTAAATGATTAATAATTCACGACATATATATATATATATATATATATATATATATATATATATATTTTGTGACGCAACAGTTATCACGACGTTTATGGCGCGTTGGAGATGCGGCGAACCGACCACGCCCAAAGCACAGCTCACACACAAGAGAGAGCCCCACAAGCAATTATGAAGAAGCATCCTCGAAGAGCTGGGTTACCCTCCTGTGGTATCTTCGAGGGTCAGTACCCCGATCCCTAGGTGCATTCGAGACAAGTTCGAAGTGGCCCCCGTGCCTCGAAACGTCCATCCCGTCCACAACGAGGGCAGACGCAAGGCGAGAGCAGTAGCAATTCTGAAACAGATCTATCAACAAGGCATCAGAGCACGCTTCGTCGACGCCGCGGAGTACAGCGATGGAAAGACCTTTGCCGTCGTCGTGGTCGACTCCAGCGGCAAGCTTTCCAATAGCGCTTCAATTCGCACTTCAGACCCCGAAGTCGCCGAGCAAGCCGCCATCGCCCTCGCCCTGCTAGACGGTCGTGGGTCTGAGATCTACAGCGATTCCAAAACGGCAGTTAGGGCTTTTCAGAAGGGTCGCATCGCCGAGCAGGCTGCTCGTCTTCTTAGCGTCTCCCATCCGGATGCTCTCACGCATCATTCGATTCACTGGTTTCCCGCTCACGTAGGGTCGGTCGAGGGTGCTCCCCCGAACCTCAATGAGTCTGCTCACGAGGCTGCGCGCGACCTCACCGACCGCGCTTCCTCTGTAAGGAGAGCCGACCCCCCTCCCCCCTACGGCCACAGGGATGCTCCCGCTACTCACAACGAGGTGACAAAATTTTTCTACATGTCCAGAAGGGTCTTTCCACCCCCTCACCCCAAATTGAATAGGGCGCAAGCTGTTTCGCTTAGACTTTTACAGACCGGCACATATCCGTGTCTGGCCGTTCTGCACGAAGTTTACCCTGACGTATATCGCGACGACGCCTGCCCATCCTGTGGGCAGACCTCCACTCTAGCACACATGCTCTGGGAGGGCGGGTCGAGATACCCCAAGTTCAGCAAGGATGAGTGGGACTCGCTTCTGCGTAGCCCCGCTCTAGACAAGCAAATCCTGGCTGTCCGGTGTGCCCGCGACCGGGCTGGTGGGCTAGACCTGCCGGTCCCGACGTGGGACTAGCTGGGTGCGCGACGAGTTCGCGTCCTCGCCGGACCTGTAATAAAAGTTATTTCACTCACTCACTCACTCATTATGAAGAAGAACCCCATGTGAACCCCGCACGATGATGATCATGTACAGATGACAATGAATAGCATAATAAATGCCAACACTATATATATATATATATATATATATATATATGGGTGTGTGTGTGACAAGACGCACAAGGATGGTGCAGTGTAGTATTGGTGAAAGAGGAAGACGAAGATTAAAGGAGTGTTCGGGCGACCATGCATGTTTTGAGGCAAGAACAACAATGCTTGTTTCCGTCCGCAACCTCCTGCTCGCGTCACACAAGTCGACAGGATGAAGACCTGGCAGCAATCTCATCAGCCGCACATCCACATGGAAGTATTCCACCCCACGCTGTGAAAACCTCAGCGCACAGATCCACCACCGAAACTGACCAGCATTATGACCGCATCATCGGAAGCCTTGGGCATCCCTAAGTACACTGGATCAGCGGACGATGGGCCCATGGAAGACTGGTTCCGCTTCTCCGAGCTCCACGCAAATGCAGCCTCATGGTCGGATCGGGAGATGGTCACCAACTTCAATGAATGCGTTACCGGTGAGGCATTCCGTTTCTACCTCACCCACATATTTGAACATTACGAATCATGTGCAAAAATCAAAGAAGACATTATCAGTCGATTTCACGTTTACGTTGCAGACCCCTCCATTACCCAACAGCTAGAGACATTGCAACTGTGTCGCTGCAGTCACCTGCAGCCTCCATTTAGTAATCATCATCAGATCCAAAGAAGGGCTCATATGACAAGACCGTCTGCGAGTTTTTCATGTCATGATCCTCGCAAGAGGACGTACAAACGCACACCTAGCATGATGATGACTAACACAGATCCATCTCCATCTACGCTCTCGACATGCCGCAGGATTCATGTCCCTGAACCATCCGACGCGTTCACACCGTTGTCTTGTACGCATGGCTCACCACCAGGATTCCCGTCACGTGACACTTTCACAGCTGTAAAACAACGCTGCATCTCAAGTGATACAATTACTAATCGTGATGAATCTAAGCCGACCTGCTATCCGACAATAGGTGAGAAGGAAACGACCACCAACATGTGCTGTTTTCACACGGAAGTCAATGCACTTTCATCAGCAGCGGATGAACAGCTCACACTAAGAGTTCAAGCAGCTTTGCATATTTCAAACTCTTTTTCGGATACAAGACCTCAACAAACCACTGACATTGCAGAAGTATCAGGGGCACCAGATGTCACACATTGCCAACATACAGAAATGTCCGCTCAGCACGACGTCACATGGATCGCAGCCTTAGAAGTGGCTTCTCAAGAAACTCAGACGTGGACTTCACCATCAGACAACCCACACCAAAAAGCGTTGTCCCAGCAACTCCAAGAATGAGTTCGGTTAACGCAAGCACGAATCCTACACAGACGACGACGACGATGACGTCGAAAAAGAGTGGCATCGAAAAAGCAGGCACAATACAAAGAAAGATGTCTAAGCACTAGACAACTGAACCGAAGAACAACTCGGCCCGTATATCGTTTTACTAGGAATTAACATCGTCAGAGACGTCTTCTACACCAGCAGTCAAGACAGCACCCAGTACGACAAATGCGGAAGCAGCGCAAGCAACGGCCAAACGAACAGGTGCGATCTTCTGGCATACGAAAGCAATAGAAACACCGCCTCAAATACTTCGTGCAATGAGCACTCGTTCAGAAAACGCACCCATCCCATCACCAGAAACGAGTTCACTTCATTCAAACGGTGCCTCTCTCGTGAGAGCAATCTGCCAAATACAGCTCAGAGCATGCAATCTTCGGTCCACATGCACTAGCTTCAAGTACAGCTACAGATCATGCTATTTCATAACGCTTGAACTTCACTCAGTCGTGTCAAGTGCTCAACATGTAATCGTATCCGTGATCACGTGCTACGGCGCATGTAGACGTCAGCCGGAACGCAACAGTCAGACTCGTCCACCAGAGCTATGCTAGACGTCTCCAGACAGATACAATTTTCTATGAAGTTGTGAAGAGTTATAGAACCATTTTGGAACGTTGGACTTGCTGCACATTTTACGCAATTCATTCACCAGACGCTTTGCTGCTCCTCATGTTGTTTGTAGCACACACTCTCACGGGGGGACGGGGAAGTGTGTGACGACACGCATAATAATGGTGCAGTGTGATAGTGGTGAAAGACTAAGACGAAGATTAAAGGAGTGTTTGGGCGAGCATGTTTGTTTCCGTCCGCAACCTCCAGCGCGCGTCATATATATATATATATATATATATATATATATATATATATATATATAAAGGATGAAGCTAATCTGACAAAGAAATATGATCTATGAATAATTTTTAGTGGTTAAAGAAGTTGGTACCACATTGCACGCTACAAAAAATTGTCGCAGTTTCACCCGAAAGGCGAAGCACCAATCGCGATAGCAAATTAGTAGAGAGCTATACCAGTAAGGATAGTAGTTTTATCAGCTGTATAAACTTGGACATGCAGCAGCACCAGCAACGCGCAGAACTGTTGTCGATGCCATCAGCGTATTGCCCGCGTTCGCACCGAACGCGAGCGGTGTTAGTGACTGTTGCCGGTGCCTCTGGGGGCGCCTCGGCGGTTTTCGACGAGATCAGAACGAGACACTCGTCGAGCAGCGTCGGAAGTCTTTACTACCTTCTCGCCTCGCAACGTTTTAATATAACAGGCATTTGGTGCCGCAGCTAAACGGTGCCTCCACTCCCTCCCTCCCATCCCCCCACGGCCTTTCGCGCGACGTAAGAAGTCGCGTTTTCTCTCTCTCTCTCTCTCTCTCTATATATATATATATATATATATATATATATATATGACGACAACTTTTCTTTCCTCCTTTACAATCACCATATATTATATATATATATGGTGATTGTAAAGGAGGAAAGAAAAGTTGTCGCAGTTTCACCTGAAAGGCGAAGCATCAATTGCGATAGCAAATTTGTAGAGCGCTATACGGAGTAATGATATTAGCTTTATCAGCTGTATAAACTTGGAAATGCAGCAGCACCGGCAAAACGCAGAACTGTTGTCGACGCCGTCGGCGTTTTGCCCGCGTTCGCTCAAAATGCGTGCGGCATTCGTGACTGTTGCCGGAGCCTCTGATGTAAATAGGCACTTGGTGCCGCAGCTAAACGTCGCCTCCCTTCCCTCCCCCTCCCCCACGGCCACGGCCCCAAGGCGCGTTTGCTCTACATATATGGTAATTGTAAAGGAGGAAAGAGACGCCTACTTCAGCAGCCCTTAGCGAACACGGCGCAAAACGCGCGTTTGTTCTCCGCCGTGCGTTCACTCCCCGTGCAAGCAAGCGCCCCTCGCGCCATTTCACTCGCACATACATCGTTCGGCGCGCGGCGACGATGATAGCGCCAACCTTTCCCTTTCCCTCAAGAACCACTTATCATCGGCGACGATTTCATCTCCATTGACGTCATATGGAACCTCACGGCGACGGCGACGGCGACGACGATGGCGACGCCGACGGCAGAAATCTGCTTTTGAGTGTCCATATAATTGCTATCGCAATAATATGCTTAATTATGCAGCCCTTCTTGGAGCACGGCGCAGAACGCGCGTTTGCTCTACTACGGGTGTTTATTATGAATAAGGAAGAGACGCTTAATTCTACAGCCCATCAGGGAGCACGGCGCAGCGCCGTAGGGGAGAGCGGGAGTAGGAGGTAAAGAGGAAAGAGATGCGCGCTTTCCCTCCCCGTGAAAGCGCGCATCCCTCACGCCCTTTCACTCGCACACGCAGCTTACGGCGCGCGGCGACAATTTTATCGCCGTTTACGTCATACGGAACCTCACGGCAACGGCGACAGCGACGGCAACGCCGACGGGAGAAATCTACTTTCGAGTGTCCATATAATTGCTATCGCAATAAAAGCGCATGGAGATTGCAGCACCAGTAACTAACTCCCCGACTACTTGTTTCATAATTTCTCAGCGTCTTGGTCTCAAGGCAGATACGTCACTCTTATATAAGTCGTTATTTAATTCCTGAACACGGAAATTTTATAAGCCCTTCTTTAGTGTGTGTGTTGCGTGTGTGTGTGTGTGTGTGTGTGTGTGTGTGTGTGTGTGTGTGTGTGTGTGTGTGTGTGTGTGTGTGTGTGTGTGTGTGTGTGTGTGTGTGTGTGTGTGTTTCAGTGGAGAATTTCAGTATACAGGAATTCGTCGCATATCTATATAAGAGAGACGGTCTTGAGACCAAGACGCAGCGACAATAATAAGCAAGCAGTCCGGGCGTTAAGTATGTCATGCTGCAATCTGCACGTGCTTTTCGTACCGTTGAATGTGGTGCGAATTTTTTAAACCAGACAAAAGTTATTCTACTGGGCATAATTATCGAACACTGTTCTAAAGCAACAGCACTTGGCGCTTGCTCTTTGCTGTATCGCAGAACCAAACAGTTACCTTCTAGCTTTTATTCCCTGATAGTCATAGTTTGTAAACATATTTTAGTGGACCATACCCCTCCTTAAGGTACTGTTAAACAAAGTTCCATGGTGTAATCTAAAGGCCAGATGTAAGGCAGCATTGCATGCAGCATCAACTCAGTCATTGGCGCGCAGAATGAAAACTATATACTAGAAAATTTTTCTGAACTTCTAATGAGTGAGGAAAGGTTGTTTCTCGCACAATTATCTTTTTCTTTATTCTTTAATTAGCTAATAAATGACAGATAGAGTCAAAGTAGCTTTCGCCAGTACTTCATGAGGCAGCGGAGTCCATTGCGAGAGAGAACAGTCTAAGGGGGGGGGGGGGGGGGGGCGAATGCAATGATGTTTCTTTATCTTTTTTTACAGCGCAAGCTGTTATGGGCTTATTCCAATAGTCGTTTCTGGTCGCGATGACGCCGCCGCCGCCCCGTAGCCGCTATCGCCGGAAATTCGAAAAAGTACCCGCTGTCCGCCGGGATCGAGCGCAGGTCCGCTGCGTGGGAGTCGGATACTTTACCACTGAGCCACGCAAGCGCTTGCTATCACGCAGAAGAAAAATTCCCTGTATACGCGCCATGCGCGCAGGCGCAGACAACTCGAGCCTCCGCCAGTATGGTGGCGCCATCTAGTTAACGTGCCTGCAACCGCCGCGTTCGACGAGATGCGATTTAGACACGATGCGATTCAGACGAGGTGCGCGATCAACGCTATCCCGATGTAAGATGTGCGCCACGTATTCTGGGTACCTCTTCGGTACACGTTATGGCGTCTCCTCGCAAAGTACGAACCGCTGCTAAAGAATCGAATCGTAGAGCTACGTGCACGGCTACAAGCAGGCATCATCGGGCTCAGCAGACTGCTGTGCAGAGAGCATTATAAGCCGCAGCTCACCATCGACGCCGTCGCCGGGTGGACAGTTCAGATCGTTCTCGTCAAAATCGAGGCAAAGACACTTTGCCGCCAAGACCTTGTTGTGCGTGGTGCCGAAGTTGGAGCTACTCTTGCGCCCCTCAACCAGCTTACGCTGTGACTGTGCTGCGTGTGCCGTGCAGGCCTGTGACTTTTTTCTTGACAGGCGGGGGGCGAGGCGATTAAGAATTTGCAATGGAGAGAACAGCGCACGAAAAATGGTCAGCCCTTCCACTGGGGTGGAGATGGAAGACCAGCGAAGCTGTACTATGGTGGGAATTATGTATTCCTAATTATGACTATTAAGATGTGATGGTGTAATTGGTTATTTGAATAAAGAATAAGAAATATATATGATACGGTGGTTTTTATTTATTTATTGACCACAGGGACCATAGCCTTATGGTCGCTACGGTGCACCAACATAGGGTGTACGGCAAAGGTTAACACCTTCTTCATAAACACGTCACCAACGCCGCCTGCTTTCGGGGCGAACGTGGGCAAAACGCCACCGCCGTCGACAAAAGTTCTGTGCGTTGCTGGTGCTGCTACATATCCAATTTTATACAGCTCCTCAGAATTTTGAGAATGACAGCCCGCAAACAAATGTCATGAAACAAAACACCGGCAGCGCATGCCTTTTATGTTAAATTCTCTCAGACTTTGATTGACTCGCCAGTTCCCCTTGCGCCCGGTCGCAAGATACGCATTTGGTGCCGCAGCTAAACGTCGCCTCCCCGCCCTCGCGTTTGCTCTACGCCGTGCGTTTGCCGTGCCCTCGCGCGCATTCACTCGCACATACAGCATACGGCCAATGAGTTTTTCTCTACAAACGGACGCGACCATCGAAGACTGAGCCCTTAACAGCTTCGCTGTAAAAAGATGTTTAAAAACGGGCAGAGTAAACAACAAGACAAGTGCTGTACCACGAACTGAACTGTATTGAAGAAACACAGGATAAAAACTAACAGGGCTTCCTTTTTTTTAGACTATGCAGAATTTTTAACGATTGTCTGTGGCAGATAGCACAACTTTCGTCCTAGAACTGATGATGATGATAAGTGGTTCTTGAGGGAAAGGGAAAGGTTGGCGCTATCTTCTGCAGCCCTTGAGGGAGCACGGCTCAGCGCCAAGCGTCCTAGAACTGGATTATGCGAAGAGGCTCGAGAGAGAGAGAGAGAGAGAGAGAAACGTTTATTATTGAAACAGTGTTCCGAGCGAGGCCCGGTATCACCCTGAGGTGGGAAGGTTCCTTAGTCTAGGAACCCTCTGGCTTCGGCTGCCCTCTTGGCCCTGGCGACGAGTTGTCGTTGGTCTTCCAGGTCCCCGAGGGCAAGCTTGGCCTCCCACGTTTAGGCTCGAGAAATGGAAATATATAATCAACTAATTAACAAAGTTTGTTCAGTAACTTTTCAATAAATTACTTTAGGGAACGTGTTGGAATTATACAGTGTACCTGGCGAGTTCTCAAGGCGTATCCACTTGGAACCAATTCTCAGAATCCTACAGCAAAGAACGCAAGAAGTTGACATGGAGACCCTATCTCGAACAATGGGAAAAGGCGTACAGCAAAGAAGCTACAGGCCTGCCCTCACTTCTTGTCCACCTCTAAATCGTTGTCTTCCGATCGCATCTATGCTCGGCTTCATGCGTAATTAATTTGGCCAACTATGAATTTACATAAGCCTCTTCGTAGTAACGGGGCAATATATTTCCATAAGGTGCGAAACATTTTATCATTGCACTGTAATCTGTGAGACAATTGAGTGCAGCAATATGGCTGAGCGTTACATCGATCTTTAAAGTCTGATAACTCTTATGAGCAGGCGAGAAAGACAGCGTCACGCTTCTCAAATAGAGCGTGGTGTGCCACACGGCATTCATCTGTCTGCCAATGATATACGATTGCACGCCAAGTGCATTCCACGGAGCAGAAATCCTGCCAAACTTTCGTATTCATCCCAAGCACGAAGCGCTATACAACTCTGGTCTCTGTGTCCATTGGTGATCGCTTATGCAGCGTGACAAAAGGCCAGCGTATCCTGTAATATACGCCGCTACCACAAAGCCTTTCTTCTCGGAAGGAGCAAACCAGGCAGCGCATACAAAAGATGCGTGCACGTACACAAAGGCGGCACGGCTTTCCCGATGTTCGCAGTTGCACCGCGCACTTTGTTTGTGGCGCGTGTGCTTGAGCTTAATGTTACACAGCCATTCACCGGGATCACGCTGCTGTTAAGCTGTCCCTCGGCTCCCATGCAGCCCGTTAGCTATTGACTGTTCGCTATCTCCGGGGTGTGGTTGCCCACTCTTGCCCTGCTATTGCTATCTGGGATGACGTGATACATGCGCTTCGATCAGCCATCGCTTTCCTGTTCTTTTGTCGTCATCCCACTTTCATTATTCGCACCAACTTCATATATCATACGCGTATTACCTGGTTTACATTCCTACCCCACTCAAACAAGGTGCCGTATTTTCTGGCCAATAACGAATGAACAGCATGATGCGTCTCAATTTAGCACTTAACTGTTTTTATTGATGCTTGCAGAAGCTACCCGAAGCTCATTGTAAGCTAGAAACATTTATTGACGCTTACCAAACAAATTATGTCGTGCAACGGACACAATTGCTGTGGTTTATTATAGTTCACGAAAAATAAACGCATTGACTAAGCCATAGAAACGCAGGCTTTGTCAGATATTCCGCGAGTGGCATAATCACAACCCGGGCTCATGCAATGTAATGGTTTATTTTGCTTGATTATATTCATTTGTTACCAATCACCCCTCAGAACCGCCACATCTCGTGACAACGGAGTACTACTCACACCATTAACAAAGCCTGAGAAGGGAATGAATTTGCATAGAAGGTTTACATATTTCCGACGCAGTAGTGCTTTCAGAAACGTGTTTGGGGAATCTGAAGAGGATAGAGCCGTTCACAGTTCGAGTGCAGGTGTGGCACATCCTCTTTGATCTACATGTACGTCATTTGCTCATTTAAGAAAGCACCTAAATGTTTCTGTTCGCATCGAGCACCTCTATGATGTCTGCGCTGCAAGGCCGGGTCGCATGACAAAGTCTTGTCGCTTTCGCAGCTGTGGGAGCCACCGGTGAATACAGCCTAGAAATAAAACTGTGATGTAAGAGAGTGTTCATCTACGGTTGTCGTTAGTAAGGGCTTACTTGTACATTTTTGCGCACCATTACGTTAGTAGTTAAGAGCTGTCTGCGCACGTGTCAAAATTTGCGATTGATTGTTGCCATGAGATGTCAGGCATATGTTAAAGAGCACCATGGGAGCTTTCCCAAAAAATCACAGAGAGTGCGTTTGGTTTTAGCCGTCAAAGAATATCTGCACAACGGTGCCAGCAAGCCACCCACGGAAGAATACGAATTGAATTTGCTAAGCTTACTTACGAACACTGAAATCAAATCAAATGCATTCGCTAGCTTACAGTCGGCACATTAGGCGCAAGTTCTGGCAAGGGCTCACGCAGCAGTGAAATACCAGCGATTGCGCGGATAGTTTAGCAGGCAGTGAGCTTGTCTTCTTCAAAGGAATGATGCTCGTCGTTCCTTATAGCTACAACAACTAAAGTTGCGAACTGGGGCGTATGATGACGAGGAGTTTGCGACAGATACAGACGCTTTCCAATAACTCGCTTCTCCCCTTGTGCACTTTGCCATGGGGCATCGAGCGAGGCGCTTGATTTCCTGTTCAGCGTTCTTTTGTTGTCGCAGCAGTGCGAAGCAGTTTTACTGTAGTTTCTAGATTGCTTCGTAGGCAGACGAAGTGCATCTGCATGTTATACGAAAGAAGCTAAAGCTTTCAAAGCAAAGCTATGCCCAACAATAATGTAACAAAGCTGCTGCTTTTGATGATATAGCCGGCGTAGGCAATCGTGGTCACCCAAACGATATCCTTATTCTTCATCCCGGCCTTCCTGCTACCGTTCAACCGTGCACTTTTACATATACAGGGCCTTCAAAGATCAGTAATTTTATTAGGATGCAGGAATGCTGCTCCCAGAGATGCTTTATGCACTTTCGTAGGCACAATTTTCGTGGTCACGTCGATAATTACATATTTAGCAAAAAGCTGCTAATGAACCACTAAGTATCCCGATTATGGTGCATGTGTAAAAAACATTTTTGTAAATGTTTTTCGATATTTTCTTAATGACATGAAATACTGCTCATTGCTCATTCAGAGATGTCAGTGTCTACGCAATAAAAACCTCCCTACGTGACGCAGTTTATTGCGAAAAAAAAAGACGTAAGGTCGCCGTAACGTGCCAGCCAATAAAAACAGCGCAGCTGTTAGTAACTCCGCCTGGCTTCAAGGTTGGCTTCCTATAAGGAATGAGCTACTTCACATGGGGATTCGTCTTTGGCTCGAGACTCTCGTCCATGATTGCGAATTTAACCTACTAAGTGTCAAACTATATTGTGACGTTGTAGCGACGGTGAAGAACACAGTCGTCAAAACTGTGAACCACGAAACTAGCTCTTGACTGGGCGAATTTGTGCCCAGAGAACCAAGTGACACTCAAAAGTACAACGATAGCGGCGAGCACACTCCGCGATCATCTAATATTTCATCAGCGGGTGAAGCACGTCGGCTTTGATACAAGATTCGTCGAAGGTTCCAGCGAATCGCTGGTGCCCGCGTGCCTTCCAGAAAGTACTATACAATTCACGTAGCGCATACAATAAGATTACACAAGGTTCGGTGACAGCAAACAACAGATAGAACCATCGATAACATTCGAGAAACTTCCCATTCATGCAGGTGCGTCCTGTGCGGAGCGATAACATCTAACATTTGTTATCCGGTGAAAAGCGGTCACGGGAGAAAGATAAACAAGTGCACCTGTCAATATGATGAATATCTTGGTTCAAAAGAGGTCCAGAAGAACAAAAAGAAAACTGTAGTTTTTGAATACGATCCCTCTTCAGAATTCTGACGCAAGCTCATACCATGGTCGAGAAGTTTGAAATTTATTTTACACATTTTTATTGACTACTGATTCATCGAGTGCTTTTGTAAGTTATAATTATCTTGTGCGAAGGGCACCTACCCGTGAAAGCACCATTTGCGTGAAAGGCATAGCATTTTAAATTATAATTGCTGTTAGTTTGCCTTCGAAAGTCCTGTTGTATGATGCATTATTGAAATTTAATTTGTGGTCTTACGCGCCAAAACGACGTTATGGTTACGAAACACGTGTAGTGGGGGACTCCAAAATAATTTTGACCGCTTAAAAATTTCGTACAAATAAAGATGCATGAATGGGCAAACTATAAAAAAGAATTGAAAGTCTACGCTAGTGCGTTTCATCTGTGTCACTTCTTTCGGCATCCCTGTTGGCTCCAGACAGTTAATTTTTAAATGTTTGCAAACGCTATACGTCTCGAAACCAGGCGACGGGGAAAACTGGTTTTGGACAAATAGAATGAAAATAGACTTTTAATTTTTTACGTCTTGTTTTAGGTGTAGTAAAATAACATATCTATATAATATACTTTCAGGCAAAACTAAGCACACTAAACTCATAACCATTCATACACGTGAGTTGTTCTGCCTTTATTCTCTCTGCCACTGCTTTGATTTATAGCTTCGGATAAGGCCAAGGTCCAAGCGATGCTTGCTTCCACAACTAAGCTAGTACTTGCAGTGTGGTTCACCTCCTCGTCTGATCTTCGCCTTACTCTTTCCCACTGTTTTATGCTGCTACCTAGCTATTGGGGGAGAAGGAGCTTTACAAACCTTGCCAAGAAAAGCACAGGTTGTCCTATAGCGAAGACAAGTTCCCTTATAAGAACATTCATTTTGACCAGAGGTTTCTTTTGGTCACCCACTGCTGAACAATTCTATTTCGAAGTGGCCTCGTGATCGCTTCGCATGACGGTGCCGACACACATCGAAGCTTGCCCCCCAACTCCCCCTTTCTACGCTTTAAACAACTTCGATGGGGACTATATGCAAAGATTATAATGGATGCGAGTTAATTAAATTCGACAATTGTCAATACTCAATAGTTTGGAATCCTTATAACCATACTGCCAACTAAACCCTTCATTTGTTTATTTCTGGAGATCTACTACCCCGCTGCGCCACTGTCGGGCAGGATCAGGCACACAAAACTGTGAAATTACAGAACGGTTGCTTCTGTTTGTTTATTATTGTCAGTCGTCGTGTTTGTTGCTTTTGCTGCGCGCTTAGAGAACGCGTCTATCGTGCACGCAGAAAAAAACCCGGTCGAATGTTTATCTCGGAAATTGCGGTTTGCTTACTTTGACTCACCTTAGCGTAAACAAGAACTTTCTCGAACCCTTTAGCGGAGGTAGCGGGGAGGGCAAATTGGAAAAGTCAACAGTGGTAGCGCCTGGTAAACATGGTGTCCGTTTAGCTGCCGCGCTGCTTCACTGATGAAGGCCCAATCTCTGCCTAGTCTTTCACTTTTTCCCGTTACGAATTCGAAGGGCAACTTTTGACCTCTGGCTGGTAAAACATTACGCATGCTGGTAACCTTCGATGATGGCCAAAGAATATATTTTCTTTTTTTTTTATTGGAGCCCATAAACAGTGTTTCATAGCTGGGATCCCAAAAGTCACTAAATAGAGTGCCCAAAAAACTGGAAACAGTTTCCAATAATAATCAGCCTTGCATAAATACCAATTATAATAATTAAATAACAACTAATTATTTATTAATTCGTGTGTTTATTTAGGTATTTATTTTTATTCATTTTTACATACTGCAGCTCAAACAGTTATGGCAAGAGTGTCTGTTATCATACAAAGAATTGGCTGTGGTTCAGCTCTGGTTAAATATAGTCGAGTAGCGATAGCTACAGACCCTCGGCTGCGCTTATGCTACGATTGTAGTTAGACATGTTGTTATTAAACTTAGTGGTTGCCCACAAGACTAAGAAAAGAGAGACGTTGTGGTCAACCAACGAGTAAAGCGGAGCGGGCTGCAAGGCGAGCTGCCTTCAGAGACGCAGAACTTGAGCAGCATTCATGATCAGAGGTCGGCGCTGTAGATTCATCGTTAGAGGCTAAGCGAGCCCGTATAGCGGCATCGCTTTCACGGCGTTTGGCCAACCGTTCGGCACGCTTCTCTTCAGTCTCTTCAGTGCTCTGTCTTCTCGTCACTTCAATTCTACGCTGATCCCTGGCCTCCTTCAGGCTGGCCGACTTCTCACCATCTATACTGCGGCCTCAACTATGGCGGCGGCGACGCGAGCTCTAACCTTATATATACTCCGGGTTATCACAGCTGCGGAGCGCGGGTTGTGACGTCATACAGAGGGCGCAGCGAGCGCCCAACGCCTACCAACGGCAGGAGCGGTGGCCGCGCGGCGACCGCGACGAGCCGAGTCGCCGGAGAATCGAGGCCTGTGGTGTGACGTCACACAGAGGACGAGGCGAGCGCCTAACGGCCGGAGCGGTGGCCACGCGGCGACCGCGACGAGCCGAATTGCTGGCGAATCGAGGACCGTGGTGTGACGTCACAGTGCGGCTACGGCACAAAGTGCGGCGACGGCGAAGAGGCGAAAACCTGGCATAATATAGCTATCACTACAAAACCAGAATAAGGAAAGGTGTCATCATAAAAGAAATAGAAAAAAATAAAGAGCGAAAACCTAAATTCATGTCGGCAAACGTGGATTAAAATTTATCTAGCTGAAGACAACGGCTACTCTATATTAAACCTGTGCCGCGGTGGCTTAGCATCTTGAAAGCGATCTCCACACGTATCTTGAAAGCGATCTCAACACGGCTTTGACCTTTGTATGCGCTCTGCTTTCGGCACTCAGTTTCCGTTTAAGCGATATACCGCTGAAACCTTCGCTCGCTGAGTCCGCCGCGCTGGCTCACGCCAGCGTTCTGACATCTGTTGTCTGCGGTCATCGAGCGTGATCTATGCATGTTTGCTTGTGCGCGCGGACACCATGCTTGTTAATTCAGTTAGTAGGGGAACGTGTCAAAGTTTAGGCAGCCGATAAAACTACTATCCCTACTCCGTATAGCTCTCTACTAATTTGCTATCGCAATTGATGCTTCGCCTTTAGGACGAAACTGCGACATTTTTTATCCTATAGCTGTAATTTCGCATTACATACAAAAGAGTTCACGTAAAAATTAGGTGTTCCTCGAAGTTCATAAATTGGAAATATTCCTGATTGGGTGCTTGCTTTCGTTCTCTTCTTCAGCACAACAACTTGGTTACCATGCTTGGCAACAAGGTCAATAAGTTTAATAACGACCAGAAATAAAACAAATAAATATGTCAGCCAATTGTCTACGTTAAAGAGGACAGTTGACGTAGATGTTAGTTCAAGTGATTCGATGTTTAAATTATTATTTTATTCCTCTATCATCTCTCTTGCTGTTCCTTCTTCACGGTCATTATTCCCTCCTTTCATATCTTATTTGTATCGTATCTCACGCGCAAATACGTCGACCTTGTGACCATCAGCATCGACACTGGCAAACTATTTTTTCTTGAATAGGCCAGGCTGGCCGATTCCGGTAAATTTTATTGCGATAGCAATTATATGGACACTTCAAGCGGATTTCTGCCGTCGACATCGCCGTCGTCGTCGCCGTCGTCGTCGCCGTCACCGTGAGGTTCCGTATGAAGTCCAAGGGCGATAAAATCATCGCTGCGCGCCGTATGCGCGAGTGAAATAAGCCCTGCTTATTCCAAGTTAACTCGCTCGTTTCCCCAAAAATGTGCAGTATGGCGGCTTTGCCTCAACATGTCTTTATCTACTTCAGTGCACCCTTTACAGAAGTATAGTGCAATGCTGCAAATTTTTTATAGCCTCCAGCGCTGCCCATGCGGCGCTTCTAAAAAAGCGACTACTAGCGCCTCCATGGCAGCCTTGGTAGAGGCCGATGGCCACCAAGCGAGCCGTCCGCTAACGAAAGTGCTTGGGTGGTATGAATTTCCAGCTTTCGGTTGGGGATTCACGCCATGTCGCGCCTAGTTTCCCTGTGTAAAATTTGTGTCCACATAATGAAAAAGCAATGAAATGCATGCATGATCAAAGTTTATCAGAATGAACGCTCACGTTAATGATAACAAGCTCACTTCACGGGACGCCAACGGCGCCGGGTGACCTTCGCCTCTCCAGTTCTATATTCTCGCATCAGCGCGCGCTTTGTGTCTCGCCTCTTCGTGGCTTTAGTTGACGGGCGTGTTCCATATAGGGGTAAAAGTGAAATGGAGGGGGGGGGGGGGGGTTGTACTTGCGTGTCGGCTTTTGTTACCTAACCGGTTCAATGGGCAATGGTTGGTATAGACAGCCACCGCTGGTGAGAAACGGGAAGGCGCTCATTCGCAGTATTTTGTGAATTACTTGTATGATGCACATGTTCGTAGCTGCGAGGTTAGTCTGCATGGTAAACTGTTAAAACTCACAAAGACGATGCTGCATCCTAATGTGCACCAGTTTTGGTTATCGCAGGTCGGATGCGGACCGCTTTGAGCGGCAGGCAACATGCACTGATCTGTAATTTACAGCCCCGAAATTTGTATTAATAACATCTGTATGCCCCAGCAATCGCGGATTTAGCGCTATATACGATTCTGGTGTGTGTCGTGAGTCAGCAGTCATCTAAACGTAACGTTCCGGCGTTTATTTTTGTGGATCCTGCACGGCCTGTCTCTTGATTACATTCCGCGCATGCGCTGGGCGATTTTTCAGAAGAAATGGTGCGAAATCGCTCGAGGACAAGCTCGTGGCCATTTCTTTGATCCTCACCGCACACCTTGCGATACTTCATGCAGCAATGAACAGAGCTTGAAAAAGCCGTCCTTTCAGCCGTATGCCGAGTACGCCTGTCCCCCCCCCCCCCCTCCTCCTCCCTCCCTTCGCGCAGCTTGCTGTCTCGTTATGTAATTGTTGCTCGACTGCCTTAGTGCTTTACGACTAATGTGATCTTGCGTGGCGGAATACACCTAGTTTAGCGTTTGCCGTGTGTTAAACGGCCCCTATTTTATTTTCTCGCATCTCTGCCTCGTACGAACGGGTTATAAAACGGTAAAACTGAACAGTATGACGTAGTCCTTGTTAGTGGCCATTCCAGATGGTATTAAGTGTCGGTGAAGACATTGCTTTGCAGGGCACGGAACAGCAGTGTGCGCTTCTGCTTTCTGCATGGGTCTGGCGAATGATGAGACGACCCACTATTCCGTTCTTGTAGCGTGTCCAACTAGGGCACACAACTTGCTAGCTCTTCTTCTTAGTGCTGCAGGTGCTAAAGACCCGCAATACGCACCAAGAAAACGTGAAATTGATCCTTCGCATTCGATACCTGAGCAGCCAACTGACGCTGTGAGTTGAAATCCGTACTACTCGATTCCACCCCTCACGCCAGCGCCGCTTGCTTCAAAATTTCAGTTCAAGAAGCCGTATGTGTGCTGATTACGCCCGTTCCTTTATATTTTACCTAACACCTGCGACGACTTTTCGCTTCTTGTCTCGTTGAGACGCACATTTTTATACCTGCTGCGACTCGCAACGACACTCTGGAGGTGCCAAAGGGCTGCTTATTTTTCTATCCTCTACTACCACCGCAGGTGGTGGCGCTGCTGGCAACACCCCGCATATGACCAATCGGCTTTGTGTATAGCCTCATATACTGCCGCGACATATGTGCTGGTTTATTGGGGCTTTTCTCTACCTAATTACTCAAAAATCAACAAGCCGTACCTAAAAATTCTCGCTGCAACAA
Organism: Dermacentor silvarum; assembly: GCF_013339745.2. NCBI lineage: Eukaryota > Metazoa > Arthropoda > Arachnida > Ixodida > Ixodidae > Dermacentor > Dermacentor silvarum. Next base: position 103,207,025 of record NC_051157.2, read on the forward strand.
AGATGCACTTTCAAGCGCATCGTTGCTCTAATAAAACGAATAGTCTTACAGACGCACTCGTCTATTCGCTTACATAGCCAATAATCATCGTCAGCGGTTTCCGAAAAATGTGTTGTTTTGAGTGCTGTCCTGCTTTTGACAGCGGCGGCAGCAGCTCTGGTACTTCCTGGTCACTATGTAGTCTTCGTGGACGTCTTCTTTTAAGTGGTGACAGCCTTTGTAAAGGTACCTACCGCCGCTAAGCAATGGGGGAGGGCGTGGTGGTGAACTTTTTTGTAAAGTTAAACAATGTATGTTGCAAAATGGTGACAAACTAGCCAGACAGGTCACGTTTCCCGTGCCTGTTGGTGACGTGAAATTAATATTTTTTTCGCATAAGCTTTAGCCTCAGCCGCCAAACTTGTTTAACATATGCGAGCGTCGTGTACGACAAGTTTCTCTCATAGTTGAAGAGGCTTGTAATCACAGTTTTTGTTGTTATTATTATTATTTCATTTGAAAATACATATACAGTTTTTATTAAAGCATACTGCTAAACACACACTTAATTTCACGTGCAAGTGAACTGCAACAGCATGGTTGAATGTTCGTCACATATTTGACACGAGATAATGCTACTCAGTGCGCTGCACCATGCTCTAGAATTTGTTGCTGCATCTGTATCGTGCGACATACAATTGTAAAGACAAAAAATTGAGTTGTTAAAAAAATTGAGGAATTGATATATTCAAAAGTGCAATGGGAGTTTTCAAGCGCAGAAATTAAGCGATGTTGCATTAATGCAAAAAGAAATTAATGTCAACGGGAACTTACAATGTGAAAAAATAGTCCAAAGGATTCTCCCACACAAATGATGCCCACAATAGCTTACCAAAGGTAAGCAAATGTGGGGAGCATTTGAAGCAATAATAATGATGTCAACTAAAATAATACTCGAATTTACATATTTATGCCTAAACTTAGGAAACGTATATTTTTAACAATATCTCTATAAAAAGCCCTTCAAAAGTTTAGAATGTAGTAACAGCTGTTTCTTGGTAGAAATTTTTGTCGTGACTGACAGTTTTGAGCTGTCCTACACGTAGGACACTAGGCCAATATGGTTATTATCCACCTATACTGTAACACGTAGCTAGAAGATAAGCCGATAAGGGTTTCTCAGAAAGAAAGCTTTGAGGTTTAACAATTCGTCCTGGTCCGGGGTATCGAACCCAGGACCTACGCCTTTCCAGAGCATCTCGCTATAGCACCTGGGTTGCAAGAGGCTGGCAGCAAGTATGACGAGGCCGAATTGGTCGACAACTCGAAGCGGGGGACACCAAATATGGCAGGTAAGTTCTACGGAAGCCTTTTAGCCGGAGTAAATAGCTTTGCACTCCAATAGCCCAGGTGGATGCCAATTTTTCCTGTCATTAAACTTCGTCCAGCTAGGAGGGCTTCCTTACGTAGAACTAATTTTCCAAGGTATTTCTTTATAGCGTCTAAATGTGTAATTTATGAAGGCCGCTCGTTGGTCAAAACAATCACTTGTGATGGCACCGCAACATTGTATAAGAAACGTAGCCATGTGGTTGAATTTTTCCTATCATATCGGCGGATTCTTACGCGTTTTATTCAGTGAAATTGGGATTATTGTTAGATGTATCGTTAGACGTATCGAAAAGCACAACGATGGTTGTGTGAGTGAAGCCTAGCGCCCACTTGTTTGTGAAGGAAGTATCGTATGTTTTTTTTAGATGAGCTTCTTCTTTGTGTTAGAACATTGAAGTGAAAAAATAAACACCTCGCTGTTGCTTCCATAAAAGTTTTTCGGCCAGACGGCATTATTTGATGATTCCAGTAGAAGTTGGCCAAATTGCTACCTAAGCAATTTTACTGCGCGATTACCCCATAATTGAGATCTCACCTTGACAGTTACGAGATGAATTCGAGACGTGTGGGACAAAACTTCTGCGAGCTCTAAGAGAATTGTCTATTTTATATGCACCACGCGGGAAAAAAAATTTGCTTGCGCTTAATGTGATATTGCTCTGTAAACATGCAACCAAATTGTTTAGGAGTCATGTGCTTTTATTTCAATTAGCAATTTCAATGCATGCTTTGCGTTTTCCGCATTCTCACTCTATCTCTATCTCTTTTTTCCGCTATTCTTGTTGTCCTGTGATTTTAGTCTGAAGCAATCGCTTTTTAGATGAGCCTGGAACTCAGCCGTTTGTGCTGACGAGGATGGATGCAAACCAACGCAGTGCTTTCTTGGTTGTGTTCGCTCCACAAAGTCAGATGCTGGTCCCGCTTTCTGGTTTCCCCAGACTCGCTTCTAACTCAATTTTACAGAGCGCATCTGACTGCTGGCGCAGCACAACCGCCTTGCAAGTGAATACGCTGCATGCTAGACCCAGCACAGCAGTGAGGGAATGCCAGGACAGCGTGTTCTTTTTTCCGCGTTCAAAGAAACCCCACATCGTCACAACACGCTGTGTGTGCTCATCAACATTTTGATTTCTTTAGCTTGGTATAGTTTCTGAATTGTGTTGGTTCAGCACAAATTTCGCAGAGCAGCTAATACTGCATGTGTGTTTTGTGTTGTTCAACTGAGGAAGCTGAAACAGAAGACACAACCGCATTTGTTCGTTTTAATTATATTGTTTTATTTGTTCGTGTTTCTGGACGGATGCCACGTGGTATTGGGAAAAGGGGAAGGCTGCAAGGCACCATGATGTACTCCTACGCATCCCGGAAAGACTGTTCTCTGGTTCTTTCACTAAATGACGTGTTAAGTGCGCGGGGAATCCTTGTACGGAATCCAGTTTTGTTTGCTTTTTTCGTTTAAATATTTTTCTAAAGCTGTCGAAAGTTTGTAAAGCTTGTACGCGGGTTTCACAAAGTGGCATTCGGCATTCAAGAAAAGAGAAATTTTCAGTTACTTCTGTCCCAAGTGCATCCATTTATGTCGTTATTGCAACACTCTGTGTTCCCACGAATAGTGCTGCCTGTTTTTATTTTGTAGTAAAAACGTTATTTCAAAGTTCAGTGTAATATTTTGTGTACGTGAATGTGGTAAGCACAAATTGGCGAGCCTACCCTTGTCTTCGGGCATTTGTGTTTGTAGAATACTTTCAAAAGAAAAAAAATGTCAGAACCTTCAGCACACCCAATGAAAGACAAATTCCGTATTAAAGAATCATATCCGAAGAATCAAAAATAATGGCAGTGACTAGTGTGATGCGCACAGTTTTGTTTCGGGCGCTTTCAATCTCAAATGCGTTCTTCGGCATCATTTACATTACGTTTTCTAGCAGTCCTATAGCTACTATAGATCACGAAAGTTCGCCTCGGTGGTGCCGCGGCGAACTTCCGGAACTCTTTAAACAGCAGTATTCTACCATTTGTTAGAAAAATATCCAGAACCCATCTCACAATGACTGTTGACAGTAAAGCGTTTATCATTGCATCAACTCTCTCTTTCTCTCTTTCGCTTCTTTCTGGACACGCAGCTCCATCTAGTGGCGCTGTCGAGAAGTGTGCGCGTGGCCTCAGAAATGAGAAGCGTAGCGCGACGGTGCCTGCGAACACTGATCACTGTTTCCTTGCTTGCCGCACACCCAGTAGCACACACTCACTGCCCAAGTTGGCCAGAGCTTCATTAAAGCGCGGCACATACCCAGTGCATTCGTGGTAGAGCTCGCTAAAGCGTTAGTATGAGAGACGTTCATGGAAAAGCGACATATACCCAGTGCATTTGTGGCGCCACCTGCTGAGGCATCGGGTTGCTGTCCTTGATGAACCCTTGTGACGAGGGTTAGATTCCGCCCAGGATCGGAGATTTTTTTTTCCACCAGCATCGTCGCCTAATGCTTGGCAGGACGTACAGGTCATGCAGCCTTGCGTGACAATCGCTCCAGTCATCGAGCCTTTTTCGAGCGAAGGTTGTATACCCTAGCCAGCGCCGGCGATGTAACGCAGAAACTATCATCATGGGCGATGTATCGAGCGTCGTCATCGTCGTCTTGCAGAGCAGGCACGTTGGCGTCGTTCGGTGCAACCGCACGAACGCTCTCGTGCCATTGGTCCCGCGTTCATCGTTGTCGTCTTCTTCCACAGCTGGCTCTGTTGCCGCTCATATCATTCCATCGTAGATGTTTACTTCTCTGCTGTCGTCATAATGGGAAGGCTTCGTTTACGGGATATGAGTCATTGCTTAAGGGGGTATGAGCCATTCATTGTGAACGTAACCACTACTATAAGACGTACGTGTGCAGATTTGACATTTGCAACCGATATGTGTGACATGAAGATGACCGAACCCCTTGTATCTATAATATACCGCAGCGATCACAAGGCTACTCTGCTCGCTTTGCCAGAATTGACCGGTTAAATTTCCAATATTGAATAAACATGTGTTTCACTGCCAACTTGTCTTCATTGATGTCACCAGTATCCACACAATGCAGATCTCGTTGATCACAAGGGCACACTCTAGTAAACATAATGTTGATGGCAAAGGGGACGATTCAATGTATAAAGGGACAATCTTCGCTTATCATCTATCTTCACGAAGTGGAAGGGCCAACGATTTTTTTTCCAACTTGACCCTTCCTTTGACCTATGAGAAAGCTCCCGCCCAGCTTCCGCCAACCCCCCCTGGCCTCCTTCTCCTCCCGGTTTCTGAAATGGAGTGACATCTACGTTGCATTTAGCGCCCGCGTAGGAAACTGCACGATAAGGCCGCGATCCCACCACCAGCTTATTTGTGTCCATCGCGATGGTGGGTATTTCAATGTCCCAGCTCTCTCCTTCTGCGCCAAATGGTTTTAGCCTCCGTACGCCGATCACACACCGTGCTCACCACGATCACACACCGTGCACATTTCACGGCCGGTCCAGCACCCTAGCTGTTTCCGCCGTCGACGGGCGTGCTCGTACCGACACCCCGGACGTCGGTCGCTGCAGATGTTGCCGCAGCGCCACCGATGACGGCCTCACCACATCGTCGACGCAGGACTCTAGTATTCCGACGAGTTGACAAACCGCAGCGCACAGCTCCATCCACGACACATAAGCTGCAAAGTGCAAGACCGGGTAGTGCCGGCAACTTCAAGATCCATATCTCTCTCGTTTCGCTGCGTTGTTGCGTGCAGTGCGTAGCAATCATGACAACGTCTGTGTGCGGCTTTCCTGGCTGCGGTCGCCGGTGTGTCACAGACGGTTTCCAGCTGTTTCTTCCGCTCATCCAGGCCGCACCCACAGCGTGCATTGGTCCTGGATCTCGCCCTAACTAAGCAGGTCCGAGGGCCGTCCACCCGAGCTTTAGAAAAGTTAAGCCTGCCTACAGGGTTGATGACCTGGACAATAGTGCTTGTAAACATCTGTCAAACCGGCTATCGGGTTTAACCGGAGGGAAGTGAGTCCGTTCTAGAAAACCAGTTATCCGGTTATCCGGATTTCAAGAAACGGATATTCAGGATATCTGGCGTAAATAACCGTTGAGGTGAGTATTCGAATATTTGGACACGAATATCTGGTGTTTGAAAAAAGGAAAGGCAAGGAGGTTAATCAGCAGATATCGGGTTTGCACTAGCTGTTGCAAAAGCAACTACAAATATAAGAATACAAGAGAGAAAGAGAGGTAATTTCGACCCAAGTACAGAAGAACAAGTATCCGGCTATCCGAATATTCGAATATCCGGATACTATTAACCGAATAACCAACCGAATAACCTATCACTCCGATTATCCCTTTTTCATATTCGAATAACCGGTCAACCGAAGAACCGAAATAACCGGTTATTCCGCCATACCTGTTGGATGTTGCTGCACTAACCTGGACTGACCAACTGATCTTGTATTTACGCCAAGGGTTTCATCTATACGGCGGGAGGGGGGGGGGGGGGGGGTCATCTGTAGCGTCTTCATCTTGGTCGCGCATATCACGCACCTCGAGTTATGAGCCGAACGCGCTCACGATCTCGGCCGGGCTGGTCGCGCTGCAGCCGCTGCTCTGCTATCTGCCTTCGCATAGGGATGACGGCACGCCTCAACGGCTGCCACAGAATCGTATTTCTACGCTGGGTAAGCGCCGCACTTCAGTGATTCCCTTTAACGCCATCTTGGGTCAAGTATGTGCTACTCGGTATGCATCGTTCTACAATGAACCCATTTCTCGCCAACTTGAGTTAACGGGTATGTGCCACGCGTTGTATATGCAGCTCTTCAAGGCAAAATATAAACTCAGGAATTTCTCCAGTGCATGGGGGAATTCAAACCGCGTGATATATATTTACACAATCTTGTCTGAATGGTGATAGGCCCAGTCAAGCTGCCGTATTGCACCTTTTTCTCATCGCACCCAGCCAGTTATGTACATTTCCTCGTGTAACAGGTGGTTAAATAAACTCAAACATAACATAGACTTTGCGGTGGAATGGCAAGTTGGCGCAGCAGCTAGGTCCACAGGAAAGCACAATAGAGAAACCGTGCTGCATACATGCCTTATACATAATGCCTCTCTGCAGCGGCAGTACGATGTGTCGTTATATGGATTCAGTGCTAGTCGCATTAACGGAGGACGTTCATCTTAAATCGCGTTCTACCTGAATTTTTTATGTAGACGCATTCCTGACTAATTACAGAAAGCGAAGCGGAGTAAGCAGACTGAAACAACCAGTTAAATGAATAAGAAGTACATGCGTCATATGTCAAAAGCGAGCCAATAAAATACGAAAATGAAATGGGGCACATTTACTCCTTTTTTCCTTCGTCATGTGTAGACGCCCAGAGAAACGAAAAAAAAAAAGCATTTCTTTGGCGGAGCGCGATACGGAAGGGTTGCTGATACACCTGTCGCCACTTTTCTGAATTTTTGGCCTCGGTGATCTCCCTTGTAAGCTGATGCGCTACTTTATTAAGACTATACCATATGCCGATTCCGGGGTGCAAGCGCATTGCTTAAATTTTTCTATCGAATCAACAAAATCAGCTGAAAAGATTAATCATGGAGGTAAACGAGGATGAAAAACGCGGTGATAGCTGCCATTAGTAACAATTGCCTAACTCTCTCTAATAAAGTGTTTTGTTCTTCTTTCACAAGTAGCCTGAAAGGATCATACTGTTAAAACAAAATTTCAGCTATCTAATTACCAGCCTGCACAAATTCACTTCTTTAACTGTTAACTCAGTAGCTCAAGTCACAAGTACTGAATTGAAGCCGGGTAGTATAGTGACGTCATAAACATTTGCGGAAATACGGAGGCCAACCCCAGTTTCTTGGTAAGTGACGAATTGCATTGGGTGCTAGGCGAGGATATTTTGTCAAATACAAAAACCTGCGAGTCCTTATTATAGCGGCTGCAGAGACACTGCTTGCACGATGTTGCAATACAAGCCAGCCCGCACGAGCGGTTCAGAGCGCACAGGGAAAGCCAAAAACGTGCTGTCTAGTGCAGGGTAAACGCAAATGCACGCCACGGAGGTGACAGCCAGACTAGCGCCGATAGGTTGCCGCTTCTCATTCGATATTCCGCTTGCTTCGCTGGCCCTGAGCGGAAGCAGCAGGCGTGCGTGGAAGACGCTCCGGAAGGAACGCGTTGACACACGAGTCTTGCAAAGTCAGGGACACACGGCCTGCGCAGTAAGCACCTTCTTTCATTCAGCAAAAGAACGGAATCACTATAGAAGCAAGGATACGTGCAAGCTGTCCTGGAGATTGTAGAGCGCGTGGATGGGCTTTTCTTTTTCAAGGGCGGCGTGCCGGCCCCACGCTGCACTTAGCATGCCATGACATCCTTGTGCGGCCGCGAGATCGTACAAGATTCGGCTTGTGAACAAGACGCAAAATTATGTCATTTTGCGAAAAAAAAAAAACGTAGACCAGACTCAGGTAAAATAGAAAACCAAGCGCACTATCGTGAGCAGTGCTTCATTATACATGCCACAACATGGCGAAATACCGCAGCGCAAGTTCGGAAACACGACGTCAAGGCTAGAATTTCTTTATATCAAGTCTATTTTTGGCTGTTTTACAATGACAAGTGGAAACAAGCGATTCGAGTAGACGATTCTTCCGCAAGTCCAGAGTTACGTTACGATGTGTGCTTAAAGCTTGACACCTCTCGCTGAGCGCACTGTGTGATTACCTAGCCGTACAATGTCTTTCTACAAAGGGAGAAATGAAGGTAGTAACCCGCATGGTTTCAGGCATACTCCGGCCAAGAAAAAAATAGGCTTACCTTCTCAGGTGCATCTAACACTCCGGTGGTGCTTTTTAATTGTTTAGGCTGCTCCTAAAAAAGAAATTTAGCAAGCTTCACTTTGCCTTCAACACATGTCCTCGTCTCTTCATGTCGTTTTAGTCAAACGAAAAAAAAATAACGGGCTTTCTTTACACTGAGAGAAGCTACTGCGTAGTGCTAGGACACCATCCTCTATTTCGCAATACTGAAGAGTATAGCACCACTGGCAAGTATATAAAAACAAGCATAAGGATGGTATCAAGGAATGCATTTTTTCGGTGTAAATTACGTTCACTATAAATGCTAACAGACGGTCAAGCGTTGCCACGTAGAACAAAGCTTTGTAAAGAACATATTCCATATACGGGACACACATATTGCTTTGAAGTTAAATAATATGCACAAAATGTCTCAATGTTCAGGGAAAATTTTCATGCGCTTTCTTAAACGGGACTGAAGACTGAGTATTTTTTAGCTTGTTCTTTCTTTCTGAAAAAGCTACACAGCATTTTTTACCATAAAGAATACTTACTGTCTTCGTTCTTTCATTTCTATGTGTGGTGTTCAAAACTAGTGGGTGCGATTGCGTATTCACCACGGTTGCGTCTGTTATATAATATACTACTATACTATACTATACTATACTACACTGCTAATATACTATACTGATCATGTTAACTGCTCCTGTTTTGCTTGTCTGGAACGAAAACTGCCAGTTTCACCATAAGGGCTAATCACTGACTGCGGCAGTAAGGTTCAGCGCCGCGCTTGAATTTATCGGACGGTGTTCTAGTAAACGCGGGTCCGGATAACGCCGACGCAACACACGCGGGTGTGCGAAAACTTCTGGCACCCTTAAAGCTGTAACACACTGTGTAGCTGTTGTAATGACATCGCACAGACGCCCATGCACTGTCCTGTAATGAGCCGTATCAGTAAAATTACATCACTTTCATTTTTTTGAGCACTTATATTGTGTTGCTATTTTTATATTTAATAGTCTGAGAAGATTTAAGATAAAGAAGTCACAGTTTCGCCCGAAAGTCGAAGTAACGATTGCAATAGCAAATTAGTAGAGAGCTATACGAAGCAAGGACAATAGTTTAATGGGCTATATAAAGTTATAAACATTCCCTTACTAACCAAATAGACAAGCACCGTGTCACGCGCGCACAGGTAAACATGAACGCATCTCGCTCGATGACCGCTGAAACTCGCTGTGAAAACGCAGAAGTGAGAAAGCGTGCCAGCAGCAGCGGGCAAATTTACCTTAGCGCTGTATCTCGTCTCGCTTCAACGGGAACTAAACGTCGAAAGCACAGCGCATACGAAGCTACCGGCACTCGGCGCATGCACTTGTTCCCATCGCAGGTCGCTTTCAATATACGTCGCCCACGCGGCCGCGCTGTGAGCTGCATCCGAGGGAGCAGAACCCCCCCCCCCCCCCCCCCCTTCCTCTATCGCTCCGTCACCTCGCACCCCTGCCTCGCGCGCGCTAGTATATCGCACGCTTCCGGCTGGCCTTCCTCCCGCGCGTGCGCTACATTGAGCTGCCATTGCCAGCTCACCTTCGTACGCTTTCACTCGCACACACAGCGTACGGCGCCCGGCGACGATTTTATCGCCGGTGGACTTTACACGGAACCTCACGGCGACGGCGACGGTGACAATGATGGCGACGACGACGGCATAAATGCGCTTGGAGTAATTGCTATCGCAATAAAAGGCACGGACTATAAATGTTATGTTTCATGAAATTTGTCTGTAGGCTGCTGTTCTCAAAATTCCGTTCCTCCTTCCGTCCGTCCATCTGTTTGTCTGTCTGTCCGTCGTGTCGTTCGTTCGTTCATACGTACGTACGTAAGACATCGTACATGCTTCAGTTGACATCGGCTCTTCTGACTTGTCATCTATATATATATATATATATATATATATATATAAAGGGTGTCCCAACTATGATGCACGAAGATTTCAAAATATGCAAATGCCGCGTAGCTTGACAGAACCAAGGTAATGTTGTTTGCCGTCGCTCCAAGATACTCAGTTTATTTTTCGCATTCCGCCTAAATACATAGTTCGTCTTCAATAATTATTCAACTTCTGAATAATATTATATTATAATTAAATTATAATTACATGGAAAGTATGAATGATCACATTGTAGAGAAACATGAAAAGCACCCTGGAACACCCAAGAACACATGTTCAAGATAAAAAGTTGCCGCAGTTTCACCTGAAAGGCAAAGCATCAATTGCGATAGCAAATTTGTAGAGAGCTATACGGAGTAATGATAGTAGCTTTATCACCTGTATAAACTTGGACATGCAGCAGCACCGGCCACACGCAGAACTTGTCGACGCCGTCGGCGTTTTGGTCGCGTTCGCACAAAATGCGTGCGGCGTTGGTGACTATTGCAGGAGCCTCTGATATAAATAGGCACTTGGTGCCGCAGCTAAACGTTGCCTCCCTTCCCTCCCCCGACCCCCCCCCCCCCCCCACGGCCTTTCGCGCGTCGGAAGAAGGCGCGCTTGCTCTACATATATGGTGATTGTAAAGGAGGAAAGAGATGCCTACTTCTGCAGCCCTTAAGGGAGCACGGCGCAGAACGCGCGTTTGTTCTCCGCCGTGGGTTCACTCCCCGTGAAAGCGCGCGTCCCTCGCGCCCTTTCACTCGCACATACAGCGTTCGGCGGCGCGCGGCGACGATTTCATCTCTATTGACGTCATGCGGAACCTCACGGCGACGGCGACGGCAACGGCGACGACGACGGCGACGCCGATGGCAGAAATCTGCTTTGGAGTGTCCATATAATTGCTATCGCAATAAAATGCAGTCTCCCCAGAACAGCTTGGGGCGCGGTGGAAAGCCGCGCTGATCAGCTCAGATCTGCAAGATCAACTATGGGCCATCCAGCGAGCTCGAGAGGCGGCCGGAAGACAGGGTCTCTCTACCGCCCCTGGCGCGGCCTAGGCCCAGGACTCAATCCGCTGGTCTCAATAAAGTTGTTTCACTCACTCACTCATGAAAAGTACCCGACACAGCTTTCATTTACTCAATACGTGCTACATAAAAGTGGTTTTCCGAGCGTGAAAGAAGGCCACTAATACACGCAATATCGCCGCTCGACTGGCCGCTCGAGGCAAATTTCCTTTTTCTGCTGCTGTACTTGAGATGAGCCTAAGACAACGACTGATGTTGTGAATACACATATACGTGCGACTAAAGATAGTAGAGCAGTTTCTATGAAATTGACTCTTTCTGTGCGCGCTGTTATTGCAATAGCAATTATGTGTACACTCCTGGCGCAATTTTGCCGTCGCCGTGATGTTGCGTATAAAGCGCACGCGAGGGGAGCTGACGATCGCGGCTGAATCTGGTGCTCGCGAAGGAGGAAAGCGGAGAGCAAGGCCGTGGGGGATCGGAGGTGAACTGACTATCACTGCTCACTCTCGCGCGCGACAGGGAGGAACGCGGGAAGGCAGCGTGGGAGAGCAAATATGGACACGGTGTCACCGTTAGAATTCACGAGCTCTTGTCACTTTAAAACGTACAAGCTACCTCAAATTGTGTTACTACGAAACCGAGCTAGATAAATAAGAAAATGCACAACAAACTACTCAAATAAGAGTAGTGCGTGCATCATAAGTGTTCATTACCTTAGTGAGGGAGAAACGTTTTGTTGGGAAGGGAGATATTATGCATAAAGAGAAAGGAAGATTGTAGTGAAAAAAACAAGTGTGTACCTATAAAGTAATCGTAAAACAAAAAAAAACATGAAAGCTTGTTAGCGCAAGAAATTGAGCACTCGACAAGGAAATAACGTGAGTCCATGCAGAACATCACTCATTTCTACTGAAGCGGCGCTATCCTTAAGGCTAGGAGAGGAATTTTAAAAGCTTAAAAGCTTACAGCCGTCTTCTGAATTTTTGGGGAGAAGGAGGCTGCCAAAAAAATCCTCTGAGTGTTTCGTAGCCTTGGCCGAGCATTAAAAACATACGACGTTCAAAGGGACATTTTACGCGAAGCAATTTAAAAGCGCACGAAGATTCTCCAGCTAAACGATCACACTAATAATAAAGGCTGCTATTTAAATAGTTTTGTTCTACAATGACTAAAGTTACTGTGAACGATAAGCAAGACTTGAGTCGCTGCATTCCTGACGTTACAACTATTTTATCAAATGTGACTTAGTATTCGGCAGCAAGAGAATCACACCAATATCAATGCCAGCTAGCATCTATCACTTCGGAATATATAAATTAAGTGCCAATACATACCTAATGTAGGCATTTGATGCATAAGTGACAGAATGCGTAGATTAGTCAATGTGTTAATACTGCTCCAGCATTCCGCTTTATTAGGCAAGGTTGGCTATATAAAACGTGGAGTTTCCTTTTTTTTGTAACCATTATTTCGATACAAGAGTTCTTTTTTCCCCTAGTAAGAGCCTTTCCTGCATGAAGTTTTGGATATCTGGGGATTTTCATTGGTAGGACATTTGTTGGTAGGTCATTCATGGACTCTTTGGTAGGACACTGGTCAGTGAAATCCTACCTTCATTAAAGCTCAACTGAGAGAACCGCATATTTTGAAAGCCATTTCACAACCAGATTCCAGAATATGATTTATAAGCAGCCACTCATAGCAAAGCCGATAAAAATTACTGTTTCGTAATGTGAATCAAAAATGATAATCATTAGTACACGCGAGCGATGGAGCCTGTATCGAAAGACTGCTATAAGTAGGCTTCGAAATCCCGCGGCAGCGAGGGTCAAAACCGATCTTGCAAGATGTAATTTGGTTAGGGGCTGACGTTTTCACGAAGCTGTTTACACTTCCAGCTAAGAGAGAGAAAAGTCTTTTGTCTTTCTTTCTTTCCTCCGTAAAATTTCTGCAGAATCCACCTGCAATATTTACGACTCCCTGCTATGTTTTGCTAGATATAAAGGCCGCAGGTATATGCGGCACCATAAAGATCTATCTCAAATTTGAGAGTGTTGATTGATTTTTCTGCATTTCAGTCAACTTGAGCATACGTAGGAAACCTAGAATGAAGGTGATCTTAACGAATAACTATTATGCACACTTTCCTTTGTTTTTACGGTACTGTCTATTGATGCGTTAGTCGTCGATGCAACTTTCGGACACCTTAAAGCGATGTTTCAGCGGAATTCAATCTGGTGGTACTTCTATCACAAGTCTTTCTTTGTTGTTTTCTTCTTTTCGTAAATTCGTAAGCAATTGGCATTTATGATCCTAACATTTCCTTTGAAAAGTCACTTGGGTTATATATTGCAATTTTCCCGTACAAATTCATTACTACCTGACGCTTTTCTGCCTAACAAATGTTCCGAAGAGGCCAGCCTGATGACCGAACTATTAGACTAATACAAAAGCTGACTCAGCCGGTTGCACAATTGCCGGTTGCCACGGCAACCTGGCGGGTTGTCGTGGGCTTCCACGTACTCAATCGCCTTTTTCTTGAAGGCGACGGTGAATTTACGACGGCTTCCACTCATTTTGAAACAAAATGTGAAAAAGCAGCCTGAATGCGATGGCGAAGGCGGCTGTTTACTTCATCGGCTCATTGTTGCAAGACTTCCGTAGTTTTTCCGCCACTGTCCGGTATATAAGACGAGGGTCGACTTTTCGCAATGGTTTTTTGAAAAAAAGTTCGACCTATATTCCGGTTTTTACGGTAGACTAATACAAAGGTCTATTCACTTGCATTAGCATTAACTATTAGTGACTATTCGACGATGTGAGTCAGGCTAAACGTGCAATTGTAAGATTTATGCAGCCCATTTACTCCAGGTATACTCGGTGGCTAGCATGCACAATACAATGTGCGAAGTTCCGTTACAGCCTGATGACTTCGGCTGCAAAATGTTTAGAGCGATAGCTGTTATAAACTCACTACCTTAGTCGTTTTCATTTCTCTGGGTGCCCATTACTGGATTATTCGGAACATAAAAACAAAAACAGTAGCCTGCCAAGGTTTGCACTCGAGACTCAGAGATTTCGAGAGACATTCCGCCAATTCCACTTCCAAAAGTATTGCACCTGCACAATACTGTCTCTTTTGGACGAGAAAAAGAAGAAGACGATCATGATGATAAGCTTTCAAACCCTGTAATGTACCAACAGTGGGTTGTAGGTAAAGACCAGGGTGGTTGTATAATTGCATGTGACTTGAAAAATGATTCTGATGAGGTAGAACGGCGAAAAGAGAAGTGTATTACTCGGAAAATAGGCAACAGTTACTATTAAAAAAGAATATTCGTAGAACAGTTTAGAATGGAAGGAATTAAGAACAATTATAACAACAGTCGTAACGAGAGTATTATTTTGTTATATGCGTTTTTGTTGCTTTAAATAAACAACACATTACCTTAAACATATCACCATGGCTTAGAACTAGTGCCGAAGACCCAAGAGAAATTAATGCCCAAGCAGTTGAATTGCAACTACATTTTTCTTCCTTACTAATCGACATTGCTCGCATGTATCCGCGAAGGTTGGCCTGAACCGACACAGCACGAAATAGTGCAGGATTTACTGCGCTTAGTTTTGAGCCAGCTATTGCGTCACTACTTCGCATCATTGTCAAAGCTGCAATTTTTTTAATGCAAGAGCATTATATGCCCCATTACGCGAAAATTGGGCATCGCCAACGAGCGATGTCAGCAAAAATTTCCCACGGCGCAAAAGGCAAGGACATGCCAAAAATGCTCGGATTGACGGCAAATTTGTCAGGGAGGTTCCTGTAACGAACGTAAATGAATGGCTTTCAAACGAAAATTTGCTACATTTTAGTGTGCGTGGTTGTAGAACCCGGGCCTCCGGGGTGGGAGACGAGCACGCTTCCCCGATGCCACGGCGGCTGCATGGTTCTGGCTGACTAAAGGTGTGCCTAGTGCGTGGGTGATTGCACACGTCACGTCGCAGCCATCTGGCTGACTAAAGATTTCACCAAAGGGACTATAATGCTTTCGTATTCTCCCATGTAAACACTCTTAAGTGTATCTGCCAAATGTTTCGTCTAAGGCTTAAGCTACCATTCCTCAAATAGACACTGGCATCAAGATGCAGCTAACAACAACAACAAAAAAAAAACAGATACACACACACTCAATGCGAAATATTTGATGACGGCGCGGGTATTACAAAAATATCTTTCGTAGAATGTATATTGATTGCTAAAAATAACGATGTTTTTTGATCGCGTCACAATGGCTAAAGTAGCATATTGGTATTACAAAAAATACCTGATTCATAATGCTTTTACAGCACTTTCTAATACAAGTTTTTTTTATCTTTCGAAGCCCACGGGGGACCTACGAAAGGTAAGCATGTGTTCCAACACCAGCCGCACCACAAGCTACAGAGGAAAACTCTGGAGTGAACGGAACTCGTGAAAAGAAAAACACATCTTGCGGAATTGCCCTGCAAGGCTTGTACCTTCTCGACATTCCCTTGGCACCGAGAAGGATGGAGCACATAACTGAACGTGTGTCGTCTGGGGCCGTGTTTAATGGCCCTTGTACAGATGAACTCGGAGAAGAGCAAGATAGGTGCGGCTTCAGCGTCGGTAAAGACAGACTGCGTAAGTCTGCGCCATTTACGATAAGCATTTGTTTCTGTTTTGTGATTTTTCTTATTTCTAAACGTTACTTTTATCATCTACTGTGCGATTTTTCTCATCGTGTCTCCTATTGCGCAATTTCTTCGTTTCGCTTTCTTTCAATTTACACGGGGTCGCTGCCACGTTGGCCAGGATTATTTACGGGTCCCTTGTGTCTCACGAATATCCACGCGACGTCGATGTGACGAAAGTTATATGTGTATTGGCGAAAACGAACACGCTCAAGCTGGAATAAATCAAGTATGTTCGGTGGATGACACTGTGTTTTCTTTTTTTTCGGCGGAGTCTTTAATTACACTAAGGGAGAAAGAGCACGAGGAGTTGTGAATGATCGCGTTTGTAAATTTATACCCTCAGTACTTTTGGTGGGCTCATTTGGCTTCGCTTTCTAAATATCCGCTCTACCTAGAATTTCAACTATAACCATGATATAAGATGGCTTGGCTCAGTGGTGTTGCCCTGCATAAGTGCCCAGTTTCACAGTTTCGGGTCAGCTGGGTGACCATGGACGGATAAGATGGAATCGCAAAGAAACATAGCGTATTTGATCGCCTAAAAAGACTGGGTATATTGCGCACGCTTTGCGATGCCCAATATTGTTCTGGTAAGGAGAAAATTGATTTGCTGAACTTTATAAAACTGTGGATGAACTGCAGCAGTTTATAGCAGGGGGTCAATTATTAAATTTACACACTCATTTTTCTTACTGTCAACAATTC
Organism: Dermacentor silvarum; assembly: GCF_013339745.2. NCBI lineage: Eukaryota > Metazoa > Arthropoda > Arachnida > Ixodida > Ixodidae > Dermacentor > Dermacentor silvarum. The sequence goes on from NC_051157.2 coordinate 103,223,622, forward strand.
ACTGCTGGTTTATGTTGGTGAAAAAAAATCTAAAGCCCAGATGTGTCCTCTGTAATCTACGCAAGATGTCTCAGCTCTGTGTGACTTTCGCTGCATTTTTAACAGCAGAGCAGTCTAAGGTTGAAGTTGATCCCTACGGAGCGATGGTGTTCGCAGTTTCGAGCGAAGTGGAGAGAGAGAGTGAGTGATATGAGGAGAGGAGGTGCAGAGAGAGAAAGAAAGAGAGACAGAGAGCGAGAGAATTAAATAAATAAATAAAACTTTCTTGACGAGACGGGATTCGAACGGTCCGAAGACAGGATACACACGGTCCGAAGGCGAGCGTCATAACCACTAAGCTATTTACCCACATTTTTTTTCTTTATTACCTGGGAGCAGAATCTTCAGCAGCTCAAGAAACAACAATGCGCTACAGGTACACATTCAAAAGTCAGGCAAGCATGTGCAAGCGTCCAATAAAGGCGTTCTATCTGGCGCGGTTTCTAGTGCAGCGTACACACTACGAACGTAGGCAACCGATTCCCGAAAGAACGACCGAGTGCTTCGCGGTGGTTCAGCGTGCCTGTCACACATTCTACTGCGCCAAAGGCTATGTAGTCCAAGGAGTATGAACATGTCATAATGGTGGGTCACAGGGACCTTTAAAAGGTAAGAAACGAATTGTGTATGGTGTGATGTCTAAATCTTTTTAAACTGTTCTTTGGAGAATGTCCCAGAAGAACATGGCATCCCTACAATCGACAAAACATTGATCAATCGTTTGAGCATGTAGACACAAACAGCAGTTTGTAGACCCCGGCACGAAACCGCCCCTTTTTTCCAACCATGTTTTGACAGGAAGGGTTGCCGAATGTAACTTAAAGAAAAAAGCTTTGGTCCCTGGAGGAATGATCATTCAACGAACACACTTAGGTACATCTAGGTAATAACTTTCCTAATAAGGTGCACGATAATGGAGAACAGGAAACAATCTGTCTATCAGTGCAGCAGAAATTTATTTACGGGATGCACTGAAAATATAATCGATGCTAAAGCGAGCCTTAAGAAACTGCAAGCCCTCAACAACCTCTTTCAAGGTGCCCCAAGGAGCCGGTGGTGCATGTCTGACAGATGACGACACAACTATTTCTAAATGGTAATTGATTAATCGAAGTTGTAACACCTCTCTTAGAAATGAACTGTTTACATCACGAAAGAACAATATCTGGGAGACCAGTTGGCTAATAAAAAGGTGTACTAGGCCAAGGGCACCACTCTCAAGAGGAAAAAAAAAGGTTTTCACGCCCCATGGCCTCGACACGTGAGCTCCATACATATATAGGTAGCAAACACACGATGGAAAACTTGCAGCCTAAGTCGGGAGCAGTCTAATACCTGCAGGACGTGCATAAGTCGAGTTACTAGAAACACATTGCAAGCTTCAGCTCGGCTAAATATGGACAACTGCCGACCCTGCCAGCTGTTAACCTTTCGTTGTACTTCTGGAACTTCCGCTGACCACTGTGGATTGCTATTGCGATATTGAGAGAGGGGTACACCTAAGTACTTAAAGTCTTGCCTCCACTGCATACCTGCGAAGTGAGTTGGCATTGTACATCATCATCATCATCATCAGCCTATATTTATGTCCACTGCAGGACGAAGGTATCTCCCTGCGATCTCCAATCTCCCCTGTCTCGCGCCAGCTGATTCCAACTTGCGCCTGCAAATTTCCTTACTTCATCAGCCCACCTAGTTTTCTGCCGTCTTCGACTGCGCTTCCCTTCTCTTGGTATCTATTCTGTAACTCTAATGACAAACCGGTTATCCATCCTACGCATTACAAAGCCTGCCAAGACTCCATTTTCCCCTCTTAAGTAAATCAGAATATCGGATATCTCTATTTGCTGTCTGATCCACACCGCTACCTTTCTGTTTCTTAACGTTAGGCCTAACACTTTGCGTTCCATCGCTCTTTGTGCAGGACTTTACCTGTCCTCGAGCTTCTTTGTTAACCTCCAAGTTTCTGCCCCCTTTGTTAGCACAGGTAGAAAGCAATGATTGCACACTTTTCTTTTCAACGACAGTGGTAAGCTCACAGTCAGGATTTGGTAATGCCTGCCGTATGCACTCCAACACAATTTTATTCTTCTGTAGATCTCTTTCTCATGATCTGGGTCCCCTGTGAGTAATTGACCTAGATAAACATACTCCTTTACAGACTCTAGAGGCTGACTGGCAATCCTGAATTTTTGTTCCCTTGCGAGGCTATTGAACATTATCTTTGTCTCGCGCATATTATTCTCAACCCCACTCTTACACTTTCTCAGTTAAGGTCCTCAATCATTTGCTGCGATTCGTCCCCATTGTTGCGGAACAGGACAATGTCGGCTGCAAACCGAAGGTTGCTGAGATATTCGCCGTTGATCCTCTCTCTTAAGCCTTCCCAGTCTAAGAGCTTGAATACTTCTAAGCATACAGTGAATAGCATTGCAGAGATTGTGTCTCCTTGCCTGACCCTTTTCTTGATAGGCAACTTTCTTCTTTTCTTGTGGAGAACCAAGGTAGCAGTAGAATCCTTGTAGATATTTTCCAAGATATTCACGTATGCCTCCTGTACTCCTTGGTTACTCCTTGTACACCATAGACCAAACCAAAACCCTGAACTCTTCTCAAAGTTCGCTGTTGCATCAGAAGCTGAGCAAGACGGCTGCGTTATGGCAAGGGCAGTCTCTACACTTTTTTTGTCAGTGCAGAAGAAGGCTATGTCATCTGCATAGGCAAGTACTCGGACCTCATTGGATAACAATATGAACCCGTGAAAGCTATCATCCTTAAAAAGTCGTGCGCAAAGCGGTTCCGAAGTACAAAGCGAATAATAGAGGAGACAAGGGACAACCTTGCCTTACCGATGCCCTGAAGTAGATAGATTTACATAGACAACCATTAACTATCAGCCTTGTTGTGCCATTAGCATAACAGGTGATGATTCCTTTAAAAAGAAGAGACGTATCCAATGTTTATGCGTTCTAACACATGAAACAAGGAGTAGTGATGAACTTTATCAAATGCTTTTGCCAAATCAACCTGAACTATTGCAACCTGACCCGCACTTTCTGCTACACACTCTAGCACAGGCCATGCAGCGTGGATATTTGTCTGAATTGATCTTCCTCTAATGCCACATGTTTGATGGGCTCCCACCACTGATTAAATTGCGTATTGAAGGCGCCTAGCTAATATCTTAGCAAATATTGTATAATCCACGTTGCAATGTGATATGGGGCAATACCCCTCAACTTTCTGCAATTTTGTTGCACCACTGATTTTTGGGATCAGTACTGTGTGCCTTTGATAGAGCGTCTTGATACAGCTCAGTCAAGACGAATGCGATGACGTTGATAGAGACATATGCATCAAGGAAGTTGAAGCAACCATTGCTTCGCTAGCTAAAGGCAAAACTGCTCCTGATGGCTTGAGTGCGAAATTTTATCAGTGCTTTTGCTGTATATTAGCTTCCTTTCTGCTTAAAGTGTATGAAGAAGCTTACAGGTTTGGATAACTGCCTGCCAGGCTGTACACCCACGCTTGCAGAACATGCATTTATGGGAACCATATGATTACGTTGTACCGATGATTGGACACGGCTTGTTATGGGCGAGATAAAGAGACCAATTTAAGTATATCACGCGATTACTCTGAGGCAGTTCGTCTTAAACGCCGTGGTCTGTGGCAGTTTTCTAAAACGATTAGGAAGGAGGGGGACCGCATTCGTCTGTCGTTCGATAAACTGCGCGTGAACAATGATGTTTATCTCTGGGACACCATTGGCAATCGGGCTGTGCGTGTGTCTGAGTCTTCTTCCGAATGACACTATCCAAGTCATCATGATGCTTCCGATTGTGCACTACCATCATTGTCAGGACCGAAGTGTTTAGAAAGCATGTGTTTCGTATACACTAACATCAGAAGCGTTACGGCTAAAAGTGTTGCCCTCTCCTCCCTTATCGACTCCACTGGAGCCTCGTTATTGGCACTGACTGAAACGTGGTTAAACGATTATATTACCGACGATAACATCCTTTCATGCGAATCAAGTTTCAATTTTTTTCGATGTAACAGAAAGAGTAGGAGAGGAGGTGGCGTCCTTATTGCGGTTAAGCAAGAACTGATTACCGTACCAGTTGTTGTTGCTTCATTTCTGGAATGTATATTCATCTCTATAAAGTGCATTACTACCAATAATATTGCCGGTGTGTTGTACCGTCCACCGGACCGGTACGATGGGTTTGCTGACGAATTTTGTCGCCTATTGACTGATGTGTGTACGCGTTTTCCAAATTCTGTCCTCATTATGTTTGGTGATTTTAATTTCCCAAGTATCAATTGGGACACTCTGTCTGTCTCAGCAAGTGATAAGGATGCGCACGCTTTTCTGCAGTCTTGTCTAGATTTTCACCTAACTCAGCTCATTACAAAGCCCACGCGGTCCGCAGGTGCCACGGCTAACATTCTTGACCTGATTCTAACTAATAATCCCAATGCTTTTTCTAAAATATTTCACCTTAATGGTCTTTCTGACCATGACATCATTACCGGGTGCATCGACCACCGTATGCTTGACAGGAAAACTACCTCCAAGGTGATCAGGTGTTATAACAGAGCTAATTTTGACCAGATGAATCTCGAATTAACCACTTTTTCTGGGTGGTTCTTAGCTGAAAGTCCTTTCCGTTCCCTTGAACAGAACTGGACGCTGTTCAAAACAACCCTCATTAACCTCATTAGAAGATTTATACCAGTTATCTCAATTAGGTGCAGTAAAAGAGTGCCTTGGTTCAATGAGCGGCTGCGAAGAGCCAATAAAAAGAAAAAGCGTTTGTATAGGCAGGCAGTTGCTAACAACCTATTAACTACATGGGAAACCTATAGAAAAAGCGACAAGAATTACCAAAGAATGCTGAAAGCCACCCGGCGCCAGTTTTACAGTGACGTGTTACCCACTATGCTATCTAACAATCCTCGAAGATTTTGGGGCGTAATTAACCCACATTCACGTCCTGATTCATCCTTAACAAATTCTAATGGTGATCAGCTGGACGATGCCCATTCTGCTCAACTCTTTAACAACGCTTTTTCGTCTGTTTTCACTCATGAAGTCATTACCTCTTCTCTAGCTCTCAGTTCACTTCATGATTATTCAATGCCCTCTATAGTCATAAGTGATCATGGTATTCTTTCTTTACTAAATAATCTTAAAGATACTACAAGCACGGACCCGCTTGGCTTTAACTACAAAATACTTAAAAGTATATCTCAGAGTTGTTTTCAAGTCCTATCTGCACTTTTTTCTCAGTCTTTATCATCTGGCTCCATCCCTCATGACTGGCGGGTAGCTAAAGTAGTGCCAATTTTCAAATCTGGCGTCCGCTCTGATCCCCTAAACTATAGACCCATTTCATTGACATGCACCTTCTCAAAGCTCCTTGAACATGTCATCCACACCCAGATCATTAATTATCTTGAAGATCACAACATCATATTTAAATATCAGCACGGTTTTCGCAAGGAATTCTCTTGCGACACTCAGCTTTCTGGATTTACTAACGACTTATTTACTTTAATAGACGCCGGGATTCAAGTCGACGCTTTGTTTCTCGATTTTTCTAAGGCATTTGATCGGGTCCCCCACCATAGATTACTACTCAAGTTATCGCATCTCAATATTAACCCTCAGGTTCTAGCATGGATTAAAGACTTCCTCTCATCTCGCGTTCAGTTCACCGCTGTTAATGGTTCTAACTCTTCAATGGCTGAAGTCACATCTGGTGTACCCCAGGGGAGCGTGCTTGGTCCCCTGCTCTTTCTAATATTTATTAATGATTTACCTAACTGTGTATCTTCCAAAATTAGACTGTTCGCTGACGACTGTGTTGTGTACAGAGCCATTAAAAGTGAAACTGACCACCAATATTTACAAACTGATCTCGATTCAATTAACACTTGGTGTTCATCGTGGCAAATGACTCTAAACCACTCTAAGACAAAGCTCGTCTCCTTTACAAGAAACTCTTGCCGCATTCCAACCAAATACACTATTAATGACGTAACAGTTGAGGCAGCTTCTACTTACAAATATTTAGGTGTTCACCTACTGTCTGACTTAACCTGGAACTATCACATTGATTTGATTCTAGCAGCTGCTAACCGTTCTCTAGGCTTATTAAAACGTAACCTTCGACATGCTCCTGCGCCTGTGCGTAAACTTGCTTATATCACCTTAATCCGACCTAAAATCGAATACGCTTCAGCCATATGGGACCCGGATCAAGCCTACATCATAGATAACATCGAATCCCTGCAAAACCGTGCTGCTCGTTTCATTTTTTCAGATTACTCACGTTTCACTAGCGTCACGGCGTTAAAAGCTCGTGCTGGTCTTGTTAACCTCTCCCATCGTCGCAAACTTGCTCGCTTAACTCTTTTTCACAAAATTTACCATCATCCGTTGCTTCATGACGATTTCTTTCAATCACCATCGGCCTTCTTTCCCCGCCGTGACCATCCTTTCAAGATCAAACGCATCATTTGCCGCACTTCATCTTTTGCGAACTCATTCATACCCAAAACCATTATTGAGTGGAACCAGCTGCCTGTTACAATCGCAACTGAAATAAACACATCGAAATTTCAAGAACTTCTAAAAAATGAATGTGATAAGTAGCTTTTTCTAGTTCTGTTCTGTTTACCGCAATGTTTGATTTTTCTTTTTTGTGTGTGTGTCTGTGTGTGTGTGTGTGTTCTGTTTATTATGTTGCGTTTTCTCATTATGGTTCATTGATTGTTGCTGTGCTGCCACATTTTATTCTTCTTGCCTATTACTTCTCTAGATTGCCATACAATTTTTTTCACCCCCTATGTAATACCCTCGTTGTGAGGGCCTTTAGGGGTTTCTTGAAATAAATAAAATAAATGGGAGCGAGGGGGAGAGAAAAAGAGAAACAAAGAGAGAAAGAAAGAGAAACACAGATAGAGAGAGAGAAAGTAAGAGAGAGAGGCGGGATTTCAACCCGGGTACTCATGGTTCGAAGGCGAGCGTCATACCCACTACGCTATACACCTACGCTTGCAGGACTCGGCTGTTTCAGCAGATTTCGCAAGCGTGGATCTGGCGTAAAATTTTTTCCTTACTTCTTTTTTCGCTTGCTTATGCGTGTTAAGCTGAAAACTAAAAGCCTAAAGGCAACAAAAACTCACAAGGCTGTCAAATATGAACTTTCGTGAAGCGCCGCACACGGGTAAAGCAAGGCACTTAAGGAATAAAATTACGTTGTGAGATACAAACAGGTCAATAAAGAAGTCAAGATTATACTTTTGGAAACTAGACAGCTGAGGTATCTTTATGTAGTTTCATAATAGAATACACAGCTAAAAAAGTACACATAGCAAATTCAAAGGTTAACAACAGGCGTATTACCTGCGGTACTTAAAAATATTTATGGCTGACTCAGGCTGTTGTATTCAGTATGACTCGTAGAAATCTGTAATGAACAAACAGATTTTGAAAGCAACTAGTACTCTGTTTTGTAGCGTCTTTGGTGGCCATGGGAGAAGTTTTTTTTTTCTTTCAGGGGTAACGATTCACTATAAATAATATTATTCCTGGTTTTCAACTTCACCTCCCTGTGTCATGTCTTGGGCACTGGAGAACCACTTGTACACGCGCTACTCTTCTTTCTGGTGTCACAGAGATACATATCTGAAGGCTTACGTGTTCAGACGAAACTTACAAAGCGACTCTCCGCAAGTAATAGCACGAAATGTTTTCTGCTTCAACATAGTGGCGTATAGAACCCATAGGACATGTGAATTATGTAGCCTAACCGTTAATGCACTTCTGTGGACATCAGTGTCAAATAACCTGTTTCCTTTATCAGAATGTAAGTAGAAAATAGTATGACTCGAGCGGAAACAGCAATAAGTAACAGAACGCGAGAAACGGACAGACAACAGCACTGTTTACGCTCGTCATGAACAAACCAGCCGAAATGTGTACGCATCTGCAGGAGATAGTAGTGCAACATATAGTTGACCAACTTATTTTCTAAGTAATAATAAATGCAGAATCAATTGACATGCACTACGCAAGTGTTACGGTCCAATAATAACCTATTACTTTCGAAGGAACATCTGCACGTGGTACCGCGTCTTCTCACTTTTAGCTTAGCTCGATGTTTCAAACATGTAGAAAAAATCAGTATTGCGATGTAAAATGACGCACATTGGAATTGCCAAAAATAAGATCACTATGCATGCATCCTAATTAGGCTTTATTGTGACACCCGTAGGGCCTACGAACTAATTAATTAACTTTGAAAGTTCGTGCCTGCAAAACCTTACCTCGAGTATGCTTAAGAGCTCGCAGCTTGCACTCTGCTTTTTAAGCCGAACTTCATCAAAACAGAAGCTGCGGAAACGGCCTAATTCCATCATTAGACTATTCAAGCTTATCGCATTAAGTGTCCTCACAAAACCTTCACCCTCCTAACGCAACAGCCTAGGCGCTTTACTGCGGACTGGGTGAACCACTCACTAATTTTGTCTGGGCCAAATTAGTTTCGGCGCTGGGGACAAAGCAAGGCAGTCAGGACCTGCTCTGCGACGTATACTAGTTCCCTGGGCATATGTCGGCGCTGGCACTCAGTGGTCTCGGAGCACTTTGGCAAAGTATCAGACTAATCTCCGTACATTTCTACTTGCCTATAACACCGTTCTTTTAGGATAATTAGTTTATCTGAGCCTCTCAGAGAGGCCTCTCGGTCGCTAGAACTGCCGTATGGAGTAAAACGGTTTGAGTGCTGCTTCTTATGGCGTTTTGAGTACGGTTCGTGGATCGCGTTTGCGGTGCTTACAGCAACTGCTGTGTAGTTCTCTACAGCGGTATGGAAGTTTCAGTTACTAGCAGCAAACACTTAATGAATAAGACAGAAAGGATGGTATCTTGTATACCATTTTGTTTGAAACAGCAGTTCATTAGTAACTGTGTCGAAACGTCCTCTAGAGCGTCTTTCTAATTTCATAAAACGGAGAGGCAAACAAAGAAAAAAATTTGGAAACGGCGTTAAGAATCTGTCATCTTTTGTCTCGTTTTCCTATTTCGCGCTTACGATTACTAGTATTGCGATCCGGGCAATAAGTGTTCCAGCGTGCAGCATATGAGTGCATCAAGAAACTACTCTGCTTCTGTTCTTCCACTCACTCGGCCTTCAGAACGTTCGAACCTGTTGATCGCGTTGCTCGACGAATGTGGCCAAAGCACTGTTCTTAGACAATGATGCATTCCCTAGTTCAGTTATTAGAGATGATCTCTTCGAAACCTTTACCGACCCCGCGGTACACACGGAAAGGACTCACTGGTATTCAGGTGAAAGCACCACGCACGTAGTGCAGTACTCAAGAAAGTAGCCGTTAAGACAATAATACACAAGGTATCTCTTGCTATCTTGTGCATAAATGTTTAGTCTAATGATAGTGCGTTTCCCATTTGAAGTCGTCTTAGAGACCAGGCCGTGGTGAGCCCGCCAAAACACTCAAATTTATATACTTGTGGACATTTTAACTGCCTGCTAGCAGGCTAATGTGACCCTACATTGGGTCATTAAGAAGTGTTTTGCATTACTAAGATTCCGCGTATGTTCAGTTGTGGTTTTCAACTCCTTTGTGTGAAACTGCATAAAGCAATACACCAACAGATACATGCGCGTTCACTGCGACGAGTTTGATTAAGAAGGCTTGCATGTTGCAAAGAATATTACCACTCTTGCCCTCCATTAAGAAGCATCCTTGGTAGAGCATGGTGTTATACCTTGTGGTGTTAGATCGGTTTATTCAGCAAGGAAAACCTCAATGGCTGAAAGAAAATTGGCGTCATCTGTGAAGTCTCTGCAATACCTCGTAATCTATTCCTTCTTAACCAGCACCTTTCATTTCAAACGGAGATAGAATGCTCTTTAATAAATGCTGAGATTTCTTTTAGCGTGTGTCTGGTCGCTTAGATAATGCATATACTTTGCATGGAGAAGGTAAGGAGGTATCTTAAAGTCTTAAGAGAGAAAATAAGACGGAAAAGGTAAAACAAGGTTGGAAAAAGTGGACTTCAGACATTCTAATGTGCATTTACTGAACTTCCTAAACTTGTCAAACAAGCGAATTTCGCGAAGATACGCTAACAGAATGAGCAGTGGCAGTCAGCGGTAGTGAATCACAGGAATGTGACCCGCTGCTATATTGGAGGAAGGACGACAAGATCAAAGCCTTAAAATATTCTGTAAGCAAACGCAAGATATTTATATCGATTCGTCACCTAGTGTGTCAAATTGTAGAGAAACATTGTATAAGTAGCGATGGACATGTATCACGGCGGTGGCGCTGCTGAACCGTAGGCCGAACGTGCCTGACATTTTAATGAACTTTGCATACGAACGCCGAGACCTGTGCAACCACTGATGAACGCGCTAATTTCAATACAAGCGCTTGTAGAACCGCCTTAGTGCAGTAACGATGAGGACGAAGTTGAAATTTCGCACTTTTAGAACAGGCTTTAAAGAGCGATCACCATCTTCGCCGTTTCCTCAGCCTTCGCCACCGCGCCCACCCCCATTGCCAGGCCGGCTTCTACGACAACCCCGGTCGATGGCTTATCACTGCTTAGCCTTCACACGTTCCCACCAACTCATACGAGCGCGGCAACTCTACTCCAATTCGCACGCCACCTTTTTCCGCATTTTTCCACTATAAGAGCACTACTGGCGCACCACTCACCGTCTTCATCTAACCCTGCTCCCCTTGATGCACGAAAAGATTCCAGATGGTCATTATCCTGCAAGTGATTACAATGACGTCATGCAAACGACATTAGCATAGCAAATCTGTCGGCCTCAGATGTCCAATCCTTGCGTGGTTCTCATAAACATTACGCTCCGAAACGCACGCTAACGTGCCGTGCCTGGTGTACATAGCTCACTTCGCCTTGCACGGTATAATGTCTGCGGGAAAGCGGTGAAGGCTCCAACCGATGTCGCACTGCGGACATTCCTGACCTATATATATATATATATATATATATACCTTACTTGCAGATAGAGGTATCTAGGGTTGCCGCCAGGTTATAATATAATTGTTGATGGACCTATTCAAAAACAACTGTTTGTCATCGACGTTCAGACCTGACACCAACCTTGCTCAAGAAATGTACAATGTAAGCGACCATCCACGCGCTGACAGAAATCTCAGACGTTTTTAAAAAGCACTCTATCTCTCTGTTTGAACCGCTTAGGAAGTATACATTACGAGTTATTGCAGGAGGTTCATAGATGACGCCAAAAGCTTTTTTTTTTTTTGTCATCATTGAGTTTTCCCTTGCCGAGTAAACTGCTAAAGCAGAACACGGTATAACACCATGCTCCACCAAAGGTGGATCATGGTGTTATGTAATGTAGGCCAATGTAGTTCTTAATGTAGGCCAACAGGTGGCGCGTCTAGTTGTGACATGTAAGCCTTGTTACGTCGCAGTGAACGCGCGTGCATCAGTTATCGTAATGCTTTATTCTATTTCACACAAATGAGCTGGAAACCACAACTGAACATCCGCAGAAAATTAGTAATATAGAACACTGCTTAATAACATAAAGTATAGCAACATTAGCTTTCTAGTACGCAGTTAAAATGTCTGCAATCATACAATTTAGGGTGTTTGTGTGGTCTATAGCCACGGCCAGTCTAGAGAAAGGTTGTATCCGGCCAAACAGTCGACAATTAACAGTTGTTTTTCACGAAGCGCATCAACTTTTCAATTTGTATATATATATATATATATATATAGAATTGAAAGTTTGATGTAATTGTAGGAAATACACGGTACACAAAATTGTGCTAACATATTTACGCGTAGGCGCCATAGAGGGTTAAGATGTTCAGTAGCACCGTCTCTTCTTAGAGCATCCACGCAAGAACAGCATTCATCTGGAAAAATTCGAAGCTCTTCACTAAGACCATTACTTACAATACTTACTCAGTTTTCACTTTGCAGGGGCGTATTCAGGACATTTTTTACCGTCGCCATAAGAAGGTTGCGGGAATCTAGTCTAAGTTTGACATCGCTTGTATACAATACACTTGATCCGACGTCAGGAGCAGAGACAAAAAACTTTTAAAGTTGGCTTAGGAAGGTCTGTGTTGCTTGAGGAGACGAAAAAAATCACGTATGCGGAGATGATGGATACAAAGCAGTACATTTTAGCAGAAACGTTATTTCTTTTCTGACAATAAAATTAAAAGCATTACGAAACACGTTATACATACAAAACAAATGCCACTTAAAGAGGGCTAACGGCAAACAGCTTACTATAGGCAGGACGAGGGGAATAACTACACAATAAACGACGACTGTATAATATAGGCGATATTCCCACAACATACTGTTACGCGAACGAAGGATTAAGTACAGGAGACTATTGACAAAGTACATTTACAAAGGCTAGCTGCAGCGCTGGCCTGTTCAGCCGACAGCTCGAGATGATGATGATGATTATTATTATTATTATTATTATTATTATTATTATTATTATTATTATTATTATTATTATTATTATTATTATTATTATTATTATTATTATTATTATTATTATGAACCTCCGTCATGGCTCGCACCCACTAAGGGGGATAGGCTAAGAATCGGGCGGCAGTGGGTATGCTAAAGAAGATCCATATTTGAAAACAAGAAACTCAAAGTAAAAGACAAAAAAAGGCAGTTGTTGCAATCACTAGATTACCATGGGAGCGAGCAGTCAGACTAACTGAAAAGGGGAAAGTGAAAAGCTATTACAACCAGGGAGAGGTAATATTAACAAAACAATTTGGAGAAATCAGTTTAGGTGATATGAATGCATCTGATGTGTAGAATACAAATACAATAATTAGCAGGGTAATCGTTTTGGTTCAGTTAAAAAATGAAATACTGCACAAGAAACGTCTCTGTGACTATAGCCTAGTGCTGAGCAAAAAGCAGGTCGTCTTCTTCGTCCGGGCGTCCGCGCGCATCGCCCAGAAGAAACACGCAATATGCATCTATCAATATTGATAATTAGCCAAGCTAAAAGAACCTTAGGGTCAAGGCACAGTACACTAAATAATTCAACCTGGGTAATTTTATTTAGACTTGTGGAAAATTGTTTAAAGTGCTTAAGCATTAAACACTGCACTATGATTTTAAAGGTGATGCGTTACACGATTTCAGACGCTAATGCCTGGTAATGCATCGGATTTCTGTTCTTGAGGAACCCCTGTGAGGTGAGTTCCATTCCTCTCTACATCGGATAAATCTAAGAGATCTTTGTCGCTAGTTTAGAGCGGCACATTCTCAGTGGCACATATACCTAGTTACCCAAGTTAGCCTCAAAGCCGCCCATTGACGAGTGGCACACACCTACTGGCACATACGAAGTGGTCTAAGTTGGCATCGAAGAGGTTCGTTAGAGACCAGCAATGACCAAGTGGCACATAACCAGTACTCCAAGTCGGCGTCAAAGAGATTCTTCCAGCAGCAATACTTACCCAGTCCGGCGTCAAAAGTACCCCGTACCCCAAAAGTACCCCAAAAGACGTTCAATGAAGGGCGGCACGCATGTACACATTGCCACATAACCAGGGACCCAAGTTGGCCCGATGATTGGTTTCGAACCCTATTACTAGCGCACAGCTGCCCGATGCGCTACCCATTCCACCAATGACTGCCCAATGGCCCACGAAGGCGGGAAAATCTTTAGGCCCACACATACAAACATACAAACGTACACAAGTAGACAAATAGATACATAGATATGCGGCAAAAAGGAAATTGCGTGAAATACCCTAAGAGTGTTGACGCGTTAAAAACCTCTAACACAAATACTGGCTCAGTTTTGTCCTGCTTTAAAAAATTCCCCTATTGAATTTGTGCGCGTATGTGCACAACCATGGTGCAATAACGGCACGAGGAGGCTTGGCCATGTAACCGAAAGCAATGCAAATACGTAAATTAGAAATAATATTCAGAAATCGAAATTCCTTTTTTTTCCGTGGTGGTGCCAGGTTACGAGGAACGTCACATATGGAGATGGGCAGAGGTTCCTATTATTGGTGCAGAAATTAAAGCCGCAAGCTTTTTATGCGGGCTTCAAGTAAGCTAATGTTATTATATTTCATTGTATTGACAGAGAGTCAATTTTTAAGAATTGAGTGCGTACCCTGACCGGCATCCGGCTGTTTTGACGACTTTAACGCGGTCGGGACCTCGTCAAGCTACTCGACCTTTTATTCCCGTACTCCTCCTATCCAAGGGAAACAAAGTTGATATATATATATATATATATATATATATATGAACGAGAAGAAAGGGAACCGAGGGGCCTGATTTTTATTTATCATATCATAAGAATCCAACAAACAGCGACGCCAAGGACAACATAGTGGCAATTAATTACTTGCACTTACTGAGTGAATTCCCGTAGTAAGTACAAATAATATCACCTATGCTGTCCTTGGCGTCGTTGTTGGTAGCTTCTTATGATATATATATATATATATATATATATATATATATATATATAGTTGTCACCCACCCCGTGATCCAGGCGCCCATGCCGGGCCAAATTCGAAGGCGGATTAATCTGCTTCCGAAAATAACTCCCCGAAAGCAGGGGTAATTATTAAGGGGCCCTCTGCTGAGCCAGCGAACGGCGGTTGTGGTCCAAAGACCGAGTCAGAGCCCACAGTTGTCAAAACACCACAGAATATATTGTGCAGATAAGGCAGTGACATATACATGTGTACACTTGGGCTAGAAACATCGCAATACAATTCAGACGGGTGTTAAAAAAAGTCTGCAAATTAATTAACGACACGCACTACAAGTCCAACAGTACAAAATGAAAGGGAACACAAAGTGTCCACTCGTATTCACCCGTGCTGGTCGGGAGCCGGACGAGCTCAGCGTAGCTCGAGGCAAATTTCGAGAAGGAACTTCCTCCGGAAATCCAGACGCTCGAGGAACTCGTCGACTTGCTTGCCGGAGAATCCCCTATTTCGGCAGACGGGCAGTCTTCACGTCATATCTCTTCACCGGCGTGCTCTGAACCCCCTTCTGATCCCCGCACGGCGCTTTTATTGCCTTCGCCGGTGTTTCTCGAACCTTCTGACGGAGTCGTGATCCCGTGATCCCTCTCTCTCTCTGCCCCCGGGTTAGAGGGTGTTTCGGCGCGCGTGCGTCCTATCCTTTCGTTACCGTAGCCTTCGCGTATCTTGTCGAAGCTTCTAGTTGCCGTTGATCGCGTCGGCTGTCTGTAGCGTATGCGCTCTCTCCCTTTGTCGAAGCTGCCGCAGGGCCGGCTTGCTGAGTGACGCGCGCTTTAATTTTGCGCACTTTTGTGACAATAGTAATACGCGCAAGAGGGTACTTGTACAGTGAAGTACTCCCTGCAATTATTTAGTAATGTTTATTGGGGATTGCAAGGTATGTTAACATTGTGTAACAATTCATAAAATAATTCATAAAATATTAATATAAATAATAAAAACGCAAACAAGAGCAGAAAGACATGCAAGTTGTCTTCGTTTAATGTTGAACTCTAACTAGCCATGCTGATCACCAGACCACAGATCACAGACCACCAGCGATCGAAACAACTATCACCAAAAATCTGCAAAACGTTAAGAAAGGCGTCGGTTGTCTATTCTAAACGAGACCCGCTGTCAACCACATCTGCTAATTGGAGAAGTGACCCTCCCAACTAACCATCTGTATGGCGAAGAATGCGTTAATTATAAATGGAACGCGGCTTCAACTGTGACATTACAGCTGTCGTGAAATAAAATAGCGCTTCAATCCCACAGAATGCGTCAAATGCTAAAAAGATATTTTATCACCTCATGCTAATCCAGGGACCAATAGCTACACTAAAGTACCCTATGCTTGAGGACACTTTACTGTATTCTACAAACTTAGGCCCTACATCGACGTAATAAAACTTAAAGCGACACATGTTACCGGCATATATGCCTGCTTGTTGTTAGAACACCCGATCATTTATCTTTTACCTTAGAAATAGCTGCCCAGCCTAGGTATATCTGAAGAAAAACAAAAGTATTCAGCAGGTCATTCTTTTTACGCTGCCGAAGTGAAAGTCATGGAAGCATATTTCCCCTGCTTTCTTGTTTCTAAATTAGTGATCAACCTTCCATGCTGAAGGTGCCGCACCCGGCCACAAATTTGGAGACACAGCTGAAGTGGAGACCTACTGTACACATGCCTCCAGTGGTTTCGTAAGGCAGCATTCATCTTATAAGAAATTACAAACAAAAAGCAGGTACTTTACGAGCTAGGGCATTGCGCCCGCATACGCGCTTCAAGATACGGTGAGGTCGGGCCGCCTCATTTACAAATGAGGAATGCCTGCCACTATACGGCAGAAAATAAGAAAAAGAAAACGACGTTTCTCGGCCTACGCTCAGCGACGTAGAACGTCGAGATAGCGTACGCGCGGCGCGTGACTGCGACTAGAAATAAAGAAACGAAGTGACACCAGGATTACGAATAAATAAACGCCGCGCGGTTCTCATTGCGTGCGCACGTACGTAATGGCTGGAATTCTCCAAGAGAACAGAGGAGGAGAGCTCGCAGTTTGCCAACCATAAATACGCTGGCGCTAGTTGGAAACGCCAGGCATGTTTCGACTGCAGTCTGCGTCCCGTGAAAGATGGCGAGCTGTGCTAAAATTCCACGGGCTTATTGCGCGAGCAGGCCCGGGATCTCTGGCCACGCATTTCCGGGTTTCGAAGCCAAATTGGGGAAGTTTTGTTTCGGGGGTTCTTTCATTTTGTTTGCGTTTTTGTGTGTTTCGCGAAGAAAATTTATAAAGAACCAGCCGTGGTTTCTGTCGAAGAAGTCATCTAGCATGCATTGGGAGGTGGTCATTTGTGGAGCAGAGTATGTTTCACGATGTGGTATAGGTAGCATTGCCCAAACCCCGGCCGACATTTTTTTATGAGCTTCTTGCGCTCCCCTACAACCTTATTGGGCAACTGTGACCGCCTCTTGTCGCAGACGCGGCGCCTCTGAAAACGACAGTATCGGCGTGTTCCACCGGAGGTGCCGCGGCTAAACGACAGAATCTACAAACGCTAGCTGCCACACGAAAAGATGGCCATAAGGCTCCCCTTATCCCCAGGACTACCCTCAATGGTACTGGTATCTGTGGTGACATACCATCGTGCTGTCAGTACATCACGATAGTAAACTTTTTAAAATTCACTTTTTAAAGGAATAAAAAAGATCACAATTATAAATAATATTAACAATACTAATTATAAGAGCATTATCTTCGAAATCTGCTCACAAGAATAGGTAAACACGAAATAGTGTCGTTAGTTCCCACAGAAAGCTAAGCAGTTTAAACATCGATGCGATACAGACTATTATTGAAATCGCCAGCGCGGCCACACATAGGAGTTAAGACGTAAGATTGAAGGCGCACAATCAAGTTAACAATCTTTGAATGCCTTTGCATCCTGTAGAGATCTTTAACTCATCTTTTTTTGGTGATATTATCTCTATGTAGTCATTTCTCATATCCATCTTTGTACGAAGCAATTCTCTGAAATGTTAGTCTTTGTACTGCATGGCGATGCTAAGAATTTGCCTGTTCAAACAAGACGACTAACAATATTATCGTCTCTTTACACTATGCTTATAGACATACCACCAAGGACCACAGATAGGCTATACATATAGACGAACGAATATAGAACAACACTGCGAAGAAAAGTAAATAAAATGTACCATAAATGAAAACGCAACTAAAGAGAGATTATCGAAAGTAATTACAGAAAGAGGATAGCCTTAGTCAAGTGTACCGACATAAATGTGTCTTTTGGTGATCGCAAGCAGCCTTTGTGCGCAGGTGAAGAACTAGCGCGTCAGCCGGTGTTGAGAATGCCAAAGTAGATTAATTATTTTGATGAGTTCTTGGCGGAGCAACCGTGCCTAACGTAGTTATATGCAATGTTATTGTTATGTTTGACGAATATGCTCGTTTAGAAACGGAACCTCACAACGGCGCCGACGGCGACGGAAAAACATTTGCTTCGAGTGTCCATATAATAACTATCGCAATAGTACGAAACAGAAGCTGAGTCGTCACTTGTGTTTTCAGCTATCGATACCTGAACTCTCAACTCTGGATACCTGCTGAGGTGTCGATGCTTACTCTGAAGAGTACCTGTGTGCTGACGCAGCATCACTGTACATTTGTAGATTGTCTGCTACACCGTAGTCATATGGCAGCCACTGCAGAGTGATGCTATGCTGTATGCGACAGGCTCGGGTGTTCTAACAGATGACATCGTTGATAAGCTGGTAATTGGCACGTAGGTACTTCAGAAATACCTGGGCTGAATGTAAGACTATAAGGCTTACTCAGGAACTCATTGGCTGCTCTACAATGGAAGTGAAAGCTGCGCGCAATGCAGCCAGCTCTGTGGCCGTGGTAGAGGTCCTGTGAATCAGCTTTGCGCAAATGGTGACAACTTTAAAGGAAGCAAACCCGTCGTCATAAGAGAAAGCATTTTAGTGAATTGATATTGGCAGATGGCATATTAGCCACATTAGGCTATCGTATATTGGGTATTGGCATATGACAATAACGCGGCGATTCATTGTGATGATAATTAATGAACAATGAGAAAATGAATAAACACATTTAACTTTTTGTCAGAACGCAGGGCGTTGATACGATGGTACGATGCATGGACTAAGGAACCCCCAAGCGACACTATTTCATGGCAATGGCGCCTGGGGAAAATATTTTGATGTAGCCCTTTAACATTACAAGGAAACGAACGTTTATTGCGAAGACCAGCCACATAAACAGGCCACCTCGTGCCAACTAGCGTTTTAGGATGATTGGGGGCTTGTTTCACATTGGATAAAAATGTATGCATAAAATCAAAAGCCACATGCTTACATTGTAATTTTTTTTTACTACGGAAGGCGAAACTTCTTGCTGCGTAGAAGGAAGAGCACACCGTGTAAGCCTAAAATCGTCATAGCCTCCATCGTCTTCAAGCCGTTGTCATAGTCATCGAGAGGCCATCGGTGCTGTGCCGCGTATAACTTTTCGGTATTCGCATGCAATCAGTATACGCTGAAACATCTTCATTATAAACGTTGTCATTTGTAATCTGGAATAGATAATTATCTGGTCAGTAGTAGGATATTCGAGTATTGCGATATCGTTGTTACACTTTTGTTTTAGTATTCATTTATTTCAGTGACTATTTCAGCCAGATTTCCGAAGCAAATCTGGCTCTAACAGTGATGCTAAAGTGAAGGGCCTCGAGTTAAAACCATCAGCATTTTACATGTGCGCGGACACCTAAGTCTACGAGCTGTTTCCTACTACCGCTTTAAGTTTCCCCCACCACTTGATGCAACTGCAGCGTCGAAGGTAGAAAGAATAAGCAATGCGGAAATGCTCTTTACCTTTCTAATCAACACAAGTAAGAACCAGAATATTGCCCTTATCGTGACCTTATTACGTAAAATTTAGGCTGCAGTTTCTGATAGAGCGCTTGCGTGCTCTTGTTCACGGGTAACCACATCTTTTAGGCCCGACAAAGAAATAGAAGAGTAAAAGTTTGATGCAAGGAGCAACATACGGCACTTACGCAATGAGTTGTGCAATGCGAGTACTAAATCATTGTTTAGCGAAACAAGGCAACCAGCATCAGTTCGGCCTGTACGCTCCCGCTGAGACGCTGAAGACACGCCTGAGTAATGTCATTGTCGGAACGGAATACCCCTGAATATCTCGCAACGACAGCCTTAGTGAGTAATATATGCACCATGGCAACCCGCGTCTAGAAAAGGTATATCAAATGTTACAGCGTGGGGGACATACATGAATAGGCCAGTTTTGTGACCTGTGGCGGCGCTGACGCAGAGTTTACCATGTTGTCGAGAGCTGCGCGAATGGCATGCTATAAATGCGCGATGCAGCTGCACAATGCCTGCTCTTCATCTCGCTCTTCTTAGACTTTTAATAGGCAAATAAATGTTGGACGTTATGTCGGCGAATCTATAACTTGAGCGCACGCAAGCATTTTGCGCCATCGTCAACACTTTACGAAGACGACGTTAGCGAGTGCTATATGTACGTGTTTGCTCCGAGGGAAGAACCGCGGGAGGCAAAGAAACAAAAGAAACAGTAGCGAGGACGCTTGGCCACAGATGTGCGCTGCTCGCTGCGTGATCTTCTTTCATGCTGCTCTTTAGGGTACCTAAAACACATCCAGCATCCCTTTGACAGCTGGGTTTCTTTGACTTACTGCCTAAGTGCCTACACGCTCAGCAGTTAACGAAGCGTACTTCGCCATTTCATCTCAAATTTGGCCGCTCAAGGTTCGTGTTGATTGTTGCAGTCACTGCTGCTGTAGCACCCTGCGCAACTCGAATGCTTTTACGCATTCTGAGCTAGAGAAAAAAATTGTTCGCTCACACACCACAGAAGAAATTTTGTGCTGTCAATGTGACTGCTGTATAGCCCTTTCTGAGGCATGCAGAGAAAAAGCCGTCCCGTTTGTTTTGTCTGCGCTGTTTTACCGAAATGCAGGCGTCGTGTCGAGTTAAGGCTGAAATCTTTGGTGTCGTTTGCTTTTTCTTTCATTTTTTCAAGGAAAACACCTCCTCGTGCGAAGAGAAAGACAAATCCATGAGAAAACTCGCAGGAGTATTACGAGTTTCTACACCAAATGTTTAAGCGTGAGCTACGGTACGGGCTAGGGTATTACGCTCCCGATCCCGAACTCCCTGAATCGCTTAGGTGTCGGAATGTGTGACGATGACAGTTGGAAGACGATGGCACGATGACCATAAAATGAGCGCGATAGAACGACCACGATGGCCTGGCGACAATATGATGACGGCGCTGAAATTACTACGACAGAATGAGAATGTTGGAACCACCACGATGACATGGCGATGACTGTACGACGACAACGAAACGTCTAAGAAATGACAACGTTTTAATGACAACAACGGCATGATGGCAATGTTGGAAATCCGAAGACGGCGATGACAATGACGGATAGACGACATTGAAATGAAGATGGTACGACAGTGACGAAAGTACAACGGCAATGGGATGAGGACGCTGGACTGAGGAAGATGGAACGGCAATGTTGGCATCACGATGAGGGTAACGTCTAAGTTACTACGACGCGGCAAGGCTTTGATGACACTGTAGCGGCAAATCGGTGGGTTTCGCCGCCCATAAGGCGTAGAAGCCAACACCCTCTGGCGGTGTTACAGGTAACCGAGCTTTGCGCCACCGGTGATATAAAAACGTCGCCTAAAAATTAGGCTATGGTTTCTGTTTCGAAAGGGGACAGCGGATTTCAGAATTCAGCAACTTCTAACGTAGTCGCTGCACACGATACACTAGCTACTTTTCTGGCTCTTTCTCTCTGTTCTTACAGCGGAATGCAGAAACTTTAGTGAAAACCGAGTGTGAACGCCCATAGGCCACGTTGTAGTGGTAAACTTGTTTTCATATAGGCATGCTATTAGAGATGCAGCAGTAATATTTCTCGCTAGACTGCGCGAAAGCCTACAAAATAAATATCAACGCTCAATACGTAGGTTCTCTCTCTCTCTCTTTCTCGGCATAAAGTTTGCAAAACTTTAAGGCAAATGGGTAATTAGCATGGCCTTACTCAAATTTGGGTGCCAATTCTTCACGCTCGCGTAAGCTTGCCAGTAATTTTGTGCAACGCACCTAATTACCCCACACTCTCCCAGCTTCGCATACTCATTGCCATACTAGGCGTCATGCACTCGCTCAACTTATTTTTATGCTAGTCTTGTTGATTTTCTCAATAAATTACTGTAAAAATTTGGAGGAAACGTTCTGGCGTGACGTTTAGGCACAGCTATTGTTTTGAGGTTCATGGCAATGTGGCCTCTACACGGCGCGATTCCTGCACCTGCTGTCTACATTATTTGTTTTAGGTTTAGTTTTTTTTGGTAACTGTCCCCCGATAGATTTCATTAAAATCTCCTCACTGATGCTGCTCTATCATCCCGATCAGCTAGGTTGAGGCATTTATAAAGAATATGACTGGCACCCTTGTATCTAAGCATTGGATAAGGAATACTACAAATTGTCTCTCGTTGCAGTTATCATTGTTCTTTTTCTTTGTTTCTGATGTCTTGCTGCGGCTGCCGTTTCATTTTTGGTTTGTCTTAGTACTACTTTCATTGCTATTCTTGACTGTCCTGTACTTTTTTTTCTGATGCATGAAGTTCTTATTTGATTAAATAACAGATACAATTGTGAGTTTATATTATCCTTGGTGATGGTGTGGCTGTAATATACATGCATTGTTATTCATTCCTGCAAAGGCCACGCACAGGTCTATAGTGTTTTTCTATAAACAAATTAAGAAAGAAATAGGTATGAAAGTTGGCTAGAAGACGAATGTAACGCCATGGGTAGCCAAGTTGCGTTATCAAAACTAATGTGCACATGATTTGCATATGACCTTGAACTTTTTGCTCACATGCAAAAGCATTAACACAGCGACGAAGCAATCCATTCAACGCATATCGTCGTGCATGTCGCGAATGAATTCGGGTTACGAATTAATTAACATTTAGGGCACACTAACTACATTAGCCATCGCCCTCTAAACGCGCAAAAACAAGTGTGCTGCAAGAGATTGCATGTTATTCACACGTGCAGTCCTCTTTCATCTCTTCTCACCTTGTTCCTGTGCCTAGCCAAACAACGAAGAGAAGACTGTGTTGCATTCTCGGTACTCAAAAATGTCGCAGTTTCACTCGAAAGGCGAAGCACCAATGGCGATAGCAACTTAGCAGAGAGCTATACGGAGTAAGGATA
Organism: Dermacentor silvarum; assembly: GCF_013339745.2. Lineage (NCBI taxonomy): Eukaryota > Metazoa > Arthropoda > Arachnida > Ixodida > Ixodidae > Dermacentor > Dermacentor silvarum. Next base: position 103,246,592 of record NC_051157.2, read on the forward strand.
GTAGTTTTATCAGCTGTATAAACTTGGACATGCAGCAGCACCAGCAATGCGCAGAGCTGTTGTCGACGCCTTCGTCGTTTTTCCCGCGTTCGCACCGAACGCGCGCGGCGTTAGTGACTGTTTCCAGGGCCTCTGGGGGGCAGCTCGGAGGTTTTCGACGAGATCAGAACGGGAAACTCGTCGAGCAGCGTCGGAAGTCTTTACCACCTTCTCGCCTCGCAACGTTTTTATATAAATATGCATTTGGTGCCGCAGCTAAATTTCGCCTCCCCTCCCTCCCGGCCGTGCCCCCGCGGTCTTTCGCGCGACGGAATAATTCGCGTTTGCTCTATTGGTGATTGGTATATATGGTGACCGTAAAGGAGGAAAGAGACGCTTAATTCTGCAGCCCTTCAGGGAGCACGGCGCCAAACGCGGGCTTGTTCTCCGCCGTGCGTTCGCGCCCTTTGACTCGCACATATAGCGTCCGGCGCGGCGACGATATCATCGCCGTTGACGTCATACGGAACCTCACGGCGACGGCGACGCCAACAGCAGAAATCCTCTTTGAGTGTCCATATAATTGCTATCACAATAACAGCCTTCCAGGGACGACCGCTCTGCCACAGCGCTGAGCTTCTCGCCATGCCTGCCAACTGGGAGTTACAGTGGAAAAAGTCTTCCCTCCCATTCGTCTCCGCTACTTCGAACCCGTTACGACTAATCCGTATTTTTACCAGGGCCACTTGGGGCGCTAATCAAAGAGGGACAGAGTGCCCTGATCTATTTCCAGATCACTAAGGCTCGCCCTATGTCTAGAATTCCTTGGTAGCGATCCTCTGTGAAGCCATGTATTGTAGAGACCTGCTCTCTTATACAGTGAAAGCTGTATATGGCTAGGCGCAACGAAAAACCGTTCACCACATGTTTCAATAAAGGTCTCCATTGGCTGCGCCGTCAGTTGCGTCGTTCTCTACGTCGCACCCAAGCACGCGCGCTATTGGCTACGCTGTAAGTGACGTCGTTGATCCTGTCGCAGCCGTGCCACCGAAAGCGGGCGTAGGCCCCGGCGAACGCGTTCCCGCCATTGCCACGTTGATGCGGCTCTGCCCGCAACTTCGCCTCCTCGGCACGCCGTTGTCGCATGCGTCCGATATCTCGAGTTAGCTCGGCGTCGTGCTTAGCAGCATCCGCCCGCCATTGGCGCTTGCGTTCCACTATAAACACAAACATGTAACCAATAATTAAGAAAGGGGTTAAGCCACGGCTAAACACCGCGCCGCACGTTTCAGCTTCGCTGGTTAACCATCTCTACGGAGTGCTTGGGTGGCGCTTTTTCTTTTATCCATGCACTTACCAAAAGCAATCGCGGAGGTTCATCGTTTTTCTGCTATGGCACCGTTACTGTTCCATTCATATTCGCCAGCAACCTCTCGCAAGACCTTGACATTGCTAAGGTATTGAGGCACCGAGATAACATAATCATTACGGCAAACCTTGTAACACAAACCACATAAATAACGAATATAAAAAACGCAAGCCTCATTCTGTTGTTTATTGTTTTTTGGGGCGAAGCACCTTACGGCCGAGTCTTGTCACTCGTCGTCCTCTGGTGTCCGTAGCTCTGGTTTGCATGGAGACCGCTAGGAGCGCTGCAGTGCACAAGGGCTATATAAACGCTGTATATACTGTACACATGTACAGTATATATAAATGTACATGTACATATACATATACATATATTCATATATGTATATGTGTGGCTGCACTGATCACAAGGCAGTCTTAATGAAGGGAAAATGAAGTCCGCACCTCAATTACATATACGACCAATAAAACAACATTCTATACACTGTACACATGTCTTGTCACTCATTTCCATGTTCGAGTGGGCAATGTACGGGGAATTCACGGTTACCCGAATGATCCCCTGGTGCTTCGCCCACTCATCATTATTCACTTCGTGGATATGCAGTGTTATTTTGCGATAGCAATTATATGGACACTTCAACCGGATTTCTGCCGTCGTAGTCGTCATCCTCATCGCCATCGCCGTGAGGTTTCGTATAGATTCCAAGGCCGATAAAATCGTCGCCGCGCGCCGGTGCGCGAGCGAAAGCGCGCGGGGTACGCGCGCTATCACGGAGGGCGAACTCCCCCGCCCGCTATCACGGAGGGCGAACGCACGGCGGAAAGCAAACGCGACCGTCGCGCGAAAGGAGGTGGGGGTATGGGAGGTAGGGAGAAGGGGCGGCGCTGTGCTCCGGCACCAAAGGCGTATCTTTCCACTCAATCTCCCACGCGAAAGCAACAAAGCGGGAAGAAGGGGGGAGGGGGGGGGAGCTTCTCTTCTGCACAACTCATCTGCCCTTTGCCCTGAGTTGGCGGTCGCCCACACCGTCTCTTATCTCCACACGGCTCTGACCTTAGTATGCGCTGTGCATTCGCCGCTCAGTTTCCGTTGAAGCGATAGACCGCGCGAGCCTTTGCCCGCTTCGGCGTTTTGACACTCGTTGTCTGCGGTCATTCAGTGTGATCTATTCATGTTTGCTTGTGCGCGCTGACGCCAGGATTGTTAATTCAGTTAGTAAGCGAATGTGTCCAAGTTTGCGCAGCTGATAAAACTACTATCCCTGCTCCGCATAGCTCTCTACTGATTTGCTATCGCAATCGATGCTTCGCCTTTCGGGCGAAACTGCGACATTTTTATCCTATAGCTGTAATTTCGCATTACATACAAAAGAGTTCACGTAAAAATTGAGTGTTCCTCGAAGTTCATAAATTACAAATCTTCCTGAGTGGGTGCTTGCTTTCGTTCTTGAAAACACCTTTTCTTGTATCTGTGTGTGCATAAATGTTCCATATTGAAAAGCAATATACATCTATTATAAGCGGCCTACGAAGTTTATACGGCAACAGAAAGTTGATGTATGAAATAATAGTATTGCTGAAAGCACCTGATTATTTTACCAAGTAACCCTTGCGTACACTATACTTCGCTTTCAATAATAGTCATCCTAATTACCGCATATCATTACCGACAAGCACCTATCCAACTCGGTTGATCCCACTACATTGCATACAAAACCTACCTATAGAATACGAACATTCAATACCTACCGTTGTAATAATACACATCTAATCGAAAGCTTCGAGATACTTTCTATACATAAATTATTCGAATTTATTCTCACAATTCTTGTCATCAAGTCTACAAATAATTTTTTTCTTTCTATATTTGTTGTCCCGTGATCGTTTCCCAAATACTAACCTAACCAGAGGTACCTTTGAGAAGGATTTATTGTTTCCTTCAGGACACTCAAACTATCAAAGGCATACCGCATACCACTTCTATTACTGCGTTATCATTCTAGAGTCGCCTCCCATCCGAAATTAAGCATTCTTCCTCAGCAGCAATTTTCAAAAAAGAGTTGCTTTCATTTCTTATTATATAGATTAGTTTAAATTCGTATCATTTATTTGTTGCTTTGTATTGTAAGGACTGATTTTTTTAAAACGTATGTGACAATCTTTCTCTTTCATGATACTGCTTCCACCTTGCGGGATTCCACAGAACTGATTTATCATTTTTTAATGTGTTTATGTGTTTTTATTATTTCAAATGTATTTTCTAACGCACAGCTGTTGTACTCCGCAGTTATTGTTTATGTTACTTCGTTACAGGGGGTCCCCATACAGCCTCCTTTTGTGAACCCCATACAGCCGCCTTTTCTAAACAAAAGGAGGTCCCTCTGGGACCCCCTTTTGTAAACTGATCGATTATTAAATAAAGAACACTGATTGATTCAAGAATGACAACAGAAAAGAATAGTTGATTCATTTTATTCACCCACAGAGAATGTTCATTGTCCATTTTCGTTTTGCATCGAGTAATTTTTTGTTGCCTTTATTGTCACTGATGTTCAATCATAAAACACATAATTAACAGCGGTATTGGCTCTCCATACCTCTCTTTTTTTCTTGCCAGCGTTTTGTTTTGTTTTGGTTGGCTTTTGTCAGCTCCGGACAGGCCCCTCTATGCAAACCCTGTCCTACAAAGCAAGTGCTGAAGTCTGTCTAGCGGATGCTATGCCACCAACTCTCTTGTTCGGTCACTTTCTAATCATCTCCATGTATTGCTCTGTCATTACATAGCATTAACCACTTCCACGTCAGCTGCGGCCACATCGGTTCCACCGCTCGTTAATGGGGCCCCTGGAGCACGTAGCAGGATGGATGTCTACGACGCACCGCCTGCCACTCACGCGCTAGCGACCTTCATTTCCGGCGTTTTCGGCGAAACTGGCAGCCACATTTATGTAGTTCTTCGCGGTTTACTTACCCGCTTGTAGCAATTAGAGCCGTCAGCCATATCCTTCGAAACAAACTTGTGTAGGTCAACTGCTGCCGTGAACAGGGCTGGTTCAAACGCCAAGTTGGAATGTTTGCCTGTCAGCCCTGCACACCTTGCCCAATGAGCAGAATGGCTCCGTACTCCAGAGTCAGCGCGCTACGCGTGTACCAGCGCTGATTGGAGCACGTTCTCCCATACAACGATAACGCGTTGAGAACATGAGGTAAAAAGATGTACAAATTTTCAATTTTTGTTGTAAGAAATCACAGAGTGATCTGGACCACAAGTGCAGTCTTACTCTTCGCTTTGACAGACACTAGAATAACGTGGCACGGCCGCTACACAAAAAAAGAAGGTGCGGCCCGTTTCGTGGCGCCGAAACCGCGTCTCGGGCCTAGTTGTCCTCGCACCCACTTTGGCGCTACTGCTCTGGTACAGCCGTTCACGAAGAAGCGCTTCTACAGCCGCGTTGGTACGCGTGACAGTGACTGTAATGAGGCCGTAAATAACACGTTTTATAGTTGCACATTAAAGGTTGAATATTGAAGTCGTTATTAGTAGTGCCGATTACCCACATATGTGAAAAGTCTGCCCTCACCGTACTTGTTTCTTTACGTGTTTCTTCCAGTTGAAGCAGTGACTGATGCAGGCACTGAGGAGGGTGGCCAAAAGGCCCTGACGCCTTTTCTCCTGAAATTTAACTTTTTCTCTATCTCTCTGTTCTCTGCAATCTGACAAGTGCGGCAGGTTGAGCAGGTTAGTAAAGATGCATGACTTGAAATCAGTAGCGCCTAAAGAAACGGTGGCAAAATAAGAAACGCAGAAATGACGAGCGCTTGTTCTGTATACGCTTCTTCCTTCTGCCTCCGCTTTTTAGGGGCGCAGCACCTTAGGGCCGAGCCTTGTCCCTCGTAGTCCGTTGTCCGTAGCTCTGGTTTGCATGTATACTGTGTATACCAGAGCATGTACACCCGGTGACAAAAGTTTGCGGACCGCGGGATCCCAGAAAACATTCAATACCCAAGCAGCCTGTAGAAGTAACCAGTAAAACTATATACGACAATGTTGCTAGCATATTCTAGTCGAGGCTAGAAATGCAAATACCAAGCTGCGTTGTGAGGCTAGGCAGATATTCAGCTTTTTGTGAGAGTTCGTGGTCCGTAATATTTTGTCGCCGGGTGTACATGTGTACATGTGTACTGGACACATGTACAGTATATATATATATATATATATATATATATATATATAATGTGTATGTATATGTACAGTATATGTACGCCAAGCTACGGCTTTCGGTTCTGGTTCCGCTTCCGGTTCCGGAAGAGAGAACCGGAAGCCGGCTTCTGGAGAACGCTTCCGGCGTTTTGCCCGAATAATCCCCCGGTGCTTCGCCCACTCATCATCATTCACTTCGTGGATATGCGGTTTCTTTTTGTTTTATGTAGCGGCCGTGAACGTGGCGAGTTGGGCGTGTTGGTACATTATTAAGAGAAATGCAGCGCAATAACACACAAGGACGACACAAAGAAACGACCAGGACGAGCGCTGTAGACACAAATAGTTTTATTGGAACGAATTTTACATATATGTGCACTTTCCAACACAGACGTCATTAGCTGACACCGAGAAGACCCAGCAGTGTACATTCTTGTTTGTATTATTAGAAGACTGCACGCATTTTTAGAAATCGAATGAGATGTCATATCCCAAGTGTTTCAATATGTACGCGATACTTTTTAAATATCATTATTTTAATATGGACTCCTCGTTCTATTTAATTGCCTTGGCATACACAATTGTACACACTGCACATAACGCTAAAGAGAGCGCGCGATTACTCACCACTGAAAATTTGACCCACAGTTCTTCTCTTTGCTGGGCATGAAGATGGAAAGTTAAGAGCACATTTGAGCTCCCATCATGGGTTCACTAGATGCACATTATGACTATTGAGCGTGCTTTAATATTTGTGTAGAAACTGGTTAGTGAAGGCCACACCAAGTCGATTCAGCAGTTTAGACGGCTGTCAGTAAGCCTACTGAAGCATTTATAAGAACTCCTGTTAAAGAAAAATGAGCGGTGCTCATACTCCGCGTGGAAAACAGGTACTGCATAGCACAGCTTGAGCTTAAAGAATAAGTATTAATGTTGTAAAAATGCTAAATACTCTATTCCACGGCACCAACTGTGGAAATAGGCTGTGTATGCTTACTTATGCCACGGTAAAAACAAATGGCGGCAGAGGATCGCAGCCTCAATGAATGAGGTGCACTGCGCGTCTCATACATTCACACTTGTTAGACTCTTGCCACAGGAGGCGTGAATACAAGCGTGGACCGTGTGCAAAGCAATAAAATTGTCAGTGGTGAGGAACACAAATACATGCGCGGCGAGCTGCGCTCCTTGAAACATGAGGAGCCATGTTGAGAACTCCTTGCACGAAATTTTCGGTGGCAAGTTTCCAAGAACATCTACCTCACGAGAATAAATTGATGGTTTACCGAGAATCCCAGTCTTGCTTTTCGTGTATTCTGATAGTTACGAGATGGAGTAAGCAAACAAAGATGCGCCTGCGATGCAGTATGAAGATTAAGGTGTCTACGCGCTGCATGCTTCAACGGCTACGGTAATACGAATAATTCTTGTAAGGAGCGGGCTGGGACCAAATAGACACGAGAAAAGGCTTCTCAGTAGAAGTGGCACTGGTGTACAAAATATAGTTTACATTGAAGAGGGCATCGACATATGCAGATGGTACGGACTTACGCTAATAAATATAGTCAGCACGGCCAAATACATACAAATATTACAAATACCTGAATACGTAGTGTGCCGAATGTCGTTAATTTTTTGCAGAAAGAGGCAGGGACTCGAATATATTACAGTGGTGCCAATGGTTATATAAGCTCTTGCAGGGTCGGTACCACAAAGGAGTATTAAACTTCTCGTGTTATCTTCCAATTCAGTAAATATGAGCGAGCGCTTCCTTGTGGATTATGTGAATACGCTTGTTTGATTTTCGTCGCAGTCTTTACGCATGGTGAATATTTATCTCAATTTTTGTGCATATAATTGTACAGTAGAATTTGCCGTACTAAATCAATGAAGAATGATGTAAAAATTATCAGCAAGCTAGAACACTGTTGCGGAGAACCATTTAATAAACGCCCATTATGATCCTCGCTTAATGAGTTCAGATGGGCCTGCTATACAAGTTTTTCACCACCATACAGCGTTAAATTCAGTACAGTAAGAGCACTGACTTTCAATGAAATTCAGTAGGGCCACTGGAAATGATGTCAAATGTAAGACAATAAAACAATCCAAACAACAGCAGCCACGAAGCAGTGTGGTTCACTCAGTCACAATAATAATCAAGCCATATACCAATATCTCCAGCAGATATGAGTGACAAATCACGCGTTTCTTTTAGAAACATACGGAAACAATATTTTTTAGCTGGCGTTGCATTGTACAAACACTGTTTCTACGATAATTTTCCTTTACCTTCGTGCTCCTGCCATCCAATTACTGCGACCGAATCGACATCTAGCGACTCAACCGCAGGGTTTATCCTCCTTCTCACAAAAAGCTCAGCACTGAAGAGGCAGTAGCTCCCAGACTTGTTCATACTAACCCATTCTCAAACCTACACAGATACAGCAAAATGTACACATAAACACATGACGGCACCTGCCCCTGGTGCGGCGACACACGCCCTACACTCTTCACATCTCGTGGGGGGGCGGGGAAAAACCTCAACAATTAAATACGCCTAGCGCCTCATTTGAGCGGTGGGATGTACAGCTGACGGGCGATACCCTATAGCGGGACACAACGCTCTCGTCCAGCAAGTACGTCGAGCAGCCATGGCCAGTGGAGTTCTTGAATGAGGACACTACCCACTCGACCTCAAGATCAATGACCTCGATGGTCCAAATAAATGTGTTCTCTCTCTCTCTCTCTCTCTCCGAGCTTTAATTGTATTTAAGTGCCCAGAGTTAAACTACGGTACATTAGGTCAATTTTCCAGGCAACAGTATACTTCTGGTGTTTTAGGTATAATTGGTCGATTTTATTTGATATTTTTCTCCGCGCTCCGATCTGTGAAGGCAGAACAGTCATCATACAGCCGACATACTGACGCGTATACGAGTGCCCAAAATAAGTGGGCATAATAATAATACAAAACCTGTCTGTCTGCTGCAGATATTGGTATATAGTTTGATTATTATTGTGACTGAGTGAATCACACAGCTTCGTGGCTGCTGTTCGTTGTCTGTCTGTCAGTCTGCAAATAGAAAGCTGTAATCCACCGTTGACATATGCCTAGTCGGCGCTGTCGTTACTTCAAAACGTGCTTGGCAGAGAACGTGTTAAGGCAAACAAGCAAAGGAAGAGACAGCATTAAAGTGAAGAAAATAATCATACAGCAACCTGTAATCCCAGTCATGTGAAGCCAAATTTTATGGTAACTTTCAGTTTTCCCTATTAGGAGTAACGGTTTACTCAGTGCAGGTTATTCGGTTTTGCTCCTCTTTCAACCAAGGTCTTAAATTTTCTCTACGAACTACACTAGTCCTCTTGGAAATATTCTATTTTGCGTCTATCTCTGGCTTTCTATCTCCAAATTCACTTGGAACCTTCATGCAGTGGTTGCAGCAGCTACCGCCAACTGCCACCAACTGTGCTTCGGTTCCTCTGTTTTATTCATTTTTTCCGGCCCGTTTGCTCACTTTACCATTCTGTTATGTGCGTAACGTGCATCGTCACCGACGGTAGCTGCCGATTACTGATTCTCCTCCAGACGCCGTCTACGTGTTCTCCAGGTCTTACCACCACACGGGCTCCAGAATTCGCTATATCCATTTTTGACTGAGTGTCCGGCATCGGCTTGTTTTTGCTCATCAGATTCTTTTTGTTCTTATTATATCTGACAGCTCTTCACATACTTTTTGATACGGCATGCATCGCCTTTGCTCGAAATAAGATTAACAAAGTTTTCTTAGCGTCAAACTGTTCTACTCGTCTCAGTTAGTGAATGTGTGAGCGTATCGTAGTCTCTTAGCCCTACAGGCAGTACCGACAATGTGAGTAGAAAGCAAGCATGCACGAACAGCATAGGCATTCTCTGAGATAGAAGCGAGCTATATAAATAAACGTCGCAACTTCTGAGCTTAATATGAACTCAAATTCAGCGCACGTTTTTTTCGCGTCCTATCAACTTGGAGAAATGACGCGAAATAAGTTGGCAAGTGATGACACTGGCCCCTTGAGGCATAAACCGGGAACTTTGTTCTTCTCGCCTCAAGGGGCCCGTGTCATCACTTGCCAATTTACTACGCGTCAATATAGTCAGCGTGCACCAATGGTATGTGTACGAGAGAAGGGACACATTCTTTACAGCGGCATAAAACAGACAACCAATTGAAGAGCAGCCAGCACTTGAGCTTCACTGAATGTCTCGAAGATCATATTAGGGATTTGCTGAAGGGTGGCAACGGTGATGTTTCACAAAAACGCAGTTGGAGGTGTGGCCCATATTTTGACGACACAGTGGTTGCGTTCCGTTAAGTTTTGTCGAAGCAGCAGCGAAGCTGAGCGATGATTACAAGTAAGCTTTACAGAATTTCCTTTGGGAACAAGGTCACTGTTGTAGTTCTTTTTTCGTACAAACGTTTTTGATTTCTTGTTTGGACTGTAGCGTAGAGATTGATTTTAAGTTGCTCACAGTGATTTAGGCGAGGAGACGCTGCTGTTCTAAATGAGAGTTGCGATCTCGTTTCACATAACCCACATGTTCAAGTGAAATATTCGCTTGCGTATTTATATACTTTGGCTTGACGGCATTCTCGCATTAAGGCCTGGGAATCCGTGGGCACTGAGTAGTAGCAGTTGGTTGTTTGATATTTGTATACAAATACAAACATAAAAAAGAAGGGAAGGATGTATTGCTTACCGCAGCAACTGTCTATCGCTGGCTATTTGCTCCTGAACAGTAAGAACGCAAACGCTGAAGAACGTACAGAAGGCGGCACGGGGGTAGACGGACGGCTCGTGGTCAGCTTGACCCCCTAACCACCCACCTCACCCCCCCCCCCCCCCCCACGCGCACAATGAGGAATATGCCACTGTTTTGTCAATGCAAAATTATGGTCGAAAAAAAAACAAGGGTCCATTAGACGTGACCGTATCTTAAATGACAATTCGGTTTTCACTGCTGGAGCAAGGCTTATGTATGGACATTCGCACTCGCGCCCTAAACGCACCAGTCTTAGTGGAAACTCTTTCAGCGTCCGCAAAAGTGCGATGTCGCGGAACTTGCTCCTTTATACATAAAATGTCCGGCAACGTAACATCAGCTAGAACACTTACCTTTGGAAGTCGTCGCAGTGGAATACGCAAGTAAATACTGTCCCCACCTTGGTTCGTGTTCTACACGCTTTCAACGTTCGTAACACACGAGACGGGAAAGTGAACGCGACCACGAGATAAAAACACGAAGTCGGAGAAGCTTGCGAGGACATATGACTATGTAATGCTTACTTAATAGCGGAAGAGCTCTAGTAAGAAGCACAGAGAAAATGCGCTGAATGAATAGCAAAACAGCCAATATGACTTTAGGAGGTAACACCACGAACTCTTGGAAATGATGGAGAGCCACAGCTCGAAGTTTCTTCGAATTGCGGGAACGTTTAGTATGCTACGGGGAACACGGCAAGAAAAGAAGCTACAAAGAGAACGCTAAAATTTATTCCACAAAAATGTTTTTACGGATTGGAAGTTGTTCAACTATAGAAAAAATACCACTGTGCGTGACGTATTGAGCACCAGTGGCTATGACCACATTCTTTGTTCTTCCATATGCATAACCTTCTTTAACTTACACAGTCATGTAGTTACGCAAGTTTTGGTTAGGTATATTCTGTATTTGTCAGAGGAAAACCAGGGCGCGACTTGAATAATTCATAACTCCTAGGTTGTTCGGTGCCTGCTCGGATTTATAGCTTCGTGGAGCACACTGTGTCCACAGAAAGAATACTGCATACTGAACAAAGGCTCCTCAAGGCGACTAATAAATTATGCCGAATCCTCACCTGATCTGCCGTGTGTCTCCTCCATATGCAATATCGGTATGCAGTTTCGCAATTCGCACGCAGTGGTTGCTGCGTGATGCACAAATCAAATCTCATTCGGAATGCAGTTTCTGCATCTACACACCAGTAGAGCTGCAAAATGCGTTATGTATAGAATATGCGTTAAAAAATCCTGACTGTGCGTTTTCCCTCGACTATGCTTCAGACATTTAGTTTTAATTCGTTGTCATCGACCGTTAACCTACCGAAATTGCAGTAAAGACTTAGATTCTGATGTCTTCATTGTAGCGCAAACTCGCGTATACTTCCATTTTGCAGATCTACCCAATCGTTGTTGGTTTTCAATTGCCAGCATTATGTCTTGAAGTACGTGTGCTGCCTTGGGCATATGGATAGCCATAATGAACTCCGCGACTGCGTGTACCACTTTATTTTGCATAGTTTGAAGAAAAAAATGTTACAAATGTACAAACCATGCACTTGTACTATTTTTTTTTCATAAATAGCACGTAATGACGAGTTATTGTCGCAAGAGCTTATATTAGTTTCAGAGATTGGAGGCTACTTTCCGGTGCAGAAATTATCAAACCATTAGGCACCCCCAACAGTGTACTTCCATTAACACATCAGCGTAATCGTTATTTAAAGCTGTTCAAATGTTCATTTAAAATTATTATGTAATCTTTATTATTCAATAGTACGAATAACATGGGCCGAATCTAGAAAGCTTTTCTCTGTAAGGGCACTTTTCCATTGGTGGGCCAACATCCCTACTATTATGCCCGTCATCACCGTCTGGCTTTCAAGTGTTCTTTTTCTAGACTTGGAACTATTTTGGAACTATTTTGTGTAGCGCAATTTTCTGGAAAATGTTTCATTGAGCGATCACCCTAAGTGAAGCTAGTATAAACTTGTAAACGAAACCATGCATTCAAGCTATATACTTGTAAGGTAACCCATTTTGACACCCTGTGAGAACCAAGATAAGTTACTTGTGAACTGCAATGTTTACAATAGCGATGTTTCAAGGACCCCTCTATTACTTTTCCTAAATCTAGAAAGATGTGCTAATTGGTTTTTGTTTAGCGTTCGCTCTTTCTTCTGTTGTTTTATTGTCGTCGTCATTTTAATGATAGATAAATGTGAATGTAGGCCTCTTGAGAGCCAGCTATCCCAAAGTTTCAATTACGCAACTCGTACAGTATTAAGAAGGTAAAGTAAGCAAAGCCAACAAAAAAATGAAAATGAAGTCGTTGCGTGACAGCATCACTGCAAGACCGAACTCCAGTAAGGGAGTAGCGATGGCAGGAAGCACTAGTGTACGCTGACGGGCGCAGCTGGTTTCACGGGAATGTAAAGATTTCAAGAACCCGAACCATCAACGCAAGAGCAAAAGAAGTGCATGTACACGATAAATACAAAGTATGGAGAAAATATCCCGTTTTCAAATTGACAAATTGTACCACTTTCCTGTGCCCTTTCGAATACCCGCCTGAGTGCGCGTTTATAAACATACTTTGGAAAATCATTTTCTAGTGTCAACGGTGCCCCTAGGGGGCTCGCCGAACAAGTGTCGAACTATCTGAAAGCCATGTTGCTCTTTGCACTTTGTGTCCCTCACTGTGTACACAAAAGGGCTTCGAAAATTGTGCGCCCAATAAGAGAAAGCGCTTCACTTTTTCTTTCGTGTATATATGCTTTTGCTCAATCACTCAAGCCAAGTGACACCCCAGCTGCTACTAGGCGTGTGTCACGCGTAGCCCCCAGAGGCACATACGAACATACGTTAAACAAGACCGTCGTCTAGAACGGAGCTGCCAAATATTTGAACAGTGACGGAAAAGGGGAGGAAGGGAGATATTTGCATTGTTGGAGGAAGCGCGAGTGCGCACTGATCAATGGCAGAAACAAATAGGGAGCAAATATACAACTGGAAAGTTTGTGTCTGATCTACATTTGTTGGCCGTCGTTTTAGGCAGGACAACCTTATGTTTATCCGTTAGTTGTAGAAGCGAATGTATGCATAGGCGTTGTTAAAGAGACAGGTCATCTTGTCAATAAACGCAATACAGCGGACTGGTCAGGAACTTGAGCTCAATATTTCATCGCCATTCTTGAGCGCTATCATGCTTATGCTAAATGCACGTAATAAAACGACAGCGCTTCCGAGTATTTGCTTATGTACTTTGGTGGCCGCGCGCAGCCTCATGGTAGAGAGCCTCCACAGCAGGAACTTGTGAATTGAAACTTCACCGGTATAAATGCCGGACCCGTCATTAGGTCCGGCATTTTGTCACCTTCAGCGGCAAAATACCCCGGAGCAGTACCTGCGTTAGTCATGCTGCCGTCAAATTCTTGCGGGCACAAGCATTTGAAGCAATGATCATAGGCCAGTTCTCTTGCGCTAGTTTCTCACGTGGCACCTGTAACACCTGACGGGATGCCTTCACTTTAAAACGTTGATACCCTGCGATTGCGCTGCGCCTGGCTGCAGTGCGACCTTATAAAGCGACAGCGTTAAAGAGACAGCTCAATTTCTTTGGCTCTCATTGAATGAGAAGTGTAGATGGCGACCTAATGTGAAGAGGGTGTCTCGGAGCAGCAGCACATAGTTTCCAGGTACTATTGCCCACAAAGGAGGGGGTGAAATGAGGAAAGTGTTTAAAACAAAACTTTCTGGACCAGATTTCGGTGAAGCTGAGCTCCAGACAAAGGGGGCATGTGGTGTCTGACATGGCCAATGCTACTGAAGAACACTTTCTTAGCAGTGAGGTGTTTTCGGTTAATTTGAAACTTTTTCGAAGCCCTCATTCACGCTCTGGCGCGCACGGCGGAGCCGGTGGCATGGAAAACTCCACTGCTTATAGTTACCGCTCCCAAGTTAGCAACTCAGAACTCAAGAAAGTGGTTTCAATGGCTGGCCGATAGTATATACGGTGTGCATTGGTGTATACGTACGCGCACAAAGCTTACAAGGTACTTTGGCCCATTCTTTCATTTTGCGAAGGTTGCGTCAAGTTTTACAAAAAAATGTGGTTGATCCCTCTTATATAGGAATCGGTATAGAACACGAAAGTGAAACGTGTCTTCACAGAAGTAGTGTAATGTTTATTGCACATTGATATATAATGTCTATTGGTGTTTTGTGGCTAAAGCGCCCTTAGGCGTTGATGCACCCACGCTGACGCCTGGTGGCACGTCTCCTCCATCACGACTACCAACGTCGATGACCATGAGCAACCGTCGTGCATATGGAAGCTGCACTACGCTGCACACGCTAGCACAACGCGAAAGACGAAGCACGTAACTGACACACTAATACAACGCGCAAGACAAAGCACGTAACTGAATCGTCACCGAGTCAAATCAGCGCGTACAGCGCGTCGTAATTGCAGCCTCCGCGATCAACTTCAGAAACATTTTCAGAGCTAATTGCGGAGGCCACGCTCCGCTGTGCTGAGTATGGTGAACGCCACCTAGTAGTTGGTAGTGCTTCTTGATGCCAGCGTCCCTTCGAATGCTGGCATCGAGGCGTCGTAGTGCTGAGACCACCGAAGCGTTCACTGTCGGTGCGCATTAGTGTCATAATGCAGTACTTCTCTTTTCTGCTCATAGGCGGCGGCACCGCCCCGAGCAAGAGCGCGGGTACACGGAGGAGTGTTAGATATATAAGGCGCGTCTGTGTAGCTCTCTGCAAATGCGTTTGTGGTGCAATGGGTTAAACGCTCGGCGATCTATCGTCGCGGACCGAGAGGTCGTGGGTTCGATTTCCAAATTTTGCATGTTTGTGGAACTTTTTCTTCTGGTTTCTTTCTTTGTATTATGTTCGTGTATGTTCGTGTGACGTATTTCCGTGACGGAAATACGTCAGTGAAGTCTTGGTGGACCCCGGCATAAAACACTTTCGTGTTAAAAAGTTTATTCTGTCTGTGATGAACGTTTTAAACGTGTGAAAGAACGCGGCGGTGCAAGATTGAAAAAAAAATCAAAGGCGTAGAAAAATTATAATAACGGTACATGTGCCGCCCTTTTTCGGTAGCGCAAGACGCCATATACCAGGCGAATACTTCTTCGATCAAGATTATTCAGACCCCTGAAACTTCTGAAACCGGCAGCCGCCATGTCGCTGAAAAGGTAACTGTATTCTAATACCACTTTGTCTTTTCGCTCTCTACTGTATCAAGTTTGTTGCTGTTAGTGTTACCAACCACAGTAGCCCAGTGTTTAATGTGTTGCGCTCCTGAGATTGAGGTCAGGGGTTCCAACCCCGCCGCGGCGACAGCATTTCGATAGAGTCGAAATGCAAAAGAGCCCGTGTAGCATGCAATGGTGCACGCTAAAGAACTCCATGCGGTCCAAAAGAATCCAGGAGTACCCTACTATGGTGTGCCTCAAACTGAAATCGTGATAATGCGCATGTAAAACCAGCGAATTTCTTGAAAAAAAGATTAGCGCAGCTTCACTGACTTAACATCGCGAAGACTGATGGAACAGCGGCGCTGGTGGCTTCCAACTTGGCTTTTACTTCCCGATGAGTCTCTTCGTACCGTTGCCGCAACGCCGCCTCCCTCAGTCGAAACTTCGGGTCTTCTGATCTTCGCCGTCGCTTAGCCTCGGCTTCTCTTGCTCAGAACTCAGGGTCGGCACGTCGTCGTTGGGCCCATGCTCGAGCAACTTCCCGTTGTCTTTCCTGCCGCGCCGCTTCTTCGCGCGGAGACAGTTGCTTCTTCTTCCTCGCCATACTCGTCGTCGAACGTCGCAATGCTCTGCGCCTACAATGTACGCTTTTCTACTGCTCGGTAGACCCCCCCCCCCCCCCCCCCCCAGCCGCTATCTCTCCCCGGAAAGCGTCGCGCCACCGCTATAGGCCGGCGTCTTTCTCTGCTTAGCTCCGCCCACCTTTGCTTAGCGCGCGCTCTCCCTCTCTCATCCTCGCCTCTCTCCGACCACCTGTGGCTGGCGCGCGCTGTTCAAAACTGATCAACGCTCGGCACGTTTCCACCTCGACCTTAAAACAGCTCCGCTGTTAAAAGCTAGTGTTAATGGGCCGACACGTAGGCAAGAACTAAACCATAAAAAAACGAGTGCACGCAGCAGCACCAGAGTTCATACGGCCCGTAAGTCATCGATTTGCGTTATTAGTAGAGCTTGCGCAATAATTTTGAATACAAATGCGAAGACAGAGAAAGAAATAATACAAATATGATAACTCTAACATGCACCGTATTTCTATGCTTTAGACCAGGTCTTTTACTTTTGAGATTTATTGTCAGCTCACACAGCTGTCTTGACTGCTCTGCTTTGTTTCGACTATGCCCATGCAATCGATAGATGGTGTGACTGCTAAGCGTACAATTCTTTGTCTTTCCCAAACGCATACCACGAGCCCCTTTGGAATGCTTCTTCAGTTTCATCTCCCGCCCTTGTTTCCAAGACGAAATAGTAGGTGCCTGCTCTTTCCAATCTGAAGTCTCTATCGCTGAATTTGTTTTTCTGTTACGTCGGCGGGCCTTTACCATGGGTTCGTTTTTTCTTGGGGGGATGGGCGTTAGAGGTTTCTGTTGCAACGGAACAGGAACAGCAAGTCTCGCATAGCTCGCCAGTCACCGACGCCCGACTCAAATGGCGTAGGCTGTTCCAGCGAGTGTCTTTTTTTCTGTATTTTTTTCCTTTCTTTCTTTCTTTCTTTCTTTCTTTCTTTCTTTCTTCTAGGGAGCCATTATTTTGGAAACGGAGTAATAACTCGGTTCCCTCGCTAGACGTGAATTTTGCGGCGCAATTCCTCGCTGTCAACTACGCATTTTGACGCCGTGGTTGTTGTAATCACGGAAGAATAAAGATAGACTGGTGAAACGGAAGATATATGGCCTCAAGAAAGTCATTTTCTTCCAGGGAGATTTAGGGAAAAAAAAGTACAAAGGGATAGCGTGTCAAACTACCTAACAAAACAGTGCAAAGCTGATCGGAAATGCTATTTCGCTTGTTTATTAGCTTGCGTTATTAAAACACTTGCGAAGGGGCACCGTGTCGATAAGTTTTTGTACCTCTTTTATTCAATAAATGTGGAGTGCGCATGAGTTATTTAGAAATTCTACTGCTTAATTTCTTGTTGGAAAACTCTTTCCTTCTGCAGGAGTGAAGGAGGTTTCAGGTGTTTCAGCAAAGAAATTCTATCAGACACGTATGTGTCAGGCACAATCTTACACTGGAAGTAGCTCTGTCAGAACTTGCGGAGCCAATAGCTAAACGAGAAATGTGCTTAGAAAAAGAAGGAAATATTCCTTGCACATAAGGTAAACGTCACGCGTAAGACGAAGCGGCTGATTCCACCGTGACGAGGAAGCTGGTAGGGTGGAGATTTTCTGCTGTCTAATGCGTGCTGCAGCTCGAATCGTTTGTGGTGTTGCTGCCTACTGCTACTGTGGGCACCCTTGGTGCGTACTATGCAGTACATAGCCGTATTAAATGAAGACACCTTAAGGAGAACTGGTTAGGTGTGAAATGCAGAAAATTGTTCTGGTGTTTAGTTAGTCGTGTGCCAAATCACAGCTGAGACAATAAATAACAGCCGGTACAGTTAAATTAGAAATCAAATTTACCTTTACTTCCACCTTAACTGATTTCTGGAAGCCTCATGATTCTTTGTGGCCCTGAGCTTTGATCTAGATTACAAAATTGAGTATGCCAACCAATCGGCATGCTGTGGGATTGTGCTGATATTAACGTGATGCCTCCGGTGTGCTGGAGTGGCTACGTTTTCTCGCTGAATAAAATCACAACTGCGTGGCGTGACCACGTTTTGTGCCTGACGTAGATGAAAGCAAAGAGAAAAGCACAATATCTATTCCGTAAAATTAAAAAAGGCATACTGTCACGATAAAGCTCACAGGATCGATAAAAATAAACGTGTCAAGTGCGTGTAATTTTTCCGAGAAACAGCGAAACAGGTATTCATCTTCCACCGCAAGTTTGCTCGTGGGCAAAATTATTAAACGCAACCTTTCGACCGGTCACTCTAAATACTTTGAGTTTCAGAACGCCCGTATTTTTGGACCAAGTAACAAATAGGTTATGGCTCGCTCAATGTTCTGCTCCTAAGCTGACGTAGTACTTTATGCCTGTGATTAAAATGATGTTTCACAGCTGTCGCTCAGGCCGTGAGTGGCGCTGGCTAACACCCACGAGGTTAATTTTCAACGCGTATACCCAAATACCCAGCAAATTGAACGCGAGTAGGGTAGCCATGGTTGTTGGCAAAATGATCTGGAAAATAGTGCGGCAGATGTGGGTTCGGCTTTAAACCAGCGTAAACTGTGATATTTTACTCCACTTTCCTTTCCTGTTTGCTTTATTATTTGTACAAAAGAATTAAGCATAACTATGTTCCTTATTCTTTTTCTGGCCTTTTTGTCTGTTTCTTCGTGTTGTTGTGACCAATAGAAGAATCGAGCCACTCGGATGCTCTTTTACTTCTGGCTTCAAAGAACGTACCTCATCACTAGTTCCTTAAGAGTGAAAAGGGAGAGAGCGGCAAAGAGAAAGACAATATAAGGCGGAAATGTCAACCAGACGTGCGTCCTGTGTGCTACGAGGCTTCATCCGTAGGTCCCCAGAGAAGAGACTACAGTCGATCGCTGGGTTCCGGCAGCTTCGGGCACTGCAGGAATGCATGTTCGCTTTGTCACTGCGCGACTACTGTGGCCATGGCCTAAACACCTTCTTGATAAGCTCCTTAAAACTGCCATTAGGCTGATTACTCTAGTTTTGTTGCTATGCCGCTGTAATACGCTGTGCGGTATCGAAAACGCCAACTTCTCGTAACCGGTTCTTTCTATCAGCGATCACTATTTAACACGAATTCAATCTGAACATCGTGCAACTTAAATACCTGGAATATCTGATGCGTTGCACGCAGGCATACTCAATACCTGCTCAAGCTTTTATAGCAGCAGCAGAATAAGCCATGCAACCTGTGACGCGTACGTCTAAGCTGTGGTACAACGCTTGAGAGCCATAGAGGAAACATCTCGTCGAGGTAGAAATATTTGTAGCCGAGATGGCCGGCTTGCTTCTGCTTCATTCTGGGATGCTAGCCTTCTTTATTTCCATGTTTTCCTCTTTCATTCTATCCTGCCACATCCTTGCCGTCTTTATCCGTTCAGTTGCGGAATTCAGCATTCCTCATTCAGATGCAAATAGGACTTGAAAAATGCTTGCGCTCTCCTTTGGGCTACAACATACTCCGACGTCACAAAGAGGGAGCCTAAGATTATATAGCAGGAGGAAGAACCGCAGAAACGTGGACAAAAACGAGCATTTCGCGTGCATTCATGCGCGTGTTTCCCCCGAGAAAAGAGTGCTGCTGGCTAACAAAAATGCAAGACCCAAAATAAGCCCTGCTGTTAAGCGAAACGTTTTGAAAAGGCAAATAGGGCACCTCGCGCGCATATACAACACGGAGATATACCAGATTATAAATGTACGAATCACAGTATAGCTTAAGCAAAAGAGAGAGAGAGAGAGAAAATAAATGGAAGGAGAGAACTCCGAATTCCGCCCTTATGCGTACACAAATAAGAAGGAAACAAAAAGACCCTCTGAAATGCCTCTTGAGAAAATGTTTGCATGATTACTGCCTCTCGAAGTGACATACCAAAGCGAAAACTTAAGAAAAAAAGTAGGCGAATCCCAAGGAGCTCATGCACTAGACTGCGAACGGAAACAGAGGAAAAGATGTATTCCGTGCGTGGCAGCGTTCGTGTCTGAGCGCTTTCCGCTTCGTGCGTACTTGGATTCCCCATACATGGCCAGGGTAGACTGTATGAGAGGAACGAGTACTAGCGATGGTTGCACTGTATATTTCATTCATTCATTCATTCATTCATTCATTCGATCTACTGATAAATCACAAGAGATGGTTATAAACTATCTGGACCGATGGCCTAAATTGGGTAGTGATCGTTCCAGTGAAGAACACGTCGAACAGGTTGGTAGTGCAAATATACGCGTATACGTATACAAATAATAAAATCTGATAAAAATATAACAGGGCATGTCCATATACACATCATTACAACATATAACAGGTAAACTAACTAGAATACACAGATGAAAGCATGTGAAAAGACTGATTACAAATCTTGATGTTGGAAATAAAATATTTTTTATAGATGACATATATAGATGACACATATACGTGAACCATGGAGTCGACCGTCCTCCACGCTTTGGGTCAGAAGAGCATTCGTGCCCTTTTCCGAAGATTTCTAGGCTCTTCGATCGCCTTTAATTGCGTGTTCTACGCTTTTGTGCGCGCTCGCGCATCACTTCGTATTTCTTTCCTTACCTTCTTTTTTCATTTTCTACCCAATTTCACCTGACTGAGTGTATGGTAGCAAACCAGGTGTAGCCTGGCAAACTTCACTGCTTTTCCTTTCCTTGCCCTCCCTACCTCTTGTATTAGAGACCATGTTGCAACAGAAATTATACAATGATAGCGACACCAGTCTCCCCATAACGATTTGAGTCGAAGCTCAATATCAAGAAAGTAGTATGTGCTATATATATTTAGATGAGGTGGCTCGATTCCGCGCGAAGGTGCAAAAGGTACCGCATTAATTATACCAAAACAAAGAGAACAAAGGGTTGAATTCGTTTTTCTAGGCAATCGCCTCCACATCCAAAAAGATCGACTGGCGAGTGGAGGGGGGGGGGGAGCAATTGAAGGACCACAGGGAATAACGGCAGTAATAGGAGGAAAGCAAAGATAACAGACGAGTGATGATGCAGGTAAAATATCTATCATTCTCTACTAACTGCGCACCTAAATCCTTGCTGCGGATATCGTGGCATTGCGAACGCCATCCTGGGTAATAGAAAGAAAAAGCAGCAATGAATAATACAGAAGAATGCACGGACAAGATATTCAACAGCAATACTAATCGCGCTAGACCTTCACGAATGCCCTCACTTAAGGAGATAGGCATGCTAACACGGAAACAGGCTGCGCCCAATGAGGATTGCACGAGGACCACGGCTAAGGCTTTGCTGAAGGTGAGCCTTAGAGGCGAAGAAAAATATCTTGAGCACTTCGTTCTGCTTTGATTAGCGATCTGAAGGACCATAATAAAGACAAAGAAAATGTCGTTAAAGGGTTCCCTAGGGGACCGAGGAATTGCTGTTCGAGTCTCGAGTGCCAGGCTAATCCATATTGGGGCTGAGGGACCCAAACGCTGAAAAACCCGAGGGTTGAGGAGCCCCATGCTATTGTTCTCGAGCGTCATTAATAGTAAAATGGCTGCGAGAGTGGGAGCTCTTACTTCTCGTTTTGCAAAGCAATGTTGGCGTGCTGGTCATGCAGAGTCGCTCCTGTGGCGCCTAATTTTAGCCTGCACGATCAGAGGGATTGGACCACGAAAACAGCGGTAACCGGGGCGATCATAGGGATCCGCCCATCAAAACAGCGAGATACGCTAACCGCAAGAAAGTGGATACGCTCTGGGAAGAACGATTCTCATTATAATACGCTCTAAAAACTTGCGACGTATTTTTGTTGTCTGCAACGTAAAGAACGTCGTATTAGGGTAACCTTTGTGCTGAAAGTCAGCAATGGACAAAAAATAAAAGAGCGATTTATATTTGAGTTATTGTTGTCAACCCTACAAATAAATCGCGAATAACGGGCAGGTGGAAACTGTTGGGTACTATGTTAAATATTTTGAGGTATTCGCCGGACATTTTTAATTTCTGAAAATAGACCGAGATCATATACTCAACACGTAATTCTTTTTATTGCCACTGATTAATTAGAATTTTCATCTTATTTGTCGTTTTGAACAATCTAGAGTGATAATCTAACTTTTAGGTGGGGTACCAATGTGAGTGCTAACTTCTAGTTTCAATAATTACACAACTCCACCCGAGAGTATGCCTAATAACGTTATTACGAATACTGCTTGAAGCGCAGAAACAGCATATCATGCTCAAATGCGCCTGGAAACGCTGTCAAACCGAAGGCAATAAAACGTTCCCAGAAAGAGGTGTTGAGGCGAAAGCCTTGATAATTTCGCAAAACAAAATAGAGCCGCTTCAAGGCATGGTTGACGTGAAATAACGAGTGAACGATGAAAGACATTTAGTAGAGTGCAAACATACATTGGCGTAGATGCACAAAGGAATAACGGAAGGAAGCGAAATAAATAGACATCCAGGCGTACAAGCGACGATGGGAACAACTGCCGATTCTGTAAAGAACTCGTTAGAATTATTTAGAAGCATTTTTAATGCTATTATCACTCTTTTGGGGAGTTTCACGCACTTTCAGGCGACTAACTTTCTATGTAGATGTTTTCTCGCCAACTTGGGTCACAGGGTAATTTATGGTAATTTAGTATCGCGCGGCTTCACTCAGGGAACAAAGATCGAAACCAACTGTCGGACCAACTCGGGTAACTGGCCGTGTGCGGCTCTTCAATGAGCCTCTTTGAAGGCAACTTGAGCAACTGGGTATGCGACAATGAGTATGTGACACTCTTAATTGTCAAAATATAATTTAAAATTTATCCGGTGCTGAACGCAATCCAGCCGGTGTCGTGTCAACTCATCAAATCGTGTATGAATATATATCCACACACGAGGTGCGCAAATTTTGTGGTGGCACCACTAGATAGCGCGTCGTGTTCATTGGGAAGGGCGATTAAGGAACCCGGATGCATACACGCCTGACATATAGCGGGTCTCTGTGGGGGCAGTACAGTGTGCCACTAGATTGTTTCAGTGATATTCGCATTAACGTTGAAATTCATCGTAAGATGAACTCTGTCGGAATTAATTATTTAATTCTCTTTTAGTTCATCGATAATAGGTGCCCTCGGAAGCCCCACCTCTATGACACATGGTCCAAGCTATTGCAGCAAGTGCGTTGCCTATTGCCACCTCCATAGTAGAGACACAAAGGACATTCACGTCTTTGGCTTGGCTCACCCTGACATATCAAAGAGGGGGGGGGGGGGGGGGGGACACGTATTACTATCAATCTTGATAAGCACTTGCACATTTATTCCGCCATGTTGTATGCCTCATTATCTGTTGTTCGACATGTTCTTGTTTCTTTTCTCATATCCCCGTTGACCGATCATGCTCGTCCTTTTTCTCACTTTTTTTCCCCTACCCCATCCATGTTTATCTTTCTACAATTTATTCTTTGCCCAACCAAAAGCCTGTCGCGCTCTACACATTTGCTGGTATTAAAGAGCAAAAGCCCCGTTTTGGCACAGTTGCTATGGCGTTGCGCTACTCAGCGCGAAGGGGTTGGTTTGATTCCGGTCAGCGCTGGCCGCTTTTCAATGTGGCGGAATGCAAGAAATGTCGTGCACCGGGCTTTGGGTCTACGTCAAAGAACCCTAGTTGGTCAGCTTTCACTCTCATACTCAGACTCAAGTACGAACGCATCCCAACGCCATTTTTTTTCAGAAAGTTTTCATTCCGGTCCTGCAAACTAAGTTGCTTCATTTTACCCACTTTCTGTCTGCAGATTTTTTTTTTCCTTTTTTTTGCAGAATCCAAACAAATATGCGAGTGCCCAACCGAACAACGCCGCATGAGGATGTGCCTCTGAAGTGTTTACTGCTGCTCCTCACATCACCACCACACATATTTTTACAGAGAGAGAGTGGGGTGGGGAAGAAAAATAGCAACGGAGGAGACGTGGTTGTAAACACGCTGCTGCGTTATTCTGTATGTGCATCATCAGAAGAGAGGGGTCAGCCCCAGTCAATCGTCTCTCGTTTTCTCTATGCCTTCATTCCGTAAGGTCATTCTTTTTTTTTTGCTGCTTTTCATAGCGCACACAAGCTCACCATCTCTTCTCTCCGGCCCTCGCGAGGAACTCCGGTCCATCACTATCGCGCATTGATGCAATATACACATCCAGCTCACGAAACGCTTGCACGAGACCGTACACAATACAACCACATTTCTGCAAGCGGGCAGCTTGAGTACGCGACTCAACCGACAGCAGTAAAAGGAAGCCAAACACACGGTGGATGCACGGATGCCACTGCACTCTTGCTTATTGTTTTTTTTTCGCGACTTATGCCGTCTTCATTTCTCGGCTGTGCCTTTCTCGAGACTTTCATTTATGTTATCAATTACTACAGCAAGCTAAACATTGTTCGCGCGCGAGGGTAATGAGATAAAGCGGTTGTGTTTATTCGCCTGCTCAATTTCTTACCGCCGACCTGATGGCCTAGCGGTTATAAGAAGCAGCGGTATAGGAGTGCCTAGCCGAATTCGTTGTCCTGGTGGTTGTAAGGAAAACAAGTTTGTCGAACCATCCTAGTGAGGGCTATGAGTGAGGGCCATGATACCACTGCTTTCCCGGGCGTTCTGAAGCCCACTGCTTCCGGTTGTTCGTCATCCACTTTATACACACATGGCCGGCGGCGTAGATCCAGATGGCGCACTAGGCTCGTTCGCGTTAACATGTTATTTTTAAAAGCCGCAGGGGAAAGGAATTAGCGGAAAGCTTGCTTGTGCAGGTTTTGAATTGTCACAATGCATTCGTAGGCCTCCGTAGCAACGACCTCTGAGGTCTGATAATGGTCTGTTGCCCGTACAAGCTAGCACCTTTGCGAGTGATTGTCTGTGTAGGCTGTATTGGAGGACAGTCGCGCAAAGCCTGATAAAGTGTCTGTTCACGACAACAGTCATCACAAGCAGCCTTCTCAGCCATGCCAATAGTGAAGAGTATTTTTTTTTTTTTCAAAATGCTACTGCTAACCATATCCCACAAAGCAGCGTCGCATATCCTCGGTGGAGTCCTGATGACATGGAAAGGCGGATCGTAGAGTTAAAATGGTGCAGTCAGTTGTTTTTAAACATTCGTCTGCACAAAACATAGCTAAGTGGATCCGTAGGGTTACACGAACCCGCGAGGGCTTCTCCGAAGAGGAAACTATCCGACTGGTACACGCCTATGTCATCAATAGGATTGCGTACGCACTCCCCTTCCAAAGCATTACCAAGCAAGAGCTCAAACAGCTTGAAGTCATCATTCGGCGGGCATTCTAAGCTGCACTAGGGCTCCCGAAAAATGCAGTACAGAACGTTTCGAGAAATTGGTACCACAATACCTTCGAGGAATATGCGACAGCCACCCTCACCGCGCAAAGGGAACGGCTGTGCGCATCAACGCAGGGTCGGGCCACATTAATCAAACTCGGCTTTGCACTCCGCCCCCAGTTCAGTGCAGAAGAGACAGTGAAGATGACCCAGGAAGTCAGACAGCACATAATGGTGTCCCCAATTCAGAAAAATATGGGTCCGAGATATCATGCAGGGCACCAGAACGTCCGAGCGAGAACCTTGCAGAGGACAACCGGACGTGTACTACACAGACGAGAGTCAAACGGGCAGGGAAAAAGTATACGGTGGCAGACACGAACCAAAATCGTGTGATCGCTGCATCGGTCAGGGCAAAATCTGCCAGCACAGCAGAAGCTGCAGCGATTGCACTTGCAATTAGGGACGCGGAGAATGGGGACGTATCTGTGGCCATACTCACGGACTCACAAGCGACCTGTCGCCGGTATCTCTCCGGGACGGCACCGTGCTTATTAGTAAAAAAACTGTCAGCCCTTCCACTAGGGTGGAGATGGAAGACCAGCGAAGCTGTACTATGGTGGGAAATATGTATTTTCAATTGTGACTATTAAGATGTGATGGTGTAATTGGTTATTTGAACTATTAAAGAATAAGAAATATATATGATCCGGCGGCTTTCATTTATTTAGTGACCGGTCGCTACGGTACAACGCTCTAGGGTGTACGGGAAAGGTTGGCACGTTCTTCATAAACACGTCACCAACGCCGCGCGCATTCGGTGCGAACGCGGGCAAAACGGCGCCGCTGTCGACAACAGTTCTGCGCGTAGTTGGTGCTGCTACATGCCCAAGTTTATACAGCTCCTCAGAATTTTGAGAATGACAGCCCATAACCAAATGTCATGAAACAAAACACCGGCCGCGCCGTCCTTTTATGTTGAATCTTCTCAGACTGAAAACTTGGACACATTCGCTTAATAACTTAATTAACAAGGATGGTGCTAGCGCGCACACCCAAACATGAATAGATCACACTCAATTACCTCACACAACCGCTGTCGAAACACGGGCGTGAGCAAGCGTGCCAGCAGCAGCGAGCGAAGGTTCGTGCGGTCTACCGCTTCAACGGAAACTGAGCGGCGAAAGCACAGCGCATACAAAGGTAGGAGCCGGGTTGCAGACCACTTTCAAGATACGGTGCGTGCGACCACCCGGCGCCGCGCTAAGTACAAGTACGCAGGTAATTGCTCGCAGAGCAAAAGCCGCACTCCCTCTCTCCCGCGCTGCCTTCCCGTTTTCCTGCTTTCGCGTGGGTGATTGAGTCGCCAGTGCCCCTTGCGCCCGGTTGCAGAATACGCATTTGGCGCCGCAGATAAACGTCACCTCGCCTCCCTCCCTCCCGTCCCCCCCCCCCCCCCCCCCCAGCCTTTCGCGCGGCGCAATATGTCACGTTTGCTCTCCGCCATGCGTTCGCTCCCCGTGAAAGCGCGCGTCCCTCGCGCGCTTTCACTCGCCCATGCATCATATGGTCAGTGAGAGTTTTTTTCTACACACGCACAGGAGCGTCAGAGACTGAGCCTTTAACAGGTTCGCTGTAAAATTCTAGGGAGTCAAACTAACAGATTCCACAACCTCACTGGGTGCCCCGCACACGAGGGGCATAGAGCGAAACACAAGGGCGGACCAGCTAGCTGGCGTACTAAGCATCCGAGCTGCGGACCGACCCAGTGACGAGCCTCCATCTACATCGCGCGACATACTCGAACACCAAAGACAGGAGCGGAGGCAATATGGACGCCCTCACCTAAAGTTAAACAGTCAACAGGCGAGGCATTATCGCCGTCTTCAAACACACACATTCCCGAACCTATACACACACTTGGCCGTATTCACCAAACACGATACACTGATGAATGCCCGTGGTGCGGGGACACGCCAACGTTACCGAACATCACGTGGATATGCCCATACAGACCGACACATATAAACTGCACACAACTAAAGAAAGTTGCAGTTTCGCCCGATAGGCAAAGTATCAATTGCGATAGCAAATTGATAGACAGCTTACGAAGTAATAATAGTAGTTTTATCGGCCGTATAAAGTTGTAAATATTCTCTTAATAACTAAATAAACAAGCACGGTGTCACGCGCGCACAGGTACACATGGACACATCTTGCTCGATGACCGCGGAAACTCGTCAAGACGCTGGAATGGGAAAGCGCCCCAGCAGCAGCGGGAAAATTGACCTTCACGCTGTCTTTCGTCTCGCTTCAACGCGAACGTTGAAAGCACAGCGCATACGAAGCTACCGACACTTTGTGCCCATCATAGATGGCTTTGAAGATGAGGCCTCCGCGGGTGCACACTTCGGCCACATAGCAGATCGCTTTCAAGATACGGTGCCCGCGCGGAAGCTCAGTCAGCAGCACCCGCAAGAGCAGAAAAGCGTTATCGGCGTGATCGTTACCCGTGATGATGCAGCCACTTGAAACACATTGAACCATGATATGGTGCCCTTACTCAAAGTAAGAATCAGTTCTCTTATCTCGAACAGCAGTTCATTGTGTGGTCCATGCCACAGGGACGATCGCAAAGACTGCAGCGTCACTTTGCAATCTTTGAATACGGACTGTCATTAAGGTTCTACTTGGCTGACCGGGCAAAGTGTAGCGCGAAGATCTGCAAGTTCCGCAGTGGTGTACGTCATCGAGTGGCACGTCTTAAATGTGAATGTAGTGACTCTCACTGGGGAAACTACGGCTTGTATGTTTGTTCCATGTTGAAAAGGAATCAACATCCACATGTTGGTCAATCAATTGAATCATTTTAATTTCTTATCTGGACGACAAGGGGCAGCGACGGATCGATCGAGCAACGTTTACAGCAGGCCATCCACTAGGTTAGACAGGGCGTAAGCAGTGCACAACAGACAATTACAAACAGATTCTTACAGAAACCCCAGACTCATGCACACCATGTATCCAGACATGTATACACTACATACAGATGTACATCATGTGGCGAGGTTGCCATACTTAATCACATGGTATGGGCATGTCAGGAATTAACCAACAATTCTGGGCATGCTGACCCCTCCGTCTCTTCCACCGCCAGCCTCCGCTCGCACTGGAAGACCGCACTGCTCAGCTCGAACCTGAGAGCACAACTCTAGGCCGTCCAGCGAGCCGAGGAAGCCGCTTCGAGACAAGGTGTCGGAATTGCGTCCGCGGCGGGTGCCTAGACCCACTAAACAGACGCCGGACTCAAATGTTATTGATTTGAAAATAAAGTTTACGTTCTTCCTTTTCTTGGCTAATCTCCCATAGTGGGTATGAGCAACATGTTTCCTGGACGATGACAGTGTGAACATCATCGTCAACAACAACAACGTTGCATACCCTAATTGCGCTATCGTATGCATGTTTGTAATATATTTATCTCAATGTCATGATGACTTATCCTCCCTTGACATCCGAATACGCCAATTTGCTGTAGATATACCAATTTCTGGGCACAGTTATGCTGCAGAGAATGTTCGAGAGCATAGTTCGTCACTTTAGATACACATTCTATAAGCCTAAGCATCTCTTGACATAAGCAGCCTGAAAAACATTATTGCAAACGACAGCAAAAAGAAATACAACGAAAGCAACGTTTACAGACAAAAAGAAGACGAGGTGACAAAGCGGTCAATATTTTGAGGCACGTTAGGGCCGCCATGCTTCAACGCGAATTTTTTGTTGGCGTGTCGTCCGAATAAGTGGTTAACTTTTAGGGCCAATTTCCAGACCAGAAAGTAATGCTTGCCTTTGCTTTACACAGGAGCCCTCCTCCCAGTCTCTTTATTAGGTACTGCATTCCTCAGCGTCGCCAATAATCTCCCATAGCAGAACACTTCAGATGAACATTATCGCGGAGTGTGTATTCCGCAAACGGCCATAGTACAAGTCAAGTCATTTATATCTGGTAGTGGTAGCTTCACAGAAAAGGACCTCTGGAAGCTGCGAGGAATAAAAGAAGGAAAGCAAGGAAAGGAAAGACAGGTAGGTCAATCAGACGAGTGTATACTTTGTTACCCTACACTGGGGGTAAGGTAAAGGGCAATAGAAAGAGAAAAAGAGGGAGAGAGTGAGCACTAAGGCCACATGGGAGGATGCACAGGGACATTATAAGCGGTCTCTTAAACCAGTGCACTTCGTCTAGTGTACTAGTGCAGGAATCGCTTTTTGTACCAGTGACGGGTGGGGCCTCGGTCTGAGTATCTTTGACTCACAGAACGATCTTGAGTCCAGTCGGTTTAAAGTTGTCCTGAGAGAGAGGCGTTGTATGTCGTAGCAAAGAAAGATACACAATAGGTGCCACGAGGGCATGCTTGGAGCCTTTGTGCCTTCTCCCATATATACTCTCAGGCGCGCTTTATATTTACGGGACTCCTTGAGATCCGGAAATTGCGCGCGTGGAGTCAAAGAAATCAGCTCCAAGTTCTTAAAGTATGCAGATCATCAGTAACAGAACAAGTCTGAAAGTTTCCAATTTAAACTATTTTGCATAAATAAAAGGAAGAAAGCATAAGTACTTAGGGACTTGGTCTGTCTTTTGTGAAATCGTTTGTCATCATCCTTGGCTGTTCCCCTTACGATCGTTCACCGCCACGGGTTAGCTGTTCAAATTATGCTCAAAAGAGTTGGTTTGCGCAGCAACTATTAGCGCCAAAATTCGGTGGATCAGAAACCTTTCATTTAAGGCAATGACTTCACCTCGAAGTTCACCTTGAAGCTCATTTTTCGTGACACCACTGACCCAGCAATGTTCAGGAACAGCTATGAGCACCACATTACCCACGTGCTTTTCACAATGTGACTGCCTTCACTCTCAAAGACTTCGTTTCCTGAAATCGAGATTCGCTCTGTTAGCAACACTGGAGAATGGAACAAATAAGGAGAGCAGAAAGAAGAAAAAAGAGTTTGGCGTCTGAAAATGCAGCTAACCTTCTACCCCAAAATGAACTTGTACTTTTCATGATGGTTTCGCTTTATGAGGCGGCAAATCTCGGCGAAATTGGTGGAGGCACCACGGCTAGAGAGCTGAGGACTGGTTTATGCCGGCGGACAGTGGCAGTACAGTAATCGAGCGGGTGCATGTACATGGGAGGTCATAAAACCACCCTCTATAAGCGTCGGCTTCCTTCTTCTGAGTGTTTGGTTTGGAGTGACATAAAATGCGCTAGATGATGGCTGTAAGGAGGAGGAGCCTGTAGTTGCGCTAGTGTATTGCACGAACGACACCTCACGTTGAGGGCACACGCTTAGGGCTGTTTTGGACGCACGGCAATGTGGTTAACGCGGACAGCTGTTGATGGAGACTCGGGAATGTGTAATAAGTTCATGACCCGGAAGGAGAGCGGTAAACCTGGAAACTAGTATACATCACGAGTAAAATGCATCATTTAAAACCGATAAAGGTTTATAAGGGTTGGATCAAGTTCGATAAGGCTTATAAAGACCAATAACATTTGTTAAAGGTCCGATTATGTCCGTTAAGGTTGATAAGGGCATATAGAAGTTTATAAGGATCGGATCGATTGCGTAAGGTTGATATCGAGCGATAAGGGTTGACAATGCTTGGATCGAATCCGATAAGGATGATAACAACCGATAAAATTTAATAAGGGATGGATATAGTCCGATTGGATTGATAGCGACCGATGTGTATTAATAAGGGCGTATACTGGTTGGGTTAGGTTTGATAACATTGACAATGGCACCAGGCTGCGTGAAGATGAGCAAGCGGCACAATACTTACGCATATTCAGACAACGCCCAGAGTAGTTTCTGCATGATTTTTTTTATGGTGCACAAACCAGTGAAGAGTGAGCGTCAGCCGCCGCGTCTCTATCCGCCCTTCGAAGTTCGTCGGGAAAGTAGGCTCCTTGAAGCCCAGACTTAACAAGAAAAGTGCAAAGAGAAGAGACGCGGGAACACATTCGGTTCAAGTCAATCGGAAGTAGACAACACTTGCCTCACCGTATTTAGGCGGCGAGACATAGTGACGGCCACCCGCTGTAAAAGTTAAGGTGGAACACCATGGCATGAGTGGAGGGCAATATTTAACCACTCTTGCCTGTTCCGTTATAGCACGCTCACACAAAGCTCGTGTCAGAAATCATTCCTTGAGTGTCATGAGCCAATATAGAAAGAAAGACGAAGAAGAAAAAAGAGAAGATAAGAAGAGGACACCAAAGCACTGGAGTCGGTGGAAAAAAAGTTGCAGTTTCGCCCGAAAGGCGAAGCATTGATTACGATAGCAAATTAGTAGAGAGCTATACGGGGTAAGGACAGTAGTTTTATCGGCTGTATAAACTTGGACACATTCGCTTACTAACTGAATTAACAAGCGTGGTGTCAGCGCGCACAAGTAAACATGAATAGATCACATCCGATGACCCCACACAACCGCTGTCAAAACGCTGGCGTGATGAAGCGCGCCAGCAGCAGCGAGCGAAGGTTCCTGCGGTCTATCGCTTCAACGGAAACTGAGCGGCGAAAGCACAGCTCATGCAAAGGTAGGAGCCGTGTTGCAGATCGTTTCAAGATACTGCGCGCGCGACCAGCCGCCGCCGCTCAAAGTACGCAGTGGCCCGCAGAGCGGAAGCCCCTCCCGCGCTGCCTTCCCGCTTTCCCTCTTTCGCCTGCGAGATTCCAGTTCTCCTTGCACCCGGTCGCAAGATACGCATTCGGCGCCACAGCATAATGTCGCCCCCCCTTCCCTCCCTTCCATCCCCCCCCCCACGACCTTTCGCTCAACGGAAGAAGGCGCGTTTGCTGTCCGCCGTGCGTTCGCTCCCCGTGAAAGCACGCGTCCCTCACATGCTTTCACACGCGCATACAGCAGAGAGCGCGTGGCGATGATTTTATCCCCATTTGACTTTCTACGGAACCTCACGGCGACGGCGACGACGACGCCGATGGCAGAAATCCGCTTGGATTGTCCATATAATTGCTATCACAATAAAAAGAAAGAAATCACGTGCGGCGCACACCCGCTTGGATATGCTACACGCGTGATCACGGATCACGTCACACGCGGATCACGTCACACGCGCGTGACCAATCAGGTTTGTTTGGTGTGCCGCGAGGAGGGACATGGAAGGAAAGTGGTTTGGAGCGCGCTCCTCCGGGCTTCCCTTGCCTTAGATCAGTTTCGGCGAACAGATGGGAAGGCCACGCGTGGTGCGTGCTGCAATGGAGCAAGCTGCGTTTGAAGAACGCCGGCGTGAACTCGCTCGGGAAAAGGCTCGCCGTCGACGTGCTGTTTCTAGCGTGAGGACTTCCGTAGCCGAGGCTCGCCGTCTGCGAAGAGCCGGCGATCCCGAGCCGAGGGCTTCTGGCGCCGAAGCCCGCCGTTAGCGACGATCAGAGAATCCCGAGGCGACGGCTACCGAACGTTACCCTGACGAAGGTCAGATACACACACGACAAGCTTCGATTACCCCCATTTTCTCGATAGGGGAATGGCTAGTGATTTTTTCCTCTAGGAAACCGCATGTTGCTATTTGCTCCTCGGCGCAATGCACGATTTGGAAAAAGATCGAGAAATAGCGGCGCAAGTAATGCAAACTTAGGCAACTTGTTTTGTGTTGTAAGTCTACAGTTGGCAAGTGTGGCGCAATACAAACTGAACCTTTCACCAGTTAGGAAGCCCCTGTCAGCAGAGACAACATAACGTGTATTTAAGAGGTGTCACAGATGCCTTCTTTTGAAGAGAAGCTTGTATTGGCTCAAAAGTTCCGGTGGCGTTATAGTCACGCGAAAACCCGCGTGTCGCGCATTCGCACATTGCGTACACGGGTATGACCCAGGGACAAGAAAGAACGAAACGAAGAAATAAAGTAAGAAATGAAGGAAGAAAGGGCAGGTGCGGGGAAAGCTGCGCCGGCGCTGGGTCGCGTCACGCGCGCCACTAATCAGGGTCGTTTGGTGAGCCGCGGGGACGGAAACAGAAGGAAAGGGGGTTGCAATGGGGCGCGCTCCGCCGGGCTTCCCTCACCTAAGATCAGTTTCGGCGTCCGGTTGGAAAAGCCGCGTATGGATCGTTCCGCCAAGGAGCAGGCTGCGTTTGAGCAAAGGTGCCGCGAACTCGCTCGGGAAAGGGCTCGTCGTGACGTGCCGATTCTAGCGTGAAGCCTTCCGAAGCCCAGACGAAACGTCAGCGAAGAGCCGCCAACCTCGAGTTGCGGGAGCGCGATATTGAGGCCAAACGTCGGCGTCGTCTTGCCCTAAAGGAACCCGACAGCGGTTGTGCACGCCTCGGCAATGCTAGCGCCAACTGCGCCGGTGCGACGGCCAAGTTTCCACGCGAGTTGCTCAACCGCAACTTAGCAGCCAGCTGCAGTGCGTGTGACCGGTTGTGGTTCGAGGACAACGTCGTACTCCGAAGTGCAATTTGTTCGGACGAACACCGAAGAAACACACGACAAGCTTCGCTTACCCCCATTTCCTCGAGAGGGGACGGGCTGCTGTTCTTTTTATTTCCAAAACTTGCCTTGAGGAATAAACAGGTGAAGCGTGTATGTTATACGTACACCCGTGAGCAAAAGCATACGGACAACAGGATCGCCGAAGAACTGGATTTCTTCATAACGAAGATTCATAAAATGAAATTGGTGTGTACACTGGAAAATTTTCAATGCAAAGTTTGGACCTAAGTCCTAAATTTCGAGTTGCCTTCCGAGGCAGTTGAAAAAAATGGCTATATCGCAAAATCCGTGGTCCGTATACTTTTGCTCACGGGTGTACATGCATATTTGGTGCATTCCACGAAGTCCGAGAGGTGTGGCTGAAACTCGCGCGTCAGCAGTCTCTACTGAAATCCCTCGCATGTACACCAACTTCTTTATATTCTCGAAAAGACTCTCTCTTTTTTTATTCCTGCGATGGACGCCGGCATTTATCGGCGGACATCAGAACGACTAGATGAGAGCCCGTAACTGCTACCACTGTAGAACTGTTATAGCTGTTTTATTGTTTTCCTAACAAAATTGAGTATAAGAATGTGCTTAGGTAAATATCCTAAGAACAAGCGCGGAAGCAAGCTTAGGAAACCTGCGCACATCAGTTGCCCTACAGATTTTGGGTACAGCTTACCCTTATTGGTAAAGCTTTTTACCTGCCGTACTTCACTTCAAGCATCTGTGAAGGCATTTCTTAATAAAAAAAGGAAACATTCAACTTTGCCTGGTGATGCAACAAGCAAAAACAAGAGTGCCAGGCAGGAAGGACATCAACAACGAGGTTTATATTCTGCATGCAATGCTCATCCCTAAGTTCCTCGATCGATGCAGTCTTGATCGGGAAGCCTTGCACGAGTCTTCGCAACGCTCCTGAACGCTCAGCGGGCGTTAACTTTGTGGTATTTTCTTCGTTGAATCGCTTCCCGGGACCGGATTCTCATTTTTCCTTCTCCTATTTCCTGTGTGGTTACCAAGTCATTAGGTCCGCTACGGTGCAGAGCTTTCTTTTCTTCTTTTGGTTTTATCTTTTTCCTCACCGCCTTTTATGCCTCTGCAGCCACGGTCAACGTAGGGAACGGCGGCTATCTTCGGGACCCGTTGACCCCGCCATCTGGTGTCGCGGAAGTACGCGGCGCTGGTAAGGTTCCAACGCCGACACGGGCTCTTGTCGATACAATAAATAGGTTGGCCCCACTCTCTTCAGCTGAACCTCCCTGTTCTTCTTCTAGCTTTATACCGTGTATCGAAGCGATCTGCCCGGAACACGGTGGCGCCGTTTCTTTGCACGAAGCAGAAAATTACCTGCCCTGTGTTACACCACAGGAGTTGATGGTGCTGCGAATAGAAGCCTGAGCATGGCCTTGTAGGTGCCGCTCAGGGGCGTTGCAATGTTCTAACAGCTAATCGAAAGTATAGAAACGCCTTTTTTGCGCAACAGCAAAAAAAAGTGCATTGCCCCAGCTAGCAAATATTATTGTAAAGGGTGATGTATAGACCGAAGACAAGGGCAAGCGCGTATGACGTCCATGACAAGTAATTTACTTTCGTGTTGCCGGATTTTTTCCCTCTTTCTAGCGGTCTTTGGACGCTTTTATAGAACACTTCTACTACCAACTACTACTTCCACTACTTAATACAACTGTCACCTAGAATACTGAAACTTCTAGATAATAATAATACCGATGACACTCTTACTAATATTATCAATAAGTGAGTCGACACCACGTAGAAAAAAAGGGGAAATTGTGAGACACGTCCATAAAGATAGGGTAAACAGATTAGAGCAATACATTTTATATAATGCAGTTCTGGCTTGTGTGACCTGAATACAACTGATTCAAAGTTATCTATCATTTTTCACAAAACACGGGGACGCACTGGAGGTAGTAATATTGTTACAGAGGTTAATATTACGAGACTGAGCGCAATGGGACAAAGATGACGTTGACCATTTGGGTGAAGAAGACGACGATTGAAGAGATTGTCTTTCCGCCATCTTGGCAGTGCTATAGCTCGCTGTATATATTTTGTAAATATATTTTCAGTTGTACCGTATCCCGTGGCAATATTATGCATATTCCATCGCTGACCATGAAGACAGGGGGCGTAAAGAATGTCGCAGATGTTTGCAGAAGTACTTTTCGCCTATAGTACAACATGCAGAAAATCACATGTGCGCGAAGATTCCTGGAAATTGTTGCTTTGTTTGTTTCTTTTAGCCACAAGCGCTTTAGTATGACTGAAACGGTCAAAACGAATGCTACACGTAATCTGAATAATTGTGTGCTTTATTTAGAACCTCACCTCTGCGTTTCACTAAAGTCGACTACAGTGCACATTCTCATTAATACGAGCCACTGTTGAAATCCGCAAGGGGGATGTTGGCACGTAAAGGAAATGCTTAGTGCCCTGAGAAATTTTGGTACTGATGCATGCTGTCACAGATCTGTGGAGATTTGCTATTCAGTGCCTGCGTGAATATGTGTGTGTGCGTGCGTGCGTGCGTGCGTGTGTGCGAGTGTGTGTGTGTGTGTGTGTGTGTGTGTGTGTGTGTGTGTGTGTGTGTGTGTGTGTGTGTGTGTGTGTGTGTGTGTGTGTGTGTGTGCGTGCGTGCGTGCGTGCGTGCGTGCGTGCGTGCGTGCGTGCGTGCGTGCGTGCGTGTGTGTGTGTGTGTGTGTGTGTGTGTGTGTGTGTGTGTGTGTGTGTGTGTGTGTGTGTGTGTGTGTGTGTGTGTGTGTGTGTGTGTGTGTGTGTGTGTGTGTGTGTGTGTGTGTGTGTGCGCACACATTTTACCTCTTTATATGTTCCTGTGTATTTTCTTCTTTTATCTAAACGGTGCCTTCGGACAATGTTGAACGCTGTTTGAACTATTTGCGGTAGCGCGTTGTTCTATGCAGCAACCCAGCGGCCTGACATAGTTCAGACTTGGATCGCAGAGAAGTATTGTTAGAATATTAGTTTTGTGCAGTTCTTCAGCAACACTTTGAAAATCTTGTGGTGCTACACTTAAGTTTCCTACGTAGTCGTCTCAGGAATAGTGTACATACCGTACTGTGAGTGCTTTGATCATGGGCTGTGGACGGTTGTGATTGTGTGCGTGGGCTTTCTCTGTGTCAATCTATTTTCTTCTTATTTATCTACAATCCCCGTTCCCCACTGTAATGTAGCAAACTGGGGCCAAATTTACAAAGCCTCACATTCGTAAGCGGGCTTTGCCATTCGCCGTCTGCCATTGCTAATTTTATTTATTTATTTTATTTATTCATACTGTCAGCACAAGCCAAGACAGGAGTTGCGGTTACATTGCTGTCATCGACAAACTAGACATAGTGCTTGTTTAAACAATTCAATAGAACGCAATCAAGATAGGACAGGAAGGCACAGCATATAAATAAATATGAAGCAATAACAACATTAGTTACAATTAACAAGTTACAGCACTATATGGTCTAACAAGAAGTAACGCACCAAACTACTGCAACCGACAAACAGCTAACAATAAAACGTATTCTCAACCGTTTACACATATTTGGTAACAGCCTTAACAAAAGATTGTAAATCAGTACACTCTACTATATCTTGTAGCAAGTTGTTCCAATCCTCTATGCTTCGAACCAACAACCAATTTTTCAATGATTCTGTTCTATAATTAAGTGGCTTAATATGTTTTGAATGCTTTGTTCTTGGGTTAGCCGGTCTCTCTAATGTAATGTGTTTTTCTAAGTCTACTTTATAGTCTCCGCTTAATAAGTGAAAGAAGAATGTCAGCCTGTTAAGCTGCATTTTCTGCTTGACAGTCATGAAGCCAGCTCTATTTCTAAGTTCGGTGATGGAATGGGTTCTAGCGTATGTGTTAAAAATAAACCTCAAGGCCTTGTTTTGTACGCGCTCACATTTTAGTGTGTTTTGTTCAGTGTACGGCTCCCAAACATGACTTGCGTAAGTCAGTACAGGAAGTACAGTCTTTTCATAGGCCATTGTTTTTACCTCCGGGGTGGCGTCGTGAAGTTTTCGTCGTAATGACCAAGGTTTACGCATGGCCTTATTGCAGATGCTGTCGACATGTACCGACCAGTTCAAGTCATGCGTGAGATGAATCCCTAGGTATTTAAATTCCTTAACCTTAGCTAATTCGGCTCCGTTAATGCTGTAGGGGAAAATTAAAGGATCTTTTTTACACGTCATACGCATACAAACAGTTTTTGATGCATTCAGCTCCATTTGCCACTCGTCACACCAGACAGTGACTTTTTGTAAATGGTTACTAAGCTCCTGTTGATCATTCGGAGTGCATATTTTAGCATGTACAATGGTTGTATCTGCAAAATGTTTGATGGCTTTTTGTGGCGAAAAACCTGCCCCCATATGGCTAATATAAATGGAAAAAAGTAAAGGGCCTATAACAGATCCTTGCGGCACACCCGATCGAACTCATTTATTTGTACTGCAAACAGAATTTAATGAAACAAATTGTTCTCTTTCTGACAAATAAGCCTCAATCCATTTTAATAGCTGAGTATTACCTAAGAAACAACACAGCTTCATAAGCAGCTTTCGGTGGGATATTCTGTCGAATGCTTTGCGGAAACCGGTAAAGATAATATCTATTTGACCCCTTCCATCAATACATTGACCGATTTCATGTGCAACCTCAGTGAGAATAGTAAATGTGGAGTACCCTCGGCGAAAACCATGCTGGTTTTTACCCAAAATGTCGCTTTCTTCCACAAATTTAGTTAGGTGGGTGGTTAAGATATGCTCTAGCGTTTTGCAACATGTACTTGTCGAAGAGATTGGTCGATAATTACTGACATCATGTTTGGAACCCTGTTTGTGAATTGGTACTACCTTAGCCCGCCTCTAGACTCTCGGAACGTCGCCAGATTCTAGAGATCTAGCATATACGTATATCCGAAAGAAAACATGAGCACCACTCGGCGTATCTCTTTAAAAAAGCGTTGGGAATTTGATCAGTTCCAGGGCATTTTTTCTCATCTAGTTTAAGGAGCAGGTTCAAAATGCCGTCTTGTCTAATAGTTGGTTCAGATATACACTGCTTAATGGAATGGAGTGTTTGAGCTGTAGAACCATCATCCCACGTGAAAACTGATACGAAATATTCATTGAAGAGGCAAGCCATTTTAGAGCTCTTCGTGATAGACTTATTTTCACTTGTCAGAAATTGAATGCCGGAGGTGGGCCCTGAAATATACCTTCAGAAACCTCCAAATAATGATATGTGCAGCGTATCAGAATTGGCTGAAATTTTCTCCTACTAACAATTATAGGTTGGTTTGTTCTTGGTAACATGCATATTATATCCTATGTTCTGATAACCTGCCTGCATTTCTGCTTTTTATCGTCTGTTGGGAAATGTGTGAAATACATTGCCCCCCCACCCGCCATCTCTAATGATTCCCGCAATATACGGCCCAATGGATTAGCAAAATTCAGCTCCAGAGAAACACTGTTCATAATTTACGGGCTTCTGTTCTGCCACATTTCTGCATCTCTCCATTGTCTTCATTTCCCGCCTTACCTTTGAGACGACCAGGGTATATATTTGCAAACAGTGAAATGGCACAGAAAGAGTGTAAAGAGTCTCTACAACAGTTTAGGCTTAACAAACATTAGAAGTAACGATGAAGCACGGGCTACACTGAAAGGAATACCCATTAAGTTGGCATTATCCCACGCCACCTCCGTCGCCGGCAACGAGCGCTTACGGGTCGAGCCGCCACCGACACTACCGCCACCGCCGACTTGGCTGCGACATCGGGGAGGGGTTGGTATGGGAGGATCGCCTGACGAGTTACGCAGAAATCACATAACGCTACAGATTGCCCAGGTGCAAATTTCCGCCACCACATCAGAAACTGAACAAGAGCCCGGAGGAGATATGCGCCCAAATCCCCGAATAACTCGCCGAACCTTTCAACAAAATTGCTCTTCTTCTAACCAAATACCTCTAGCATGCCTCTGGAGCAGATGCAAAAAGGTGGTTATGGCGTGGTCGGGGGTTAATTATGACAGTGGCAGTACGTGTAGTATTCCCGGGCGTGGCGCGAGATTCGGCCATGCCTCTCTCTCTCTCTCTCGCTCTCTGTATATATATATATATATATATATATATATATATATATATATGACAACTGAAAGCGGTCTGCTACTGAAAGACACTTTACAATGTGGTGAACGAGGATTAAATCATGGACCCGGTACCTCATAGAGGTGCAACGTACTGCTAGCGCATTTATTCCTCATCTGCCACTGAATCGCCACTGAGTAGGTTTTTTAGGGGCGAAGCTCCTTATAGCGGCACCCGTTCCATCCCCGTCGTCGTAGTAGTAGTGTGTAACCAGTAGTGTGTAACCAGTCTGATAAAAATGAGAAAAAAAAATATTTTCTGGGGCCTATACCTCATATTATGAGGAATGTGACAAACTGTATTTATTGTGCATTCGTTTTAGGGGCGAAGCTCCTTAGGGTGTGGGTCTGTCCCTCCTCTGTAGTATGTAGTAGTAGTCGTCGTCGTAGTAGGTAGCCACGTCTACTTTTATGAAAAAAAAATTTGCCGCGTATCTGCGTGCTTCGCTGCAAATGTCGTCGAAAGACGATAGTCTTCTGCCGGCCGTACTACATGAGTGCTGGTCTGATCCGCGGCCACCCGTGATGCTGTTCTCGTACCATTTCCGTCCTGGCATGAAGGTTTGTTTGAACAGATTTCATTTTACCGCATTATTTCATCAAGCGGTCATTTATGTTTTGCCCTGCCTCAGACAGCGCTTCCTTTATGTTGAATCGGCCGCATCTGGCTGGCATTGATAAAATTGAGGAGGCGCTGCGTGAGTGTCACTGCTGTCCCCGATTTGTCGTCGGCGCGAAGTCGATCGACGGGGTAGACAAGCTGGTTGGTCGTTCCGTACGCAAGCGAGCACAGTGAAAAGAGTCAGAGTCGGGAGTAAACAAAAAAACAAGATATTTATAGGCTGATAAATACACGCAAGTTAATAAAATACAATAATAAAGAGACACAAGACCGACTAACACACCTGAGCTTAATATACACAATGATAAGGACAAATAAATACGAGCGATTAACAGTAGATATAAAAATGAAACAGTGCGAGGATCAAATACACAAGAATACACTTAACAGTTTTCACTAAAACAAAGTTCAAGAGCAATCAAAGTTCAAAAGTAAAACAAATGGTGTCATACGCTTGGCCGGGCAGCAGCAGCAAGTCCATAGACCGTGAAGTCGGTGCACAGAGCTTTCCCGAAGAAGGCTGGCGGTCCGATCTTGTCGAGGTTGATGCGAATTGCTGAGCTGGGGTTCCCGGGAGTCTAGATCTGACGACTTCTTTCAAGCAGGTTGAGCTAACTTGAGGCGAACTACCGTGAGCTTCGTTGCAGACGCTGGTTTAACGTCTCGTACGTCAACAAGTTCCTCGGAGTTCCGACGTGGCCAGGTGGCCCAGGCGATACTGGACGGCACTAGCCCCCCAACGGCTTCTCAGCAGCGCATAGGTTCAGCTTCTAGACTAATCAGCAGGGCCCAAAACATGCGCTTAAATAGCCTCTCCTTTCCCTAGTTCCCTAGGTAGGGAAACTGCCGCTATATAGCGTTCTCCGAATTCAGCTCTCTTAGCTCCCAACAATCTTGGCCGCGCCCTTTCACCATGGACGAAGAACCGCAGATTATCCTCTCTCCCAATGTCAAGAACCAAGGTCGAGCCCGGCACTACCACGTGGCCGTACACGCACACCTCGGGGTCCGTAATCGGCGTGTCGCGTCTGGAATCGAGATGGCAGCCCGAGCGGCCACGACGCTTTTGACGCCCGTAATTCGGCGGGTCGATGTCGAATAAATTATACGCTGCACAGTCAGGAGCCCACGTTTTTGACGCTCGCAATTCGGCATGTCGTTAATCAGCGTCCAAACCATTCGAAAATATGCCGCTCCGTGACAGTGAGACATGGACGCCATCTGGCAATACATCGGGAAACATGAGCTTGTGCAGAGGGTTTCCTTCCTCCATGGCATAGGGCGCTCGTCGGCGCGCAGTCGGGGAACGTCGTTCGTCGGCGCGCATAGCATTGCATTTTCAGCGCAGCTTAAGAAACTAGGGTCTTTAGAGTTACGTATCTATGTATTTTCTATTAAAGGAACACACCTAATACTTACCTAGTGATGTTGCGCCTCAGATATGCGTAATATTTACTTTGTGATCGATAACGTTCACAAGTATGAACAGCCGTACCAGTTTAAGTAGTGTGGGCGGTAAGCAAGTGGTCCAACTTTGGCCGGGTGGCTGAATCGGGTGACAGACAGACAAACAGACAGACAGACAGACAGACAGACCAAATTTTCAGCGTTTAAGTTCCCCAAGAAAGACTATCGTCTTTAAAAGACTATCATCTTTAAAATTCCGAAGTTGTGTCCGTAGCGCGGAATCGAACCAGGGACCCCTCGCTTCCGAGCGCGCGGCGTTAGCCCACTACGCCACGAAGCGGACATGGACACACGCACCACGATGGCAATAAATACCCAACATTAACGAAAGGCCGCGTTTCTAGCGCGTTTCTAACGCGTTTGTGTTAGCGCGTTACGGCCCGTGTAAGAAGCTGGTGTAAGACGCTGTGGCCTCTCCGCCTTACCTTCAACGCGTTTCGAACGCGCTGCCCAAAGCGGTGGCAAGTCAAGTTCAAGTCGAGGAGCGTTTATGAATACGGGGGGTATACTCTCTCAGCAGTCATGTGATGGCGTCGGCAAACGCGGTGCACGTTCCGGCATGTGTAAATGGCTGCGTAAGACGCTGTGGCCGCTCCCCCTTACTAGAGAGTACTGCACGTTTCTAACGCGTTTGTGCTAGCGTCCCCTTAAGCGGGAGATCCGATGATTCCCTCCGGAGCTTCGCCCACTCATCATCATTCACCCCGTGGATATGCTGTGATTTTTTTAGCATTCTCCGGCTATGTGCTCCTTGAAGAGTTCAACATGAAGTATAAATCTCAGTTACGGAAAGGCCCGCAACAACTACAACT
This sequence comes from Dermacentor silvarum, assembly GCF_013339745.2. Taxonomy (NCBI): domain Eukaryota; kingdom Metazoa; phylum Arthropoda; class Arachnida; order Ixodida; family Ixodidae; genus Dermacentor; species Dermacentor silvarum. The sequence goes on from NC_051157.2 coordinate 103,289,686, forward strand.
GCATAGTAAAAAATCGCTGATATTTAGCCATCGCAAAGACGCAATGCGTTTGAACTAATATAGAGCGCTGTCGCTGTTCAATGCGCCAACGTCAAATGATCGTCAATGTCAGCTGATGCGTAACCTAGCACTAGCAACCGAACACGATCCCTGGACTGTACTTCGCACATGACAGATGCGTAGCATCCTCCAAGGTTTATGCCCGTGCAAAATAATTTACTGAGCTGTCTGCAGGTCGCCAACATTTTGCGAACGTAGCAAATGGCCCAATATTTGCGAGAAAGGTCGCGAATGTTTCTTTCCACACAGTCCGAAGAAGTTGTGCAACTCTTTACAAGAAATAATCAATCTGTTTTTGCCCTACGCAGCACCTCCTACATCATTTGTCTTGACTGCGCCATTCCTATTCGCTAAATCTTTACGGAACGCTGAGCCCTGCAACGGCCGTTGGCCGGAGACCAGTACGTGTTTCTCCGTGATATCCCAAATCAATAAATTTCTGACTTCAGGGTTTGCTTTCTTGCCTTCATGGGAGAACCTAAACTGGTTTTCGTTATTTCCTTCTCACCGATTTATTCAGTGTTGGCCATCATTGAACCTTATTCTGACGTTGCCAGCATTAGCCAGAAATATAGATGTTCAGAACACCCGCAAGAAAAAGCAAGTTAATGGAAAAGGAAATGGCCATCACTTCTCCGTAAACAGAGGTAGTATCCAGATGGCCTCCATGATCAGCCAACCCGAGGTAGCCATCAGGCGTGTGTGCGGAAAGGCCGAACTCAAATCGAAGTCGGTGTGACATGCAGGCGCAGGAAGAGGTGTTCGAACTGAATGCGCCAGAAAGAGTCTAGCCAAGAGGATTCAGTAGGATAGGACTCCAACTTTCAATTAAGTAGATTACCCGGATGCACGCGGACAGCCAAAGTTTTGCGAGAATACTAAGTGTCTATCGCATTTCAGGTGTGCATCTCTCATCGCCTAAGCACCCTTTACCAAAGCGGGGTAAAAAATTACGTCTAAACGTTTACTTGTGAAGTCTAAACTTTTCTTTGAAAGCCTCTGGTCTCTATTCCTAATGAAAGAGAGGCGTAGCAAAATAAAAAAAATGGGAAAGAAAATTACGTTTAAACTATTTATAAAAATGTGTAAACAGAGGCCACTGATATGTTTGCAAACTCACCATTCTTTTTTTTTTTTTGTCCTTCAAAACCTCACCGCGTTGTTTCGAATATCTCGTCTTGAAATTTCTTATAATTAACTTCACTCTAACTGGAAGCCGCTCTCTGTGTTTCATATATAAGCGAGAGATGCACAAAAACTGGAGCGTACCGTAGAATTATTTACTGTTGTGCAGTAGGCAACTTGCCTCTAAAAAGACGCATGCATTGACGACCTTCATTAGTGTGCGCGTTTTCACTGAGTGAAAGCAATATGAGACGTTTTGATGGTAAGCAATTGTGACGGCACCTCTAGAATGCAAAGAAGTGAGCTCAGGAATGCGTATCTACGGTACACTCGAGGAGTAGAAGTGATACGTCTTGCTCTGCGTACAATGTGGTGTAGACTACGCCAAAAAAAAAGTACTCAAGACAGTACTCTCGTGAGGACGCGAGAAGAAAGGCAAGCGAAAAGGCCGACCGCACTGCAAACATTGCTCGTCAATAGTGATAGCACCGGAAAACGAAGGACAGAACGGATACGGGCGCAACTCAAAGTCGTATAGGCGGACTTCCTCTCGCGTCGTCTTTCTTGCGTATTGTGTGCGGCTGATAAAGGAGGAGAATTCTTTTCCGGTAGAGAATCAAACGAGGACCACGTTCGTGGTGTTAGAAGATGGCAATCATTTGTCATTGTCAGCTAGTGGTGAAAAAAAAAGCACTCCATGGTTAACTGTCGCAAGAGGCGGTACCATAAGAATGCCGCAAAATCAGAACAAAAATTTCTTCAGACATTATAATGTTTAAATAAAGTAATGAAGAACACTCAGACAGAGAAGCTGGCCGTGCTTTTAAACAATTGTGTATGTTATCGAAAAGAAGTAATGTTCGTTGACGTTATAATAAGAAGACTTAATAAAGTCTCATTACTCTTTCACTCACCGATGGTGAGTTGCCTTTCAGGTGCAGCTACACAATCGTTCACCTGTGCAATGAAAGATTGACAGAAGCTTGCGCATTACATGAGATCAAAGTCAAAACACATCTGATCATTAAGGTGAGGATAACTTAAAGATAATGAATGAATTAACTTTTATTTCCCTTTTTAAGAAAGGGGAGGGGCCGGGGGGAGAGAGGGAGGCCTGTGTGCTCCAGTCTTAGCACCTTGTGCTGCCAGACGTCCGCCTACCAGTCGTGGTAGGCCTCCGCTACCTCCTCAGCCCACCTCAGGACTCGGTCCTGCAGGGTGGGATCGGAGCTGCGCAGGGCAGTCTCCCACAGCTCCTCGCTACTAATTAATGGTTTGAGGTTGCGGGGGGGATATTTGATGGGGCATTTCCACATTATATGGGAGAGATCTGCTGTTTGGACAGGGCAGAAGCGACACTTGGGTGTCGGGTATGTGTCGAGAAAGAATAAGTTCAAAGTGCGTGGGGTAAGAAAAGTGCGAGTTTGTAGTTGGCGCCACAATATTTCTCTCTGGCGCGTGCTCGACACAGAGAGAGGTGGATACGTTAGGCGTTGATGTTTGTAATGTGTGGAAATTTCATGGAATGTGATGAGTGCGTCTTTATTGGTCTGTTGTTGGGAGTCATTGGCTTCTGGGGTAAGGCCCACATTTCCGTCCACTCGGTCCGTGAATCCTCGAGCAGCGGCATGAGCCATTTCGTTCCCTGGTAGTCCTTGATGTGCTGGAGTCCAGATGAGAGCGATGTAGTTTTTTGGCGGGTGAGCGACTAGTAGAGAGTGCGCGAGGTTTGTAATGTAGCCGCTACTGAAGTTCCGGATAGCAGTCTTCGAGTCACTGATGATGACATCGCAATCAGGTAGCCCCGATGCGAGTGCAATGGCGGCCTCTTCTGCCTCGCCCGCTGAGGTGGTCCTGACTGATGCTGAACGAACAGTGTTGCCCTGCTTGTCTACGACCGCTAAAGCATAACGATGTTTAGTTTTATAGGCTGCGGCGTCCACGTAGTAAACTCCTTCTGCCTGTCCATAGCTGCGTTGTAGCGCCTTGGCTCGAAGTTTCCGGCGTTCGACGTGAAATTCGGGATGCATGTTTCTGGGTAGAGGTTGGATGTGGTATTGGCCGTGTATGTTCGGAGGAAGTTGATGTCGCTTGTTCTCGTTGAGTGGTGGGGCGTAGTGAAGTTGTCTCAGGATCTCACGCCCAGCTGCAGTGGTGGAGAGTCTGTGATATTGCGATGATAGATGTGCTTCGGTTAATTCTTCAAAGGTATTGATTGTGGCTGTGGCCATCACCCTCTGTGTGGATGCTCTAATCGGAACACCAAGAGCGACTTTGTGTATCTTGCGGATCAAGCAGTTTACAGTGTCCGCTTCCTTCCTAGAGAGTGAGAGATATGGTAGTGCGAAGGTGATTTTGCTTAGGAGAAAAGCTTGGATGAGCTGAATCAGTTCCTTCTCTCGAAGCCCTCCGTGTTTATTGGAGATCCTTCCTATGAGGCGTAGCGTGTTATCTACTGTTGTTTGTAGTGCTTGCAAGGTACGCTGATTTGCTCGGTTGCTTTGAAGATGAAGACCTAGCACCCTTATCCTGTCTACCTGGGGTATGGAGTGCCCTTCAACTGTGAGGTCGATATTCGGGGGCGATGTCCTGAAGCGTCTCGTGGGGGGGGGGGGGGGGCAGAAGGAGAAGCTCTGATTTGGTGGGGGAGCACCTAAGGTTCAAGTCGTGACCTACTTGTTCGATCTGGTCAATGGCTGCTTGGAGGGTGTCTTGGATGTGCCCGTCCGAACCTCCGGTCATCCACAGCGTAATATCGTCCGCGTACAGTGAGAATCTGAGGTCGGTAATCTTCTTTAGAGCGAAAGCTAAAGGTCGCATAGCCAAATTGAAGAGGAGGGGGGAGAGTACTGCCCCTTGGGGCGTACCAGTGCTTCCTAAACGTATCTGACCTGATTATTCGCTGCCTAATTGGAGCGTTGCAGTGCGCTTCGTCAGGAAGCTGCATATATAACGGTAGATTCGCTCTCCACAGTTTATACTGTTAAGTTCGCGTAGAATGGCCAAGTGGGACACATTATTGAAGGCTCCCTTGAGGTCGAGGCCCAGCAACGCTTTTGTGTCGCGTGCGTCGCTCGGTTCAATGATATCTTGTTTGAGCCTTAGCATGACATCCTGGCAAGAAAGAGACTTGCGAAATCCAGTCATTTCCGAGGGGAAAAAGCGATGATATTCGATGTATTTGGAAAGGCGTAGGTGGATTACGTGCTCCAAGATCTTCCCTATGCATGAGGTGAGAGAGATGGGACGGAAGTTATCAATGTGAATTGGCTTATTCGGCTTGGGAATGAAGATCACCTTGGCTGCTTTCCATTGTTGGGGTATCTCGCCCTCTTCGAGACAGTGGTTGTAATACTCGGTGGTTGTAATACTCGGTAACTTAAAGATAAACTCTGACACATTTCCCAACAAGGTTAAAAATATAGTACTAAGTGGGAAAACGGCAACGACCATGGCAGCTCGTCGTAAAACAGCAAACAATTATGAGTGCCGTTCAAGTATATTTCTTTATGCGAAATAAATTCACTGAAACAAGTTGAAGCATTACCAAAATGCGCCAAGATGCTTTTCTGTGTATTCATTTGTCTTGTATTGATTTGGTGTGTTCCTGGACGATGGGATTGTAAGCAGGGCATTAATACGGAACTCAACCAAAAATGAAAAAAAAAAATAGAACAATATTTATGTGCAAACTAGAACTGAACCGGAAGGTTACGATTCTTTACACTCTGGAACAAAACCAAAAATAACGAATCAGGGCGTTCAGCTTAGGTTCGGCACCTTCTCTGGAGCTTTTTATTCTGCACTGGTAGATCAACAATGCTATCGAATTTGTCAATGCAAAGGAGACTGCAGTAATTTAAAATGTGGTAGCAGCGTTAGTGCGATTTTAAAGCTGTCTCCCGTCTGCAGTTAGGTATTTTAGTAACATGTACACTCGTGAGCGGTTAAACTTGTTGAGCGTCCAATAGTTTGCCTGAAGTGGGATGTCAATATGAATTAGGGAAAAGGAAGAAAGCTTCCAAGCTGGGATGTTGATTTTGGATCCCACTGATTCGTAGAGTCAAGTAAGTGTAAAAGAAATCAGCTATTGCTTATGAAATATTTCTTCATTGGTGAACTTCCACAATGCAACTTTTATTGCCACGAACGGCGGCGGGAACAACACACGCGTACTTTCAAAAGTACTTACTTGCAGCAGGAGGCCACCGTCAAGTTTTTGTACAAAGAAAATTGATGTTGTTTTCTCGTAATTCTTAGATTATGCAATTGAACATTAACTTGATGAAACCGGTTTGAACCGGTTTTTTCCCTCGGGTGCTGAACCAAACTAAACCATTTTCGATAAAGTGGAACGATAACCGAAAAAAACGAGGTTTTGGTTCGACAATCTGATTTCCAGGCAATGGCACCATAACCAATTTTCTGAAAAGTGGTATCCTTTGTTTTGTTTTAGGAGGTTCTCTTCGAACTAACTCTGCAACAGACACGTTGGTGTTTCCAGAGGTCTCTTCCTGAAAACACCATTTTATTGCGATAGCAATTAAATGGACACTGGAAGCGGATTTCTGCCGTCGGCGTCGTCGTCGCCGTCACCGTGAGGTTCCTTATAGAGTCCAACGGCGATGAAATCGTCGCCGTGCGCCGTATGCTGTATGTGCGAATGAAAGCGCGCGAGGGACGCGCGCTTTCACGGGGAGCGAACGCACGGCGCAGAGCAAACGTGACTTCTTCCGTCGCGCAAAAGGCCCTGGCGGGATGGGAGGGAGAGTGGGGAGGCGACGTTCAGCTGCGGCACCAAATGCGTATTTATATAAAAACGTTGCGAGGCGGGAAGGTGGTAAAAACTTCCGAAGGTGCTCGACGAGTGTCCCATTCTGATCTCGTCGAAAACCTCCGAGCCACCCCCAGAGGCTCCGGCAAATCACCAACGGCGCGCGCGTTCGGTGCGTATGCGGGCAAAACACCGACGGCTTCCGCAACAGTTCTGCGCGCTGCCGGTGCTGCTGCATGTCCAAGTTTATACAGCTTATAAAACTATCCTTACTGCGTATAGCTCTCTTCTAATTTGCTATCGCAACTGATGCTTTGCCTTTTAGGTGAAACTGTGACATTTTTTTGTGTAATCCCCTAAAATATCTCAACAAAAAACTTTCGCTTTATTCCGTCTTGTTGACAAAAAACATTTTTGTATAATACACTAAAATAACCTGACAAAAACTTTCATTTAATTCTGTCTTGTTGACTGCAACATGAGAGAAACCAAGGCAATACTACAGTGGAAGCATTGACTCGCAACCCAAATCTCGCGAAAATAATAAAAAGAAGAAACAAATAATAGGGAATAAAAAACACAAATTCATCAATTACTGCCAATAATTATGCAAAACACGCGGAAGAGGAACACAGCCCTGCCAGGCAAAGAACGCTCCTGAAAAACACAGGCACATAAAAGCATATAACATAACAGGGAAGAAAAAAAAATAAGTTATCGGTACAGTTTGATTTCACAAGCAGTCAATATTTGGTTTTTATTGCGAAAGCACTTATATCGACACTACCGGCTCAATTTCGTCGTCGTCGTCGCCGTGATGTTCTGTATAAAGTCCAAGTGCCATAATATCGTGGCCGGGCGCAGTATGGTGCGAGTAAAAGAGTGCTAGGGTGAGCCGACGATGGCGGCTTGATCTCACGCGCGCAAGAGAGTAAGGCGAGGAGTTAGCGCGCCTTCTTCAATCGCGCGCAAGGCGCGGTGGGGGGAGAATTGGGGGCATTCTACTCTGGTTGTGGCACGGCTGAGCACAGCCGCTCATGCCCCATCTTGAAAGCGATCTGCGATGGTGAGAGAGTCTAGTTACGCTATGTTCGCTTTGTTCCCGTCGCTTAGTTCGCGTAGAAGTGAAAAGTACACGCACCACGAAGGTCTATTCGCTCATTGCTGCAGCCGCACTTCCTCACACCAACGTTTCGACAGCGAATGTCCGCCGTTATCGAGTGAGATGTGTTCATGCTTGCCTGTGCGCGCGTGACACCATGCTTGTTAATTCAGTTAGCCTAAGCGAATGTTTACAAGCTTATACGGCCGATAAAACTACTATATCCTTACTATTCTCCCTAGCAGTTTGTTATCGCAATCGATGCTTTGCCTTTCAGGTGAAATTGTAACTCTCTGGATAACATACATTTCTACACGAAATGAATTGTTAGTGTTTCATATAGGCGCTTTGGGCTTCGCACGTGTGAGAAAACTGTACTAAATGTAATTGCAGACAATTCTTTCATATTTAAAGGGGAAAATAGGCAACTGCATACATCACACGGACTGCGGGCTTGGTTGTCTATACGACAAGCAGGGGGAGGGAATGGAAGAGTGAAAGACCAGTGAAAGACCAGTGAAAGACAGATCCACATGTTGGAATCCACGAGAAGTGAAGCTTTCGTGAAGTAGTTAAATGTTATAAATTTGGCCATTTCATTCCTGCGTCTTTCGCGCAAAGGAAACTGGTGCGCTTATGCGTTATCGCGCACCCGTGATACGCATTCGGGCAAATCATATATAATATTAGCTGGTAGTTCTTCATTTATTCCTATTTATATAAAATGTAGCGGCCGCTTAATGGCCATTCCCCCTATGCGGGCATGCGTCCATAGTATGTAAATTGTGATCTTCATCAGCACTTAGCGATCACCTCGAATGACTATTTGACGTTGACACGATGTGTACCCGATAGGGAAAACAGCGCAAAAAAAACACACGACCAGACAAAAAGGGAGACAGACACCAGCGCTGCGGCCTCTTCGGTCTTACGATATGTACCGCCCACTTCTTGGCCACTGTGTACCGCCCATATGTACCGATCACTTCTTGTTGGTATGTGACACTGCATCGCCAATGTCTTTTTCACCCACCCGTTGTAGGTACGTGCCGTTGTACGGATAACATCATCATCGAATTCTACACACGGGCATGCTTCTTGGTCGATCCCTCGTTGTGGGTATCTGTCACAGTATGGGAGAGCATAATCATGACAATGCGGCGATCATCTCATGGAGGTAATTGGAGCTGGTGCGATGTGTATTGTTGGCCAATGCCTGTTTTGGGCAAGCGCCATAGGGCACTATAATGTAAAATGATTCCAAACTCCTGACGTCAAATTTAGGTAACCATCGATGCAAGCATCGGGCGGTGACCCGCAGCGTTGCCTGAACAACACAATCAAACCCTCTCCCCGTTTATAGGATCGAGGTCACCTTTGTTTCCTTACAAAACCAATAACATCGTCTACACTAAGCGGTTTTTCTTGTCTAATTGGCTGACAAGAGGCGAGGCGCACGCTCTAGTGGAGATGGTTTTGATGGATAACCGCATGAGAAGCCGGCACCACCCTGGTGCCGGCTTCTCCGATTGGTCCGCTTCGCCTTACTTAGCTTGCGGTGGCTGGTCGAAAATTGCGGCGGCGTCCAACGGAAGGATAAAAATGCCGCTAAAACGAATCCTCAGCAAGGAAGAGTTGGCAGAGCGATGTCGTATACGTGCCGAAAGGGCTCGATAACGTTTTACTGCCACGCAAAAAAGTTTATCGTGCGCAAATAAATACATGCTCACCGGCAGGTGCGAGTAGCGAGGGCCTGAGCGATCGGCGGGCAACTATCTTCTATTCCTTTCGGAACGGGGCAGTCTGTGGCTATCCAGAAAAAAATGCAGTTTCTTTTTCGGCATAATAATGCATTTTTTCCGTACACGTCACTTTGACGTGGTGAGTTTTCGCTGTTTTGTGAGGTCGCGTGACAGACAGGCGAAGTGGGCGTAGCCAGAAAACATTGGACCAATAGCAGAGGGCTAATGGTGAAAAGGCGTCGAATCAGGAATTATTATTTTGGGGCGGTTTAATCATGCATAACCAGTGTGTACACGTTATATCAGATGAGGAGCTATTGCGGTTTTCGTGACATCGCGTGACAGACCGGCGAAGTTGGGAGTGGCCCGAAAATGTTTGGACCAATCGTGGATGCTGATTGCAGAAATTGGAATTAAAACAGTTTGAAATCATTTTACGTTGTAGCGCCCATAGTATGGAAATAGTAATCGCAATGAACACGTGGCGACCAGTTGAAAAAACAATTTATATTTAGTGTTTGCACTCGAGAAGTTTACGTGCGACTGCGGCTTAAGTAGCGAGAGACCAATTGCCACACATATAGACGTATTATGCCAAGTTACCTGCACTAACCAGCCGGAAGAAATTATCTCGTCTAATAACTTCATACATTGAAGGCCATATGAAAGTCGCAAATAAGCGGTGTAAAGGCTGAATGTCTGATCTGGCACATTGGAGCACTTGTAATAAGATAGAAACGTTTTGCTGCCTATAACGTATTGCGTGTCTCAGCTTTACCGGAAAGTGAGGGCTGTGTGGTAGAACAAATTGAACGAAACGTTCAAGGGCTCGAACCCTTTCTTTCCAGTTGTGTGTACTCAACTTGCCTGCATTTATTGCTTCTTGCACGATAGTTTTCAACCCATAATTCGAGGTTTCTTGCAGATCAACTCCTTGCATGTTTTATCTAACCTAGTGGTTTCATCAATGGTTCTTTGCGAGCATGTCTTTGGTAATTTATGCGTGTTGTGAATTCTTACAGCGAAGCTGTTAAGAGCTAGGTTCCCCAAGATCGTGTCCGCGTGTAGAAAAAAACTATTATCATCAGTCTGCGCCTGCCTAAATGAACGTGGCGGTTTCCCGCCAGTTGTGCCTTAGCACAAGAGTCAAAACGGATGATGGATGGCCCATTGTTTGAACGACACACTTCGGACTACTTCGGACGGCAGACTTCGGAGGGCAGGCTTCGGCAGACTTCGGTCTGTATCACCATCATGCATGGTGTTCTGTCAATGCAAACTCTACATCCTAAAATATTATCTTTTCTTGGTTTGGAAGTTCTAACTTAAAATCTGATTTTACGATTTTTCTGATGGATTTTACTTTGACAAATGCAATTTTTGTTCACTAACGCCTTGCCTCACGCGAAGGGCCCGCCTGATCAGAGTGGTTCGGGATGATGTGGTTTGGCATGATTGTTTCCGCCAGACGCCGATGCTTACGCCGACGCCGACGCTGGATTGTCTGCGACACGGGGCCCCGTAACCATAGCGCGTTAAAATGAACGACGACACATACTCTGAAAGGACCTTGGACTTTTAGACCTTATATGCTGAAAAATTCGAGGTTGCGTTTCTCTGGCACTTCCGATTCCTCGTAATTTCGAGGCAAAGTCGAGCCACGTGATAGCATGGAGGAGAACAACCCGAATAAATAGTTTGCCTCAATCACTGGTAATCATGCTCATTAGTCTCTTATCGTGACAGCAAACTCGAGAACATGATAAGAGAGACCCTGACAATAAAAATACGTATACTGAAATCAAAATAGAACACGGGAACAATCACGATGCGTTCGGCGTCCTCTTCATCTAAATCAGAAAGTGGATTGTTCTTTCTCGGGATGCACGCATCGCTCGTTCCTGAGTTCTGCTCATGCGCAAATCTCCGCGCACGTGTTAAGTTCGGTGGCGACCGATGCAGACTCGCACCTTTCCCTCCCCTTAGCTCCTCCATCGCATTCATCCTTCCATTTACATTTCGCCCTCTTGTAAATTCTGCGTCTCTCCAAGAGCATACTTAAACCACATCATGTGAGGGTGTCCTAGGCACCCCCTTCCCTCTTTACTCAAACAATTCATATCTAGTGAGGAGCAGTGGGAGGCTGCCTTGCGCAGCTCGAGGCTCGACCTTCAGGAGGCCATCCTGAAGTGGGCTGAGACGGTGAAGGAGGCCTACTTCAAGTAGTTGCTCCCCCCACCCACTATCCCATTGCTCCCTTCCCTTTTAAGAGGGATAAATAAAGTTTCTCATTCATTCATTCATTCAGCAGCGCAGTCGTCTCTCCAGCAAGTGCTTCTAGGATTTTTTAAGCGAAGCTTTATAGGCTCACAAGTTTCAGTGGTGGTGGTGGTGTCACGCTGAAAATGAGCCGATCGTGGCGATAGTCCAGAAAGGGTCCAAGCTCATTGCACATACCAGGGACACAAAAGAAAGAGACGAAAAACAAGAGAAAGAAACAGAGAAATTGAGAAAGAAAAAAAAAAACTGTTAGCCCTTCCACTGGGGTAGATATGCAAGACCAGCGAAGCTGTTCTATGGTGGGAATTATGTATTTCCAATTAGAATTATTGAGATGTGACTGTGTAATTGGTTATTTGAAGTATTAAAGAATCAGAAATATTTATAATCTGGTGGCTTTCATTTGTTTAGTGACCACAGGGACCATGGCCTTATGGTCGCTACGGTACACCGCCAAAGCGTGTACGGCAAAGGTTGGCACGTTCTCCATATGGACGTCACCAACGTTGCGCGCTTTCGGTGCGAACACGGGCAAAATGGCGTCGCCGTCGACAACAGTTGTGCGCGTTGTTTCTGTGACCGCGCACAACCGCTGTCAAAACGCTGGCTATGTGACGGAACGGCTAAACGTCGTTGTCGACACTGTTAGGAGAGAGGCAGGCGTGAGCTCAGAGAGAGTAGGGGGCAAAGGCCGGCAGGGCTGCGCGCATGCGCCGCAATCCATGGGAGAGCGGGCACGCACAGTCTAGAATGTCTCGATGCCCTCCTCGTCCACCACTTCTATTCATTGGGAAGTCGTGTTTGCTCTCCGATCGTCGCGTCCGGCAATAGAAAAAAAAAAAAAAAAAACTCGCATTGGCCCTATGCTGTATGTGCGAGGGAAAGCGAGCGAGGGTGAGCGTCCCTCATCCTCGCTCGCTTTCACTCGCACATACAGCATACGGCCAATGAGAGTTCTTTTTCTATTGCCGGGCGCGACATCGAAAGGTGAGCCCTTAGCAGCTTCGTTGTAATAAAGAGATACCGAAAAAGAAAGAAATAACGAGAGAGAAAAAATAAAATCACCACGAAGGTCAGAGAAAGAAAGAGAAAAAGAGTGAGAGAAAGGAAGAAAGGGAGAAAAAAAAGAAAGAAAGAAAATCACCATCAAGGTCAGATACACACACGACAAGCTTGGCTTACCCACATTTTCTCGACAGGGGAAGGGCTGGTGATTTTTTTCGTTTCCCACAAACAGCAAATGCTGTGAAACATAAGCAGGGACCAACCACACTAAATCATTGAATCGGTATATGAACATCACAGGAGATATGGTACAAATGCAACTCCGACGACTGCTGGCTGTACGGGATTCATACATGACCGTCAACGGCATGAACTTCAGGATCCCTGTACATTATTAGAAAAAAATACGAATCACCGGCAACAACTCTGAGAGACCGTTTGATGTTACTGTGATTCACTACATTTGCAGGCCTAAGCCGACACGTGCGAATACTCAATTACGAAGATACGCAATGCAGAGATGGCACGTCGTTAGCAAAACGTTTATAATTCGGTTATTTGACTACACGCAGAATGCGCTCGAAGAAAAAGCTCCCGCTGAATTTTTTTATTGTAGGGGGAGCACACAAACGAACGGTGCTCTGTAACTAATTAGGGCCATCTTCCTATATATATCCGTAGCGATGCTTATTATGCAAATACGTTTCTGTTTGCAACGCCATTAACAAGCTCTCTGAAATCTAATGACAGTTGTGGCTATAGTAATTAAGCACGCGTAGAATTGAATGTACGTTTAACTCAGCCCTTGTTTTTTACAGTTCCCGAGTGATTTAATGGGATATTACATATTAATGCTCCCTTCGCTTAATTCAGTAATCTACGCTAGTTTTTTTTTTCATCTTTGTTTTTACGCTCTTAGCACCAATTACAAGAGCTCTGCGCCATGCAGGGACACTCTCTGTCAAGATTAAAGTGGGTTTTCTTATTGTTGAGCCAAAGCCAACGCGCAATAAGAGTAGGAAATGGAAGAGCAGAGGTATCCCGAAAGGCTCAATGGGAGGAATTAGGTGCATGACAATAACAGAAAGCATTTCTTAAAAAAACTGCCAAACAATAACGTGTCGGTCCATTAGCTCTATTCTCTATTCTGTAAATTAGATTCACTGTTGCACCCGGTCGTTCGCGCTTCTCGTTAAAGCCACTCTCGAGAGCTAAATTACGTTGCGCGATCACGTACCGAGAACAGGGACTATAAGTGTTATTTCCGCTGCTGTGAACACAAATGCGCATAAATAGGCATTCTAGAGCAACTTTAAGATTGGGAAGGACATGCCTTCTTCCGCTCTCTACAAATACATGTGAGCAGGCCACACGAATAGGCTGTGTTACTGGTGATGATCAGAGCTATGTTTATTTCTTCATCAGAGCCTCCTAATTTCAGCAAATATTACCGTTCCTAGTTTTTCCACCTACTTGTGCGATTATTATGGAAAAGCTCTGCGCAACTATAGCGAAATGAGTTCGTTTTATGTCTATAAAGCAATCACTTCTCTGGATGGACATGCGGACGGATGGACGGACGGACGGATGGGCGGATCGATGGATGGATGGATGGATGGATGGATGGATGGATGGATGGATGGATGGATGGATGGATGGATGGATGGATGGATGGATGGATGGATGGATGGATGGATGGATGGATGGATGGATGGATGGATGGATGGATGGATGGATGGATGGATGGATGGATGGATGGATGGATGGATGGATGGATGGATGGATGGATGAATCCTGCCTACATACATAAAAAAGAAAAACAAAAACACGAAGAATTCTCAGCATCACACTTTCTGAAGCACATTTGGGAAATTTGTTTTTGTACGCCTCCATTGTTTGTGGTATCCCTAATTTTCTGCAACCAACTTCCAATCGCCTTTTACTAATTTTTTTATTACTTTCCCCTGCTATCCCTGAACCAAAAGGCTTCAAAGGGGGCAGAGGTGCCTAAACCGGCAACTGGGTAGATATCTTCGCATTCTGATAAAACATGTCTTACCATTTCCTTAGATTTTCCGCCGCAAGCACATGCTCGTTCTTCCTTGGTGTACCTCGCCTTATAACTATGCGTTCCAAGGCATCCTGGCCCCGCTTCGAAAAGTCAAGAACTACCACGTGAGTTATAAATTGTTTCTTTCTGGATTTTGTTATTAATTCTTATGTAGTTATTCATAGCAGGTTTCTCTTCCATTGCCGACATCCAGGAGATTGCCTCAGCCTCTCTGACTTCGCGTTTAATGTTCTTTGTTGCCAGGCTGCTTATACTATACAGGTCGCATACTTGCTTGTAAGCTTTCTAGTACTTTTCCTCCACAGTAAGTCAATACCATTCCTTTACAAATACCGGGACACCGTTCGCAACTCATTTACTTTCTTTCATATTCCTCAGTCGTTCTTCTAAATCAATTTTCCTCTTAGCTACCCTCACTTCAAAATTTGTCCAATCTATATCACTCTGTACAGCTTCATTGGTAGTCCTTCCGTGAGCGCCCAATGGGAGGCGTCCCGCTGACCTTAGTTTGCCATGGAGTCCTGATTGTACCCTTGACTCAAGCAAACAACCGCATTTCCAAATGTAAGTCCCGGAACCATTACACTGTTCCACATACCCCGGAGCACATCGTACCCACTGTATGCCCATGGTGATCTGTGCTTCATTACGGTCGCGTTTGTCTTCCCCTTTGCTGATTTTTTTTTCTGTGTTTCACCAAGGTATTCGTATTCTTTTATGTGAGGTTTTTCTTGGCCCTGTATCGACACTATTTGTTCACTGTTTTCATTGAATACAATAAAACCTGACTTCTAACGCTCAATTTAAATCCTAAATTCTCACCTTCCGGTCCACAGGTATTAGGCAGACGTTGCATGTCGCTTTGCCTGTTTTCAAGCAAAACAATGTGGTCCGCATAAAACAAACTTGAAAGCTGCTTCACTACAATTGTGCCCCCCTGTTTGTATGAGAGATGAAACCCGGTATTGATTCCTTCTAGCCTGCTTTCCATCCTTACCATGTACATCCTAAACAACAGGGAAGCTACAGGGCACCCCTGTCTGAGTCCCTTGGTGATATCAACTTTCTCCTCCCTCCTCATCCCTTCCAATTTAACGCAAACGGTATTTTCTGCGTAAATCTCCCTCAAAAGCAGTATACAGTCGGTGCTTATCCCCTGTCCTTCCAGAATAGTCCACAGCACGTTGGGGTGTACTTTGTCATACCCTCCAGAAATGTCTAAAAAGCCACATTTAACGCTCTTCCTTCTTCTCATGATATTTCAATACACTGAGTACGAACAAATAAGTTATCATCTAGGCGGACCCATCGATTTTGAAGTCATTCTGAAATTTTCCTGATATGCCATTATGTGCTGCCCATGTTTGCAGTTTTAATTTAATCGCCTGCATTACAAAAATGTTTATTACCGATGTAATGGTCAATGGTCCATATGAGGGAATTCTTTTCCCATCTTCCTTTATAAATTAAATTCATTCTACTTTGTCACCAACTGTCCGGTATTCGCCTATCGTGCAAGCTTTCTTCTACTGCTTTCAGCAGAACTTCCTTACTTTTTGGTCCTAGTTAATTAACCCACATAACGAGAACCTCGTCTAATCCTGTGGCTGTATGCATTGGAATTTTCTCTTCGACTTTCTTCTGGTTGAAATTTCTGCGCAACAGCTCTTTTTCCATCTGGTTCTCCTTCATGCTGTTGTTTTTTCAACAACCACGTCGTAATTGCCATGAAATTATTTGGATGCTATTTCAAATTGTAAGTTATTGCCGCGTCCTCTTCCAGTTTGGTTCCACCATCGTTTAGGATATGTTGTTGTATTGCTGCAGACTTCCTACCTAATAAGTTAATGTGGTTCCAAAATATTCTAGGTGCGGCCTTCGTTTTCTCACGTATCTCTGACAACCCACGTTCACTTTCACTTTTAATCTTTGATTGAACCAGTATTTCAACCATAGATTTTGCCTCCGGTATATTTCCCGTTTTCTTTCTATTTCAACTAGCGGAAAATGCACTTTTTCTGCCTGCCTATGCTCTCGTGATGCTTTGCGTAGTTCACCAACCACTTCCCGTATATCTATGTTCAACCAGCTTTTCTGTTTACTTTTTTCTTTCCAGCAAACGTGTTGTTTCTCCTTCCTTATTTCTCATCTTATTACGCTTAGAAGCTCACCATATTCCCAGTCTTTCCTTTGCCATTTACCAAATTCTTTCTCGACTTTTATGACTACGTTTGTTACTCGTATATGTTCAGCGTTAAAATATGGACTAGCTATTCTTCGCTTCTTGCTCTCTTTCCCAACTACATAGCCCATTTTCAAACTGATGGTTTATGGTGACTGCATATGTTCCTATACCTTCCTCGTCAATGACCATTTCTCTCAGCTTAAAAATTCCTTCTGTCATCAGACAGTAATAGAATGGTCGGTTACCTATTTACGACTTCCCATGGGATCTGGCCATCACATTTAGTCTCCGTAATCACTATATCGCAGAGATCTAGCATGAACATTCCGTTGTCGTCGGTATAACCATCTAGATCCCGCATGTGGGCACTCATGTCAGCTAAAAAATAATTTCGGCATCATTCCCGAAACTCGTATTACAGCACTTAGACATTCTACTCGTTCTTCTTCCTGCTCTTTGGAATTTGTTCCCGTCCACAAATAGGTTACGTCGAGCCAAGCTTTCTTTCTACTCATTGTGCCTGATAACCAAAGATGCTCTAGACACTTTGAATTTACTGGTTCCCATTTGGCTCCCTGATGTATGCGCATTCCGACTCCCCCTCCCTTTTTTTCCGATTTAGTTCGGCCATGCTCGCAGTGAATGTTTGTAGTAGGGCACGCTTCTGAAACATAATTCTCAATCACTGGCGACTCGTCTAAGTCTATAAGGCGTATTTGTGTAACCGCATACACATGTATTTGTTCTCTATTATTGCGATAGCAATTATATGGACACTCCAGGCGCATTTCCGCCGTCTGCGTCGCCGTGAGGTTCCATGTATAGTCCCAGAGCGATAAAGTCGTCGCTGCGCAACGTATCCTGTGTGTCCGAATGAAAGCGTGCTAGCGTGAGCTGGTGATGTCGGCTCAATTTCGCACACGCAAGAGATGAAAGCGGGGAGGAAGCTTACCGTCTTCCTTCGCACGCACGGCTCCGGAACGATGGCTCGGGACCAAGGGCTCCGGACCGAGGGCGGCTGTTGCGTAAGGCGTGGCCGTGCGCGCCCGCCTGGGTCGTGCTATCTCGAAAGCCATCTGCGAGGCGAACAAACTCCACCGCGCGCTGTGATTTCGCGGCTTAGTTCGCGTTGATTCGAGAGGCAGCACGAATGTGAATTCTCTCGTTGCTGCTGCCTCGCGTCATCACTCGAGCGTTCAGAGAGTGAGTTTTCGCGGTCATCTAGTCAGATGTGTCCATGTTCGCTTGTGCACGCGTTACACCATGCTTGCTAATTTAGTTTTTATGATTATGTTTAGAAGCTTATACGGGTTTATACAGCCGATAAAACTACTCTCCTTACTTAGTATAGCTGTCTACTAATTTTCTATTGCAATCTATGCTTCGCCTTTCGTTCGAAGCTAGGACTTTTTTTTAACTTCTCCTGAATCTCTAACCACTTTTCCTTTTTCCGGCCGCTGTGCATGTTTTGGCAGCATATTGCACAGCGAGCTCTCTTCTTTCTTCTTTTCCTCCTTTTTCTGTAACTGATAGTTATGCTAGTCTGATTATGAAATCCCTGCACTTCAAGGACAAGGCCATCTACCGCTCATCATCTACCGATCATTTTCATTGAGCGACGGCTATATCGGGTTGTCTATGTATAGGTTGATTGTTGGCTAGTTTCCGGAACGTAGTTTTATGGCGACTCGTTTTCTGTGATGACCGCCGGTAATGCCTGCGTAAACTCATGGCTCTATTCACTTCAGCCCCAATTGTAAAGCCTCCATTGTTCAAATTAATGAGTCGACATCGCACGGACAACAATCTCGGTTGCCGATATTTGTTTCGCAAGTTACTCTAATCTAAACTCATGCGGCCTTTGCAGTGACGTCGTGCTGGACAAACACTTGAATGCTCCGGCCTGTGCCACTCCACGTTTTCAAAGTTGGACTGGAAATACGACAGAGTTCCGTACGTACACCCGCCCCCGGGGCGCCCTACTCCAAACATTCACTGCGAGCATGGCCGAACCCACACTATCCGCTTGCCTAACGTTCGCGGCAGCGTCAAACGCAGCAGGCGTCCGCAAAATGCAAAGCAAAGCGGCTGTGGGTTAATTAACGTGCGCAGGCTCGTACCATTCATCAAGTCAAAGCATGTACTCCGCGCCATGTCTGGCACGTGTACGGCTGTGCTATACAAACGCGGGTGGGCAGTGTGTTGGGCTTCGGTGGGTCGCGCTTTCTCCGTGCCCATTGTATAGGCTCGCCTGTGTATTGATGTTCTTCCCGCATCGATGCGCCTCGCGTTCTATTCCGAGTACGTTTTGTAACTTGGTGATGTTGATGACGTCTATCCACAATTGTAAAGTCTTTGATGGAGCTGTGCCTGCTTTAGCGCCCTTAAACCGGAATGGGGTAAAAAATATAGTTGCGGTCATGCGTATATTGGGCATGTTGAAACAAACCATCATGAGAGTCGTCATATGTATTTTATGAAGCGTTAGTGCTCTATGGCGTTATAGTCATTCAAAAGTTTTTGGAGTATTTATTGTTTTTTTTTTCTTGCTCAGTGCCTAGGTGTGTTTCAAAAGGGTGCTGGCCACCATGCGTCTGGTTGGTAACTGATTAGGTATTATTGTGCTCCTAATTTGTACACAGAGTAATTCCATACTATTGTTTGATGAATATATTTAATATATATTGTGGTTCCCATGGAATTTCGCCTAAGTTACTGTATATAACTTTTTGAAATAAAACAGGTGCTTAAAGCACTTTAAAGTGTCAGAAAGAATAACACTTCGAGACCACTCCTAATTCAATCTTCCCGCCGATGGACCGCGAATCCACTTTTGAGCCAGAAACCGCAACACGGGAATTGCTGGACATTTTAGCATACCAATAACAACTTGCACCACATTTTTTGGTCCTTGCATCTTTTACATTGACAGAGCAAGTCAACTTTCGCTCCGCCACTATAGCGACTAATCGCTACCTTTTAAATGCAAAGAACACTGCTGTCGGCGCTTTCTACTTCCTTACACACCATGCAAAAGAAGCAGCAGTTACCTTCAAGCGACTTTGGCTAAAATTGAATTCCAGAAGTATTTTCTTGTTCCAAATTTTTTATTCTTGAGTCGAAGCGCGCCAATCACAACGTAAGCCGGTGTGGTGGGCCTACGTCAGTCGAATTGAACGATATGGGCTCTAACTCACCATGGGCGGCTGAGTAGAGGCTGAGATTTGTGCATTTGAACTTCAGAAGCTTTTTTTGTCCATCTTGAGTTCAAACCAAGCAAATATACGCACATAAATGGTCGCGGATGCCTGTGTGGAAGGATGATTTATGGCATGCATGCGACCGATTGACCAAGGTTTTTTTCGAGCGATTACATCAGCTCTGTCTTGGGGTAATTGGAGATCGCAAGGAGAGGCCTTCGTCCTGCAGTGGACATATATATATGGGCTGATGATGATGATGACATCAACTCTATATCGCAACTAAAATTCATATAATTTAAAATGTATATGATATCATTCCAAAACAGCATTAAACTGGTTCATCTGCTCTTAAATAAACGCACCATTTCGGGAAATTAGCCTATGCTACCACACTTTCGAGTTTGCTCGTAATGTACTACGATAGAACTTGTGCGCTATGTCATCTCGTAAAACCTAGTGTTTATCTTCAAGTGAATGGATGTTGGGAATTTAATGCTTAAAGACGTTATGATTTTATTGATAACGCATCACACACACAGTTTGAATAAATTTCACCAAAAGAACCTTCTATGTATTTTAAACTGAACACCCGATGTGAAGCTATCACTGAAATACATCATGACATTAATCTTTTGACGCAACGCATAAAGTTTCCTTCTTGCTTCACCCTAAAAACCTTTTGTTTGTTCTCAAGTGAATATCTCATGTGAAGCTAATGCGGACACACCGCTAGTTTACTCGCAGAACGCGAAATATAGTGGAAATCAGGACAACTTTTACAGCGAAAGCTGTATATGGCTAGGCGAAACGAAAAACTGTTCGTCTCATGTTTCTCTACACATCTACATTGGTTGCGCCGTCAGTTACATCGTTCTCTACGACGCACCTAAGCGCGCGCGCCATTGGCAGCGCCGTTGGTGACGTCGTTCTCTGCGTCGTACCTGCTCTGCCTGCAACGCCGGCTCCTCGGCTCACCGTTGTCACATGCGTTCGATATCTCGAGTTAGCTTGGCGTCGTGGTTAGCAGCATCCGCCACCATTGGCTCTTGCGTTCCGCTAGAAACACAAACATGTAACCAATGATTGAGAAACGCTTCAGTGCAGCATCGGGATTAACCCACCGCTAAACATCGGGACCGCGCGTTTCAGCTTTGCTGGTTAACCATCTGTACGGAGTGCTTGAGCGGTGTTTTTTTATTTGTATTATCATAGGAGTTCGTGTTGTTTAGCTAATGCTGTACCACATTGTGTATTTATTTATTGATGCAGTTGTGATTAGTTAGAAATAATTAGGAGCTCACCAGAAATTAAAAAAAAACATTTTTATAAGAGAAACATGAGTGATGGTTGGCTTGCGACCAAAATTAACCTTGAAAGTTGACAAGCTTAAGTAAATGTCACTCATGCTTACACCTTACGCTTGTAAGCACTATGCCTTTGAACCACTCACACCAATTTATATAGACATCTGTTAAAGGAGTCTGAAACACCCCTCGGGATTGGTGAAGAAATCAGTCCGCAGATAGTACACAAAGCTTTGAACATTTCAGCCAAATTTTGCAGTCGTGCGTGGCGCGTGGAGCTCACCAGCGCAGCGCGGAGTCGCACATTTATCAATTACAGTGTTTTCAAACGAGGCGTTCTCTTCACCCGCTTCCAAGCTGCCGGCGGCTTGCATATGTCACCATATGCAAGATTTTCATAAACAGCTGCTATTGGATGATTGCTGACATCGATCTAAACAGGTGTGTGGATCAGTGCGATATCAGTGCGGATCGGTGTGATCAGTGCGATCAGATATTGTTACTGTGAATATTTATTGGCTCAATTTAATAAACAGGCTGAAATGCGTAAATATATGCTTTCGAATTTTGATAATAAATGCGTACTTCCGAAAGGAGCCGACTGTCGTCTGCTCACGCTGTTGGCACACGTCTGCCCATGTTACAATTCAACTTTGGCCATCCTGCTTTTCGGTGACGTAGCCGTTGTATTGATGGATGTAAAACTTTAATGAACGTCCTGAGGTACGCGACTCAGCGCGCAGCGGGAAACTCCCACGTTGGGACAGTCAGGCTATGCCCGACAGCCACATCGTGGGCCCTCCGGACAGCCCATAGTTGCGCCCCGGCATCGGCGCTCTTGATAGCGGAGAGCCACTTGTCCTCATTTATTTGTTCCGTGCCTCGTAACGAGGGGCAACGCCAGAGCATGTGGTCTAAGCTAGCGAAGTCATTGCAGTGCCTGCAAGAACTACTGGCATAAGTGTCGGGATAAGGCTTGTGCAATAAAGCCGGGCTGGGATACGAGCCTGTTTGCAATAATCTGAGGGTCAATGCCTGCGCTCTATTTAACTTCTTGTGAGGAAGGGGAAAGTCTCTCCTGCCGAGATAAAAGTGCTGCGTAATTTCATTGTATGTTGTCGGTTGGTCTCTGTTCTCCACCACTCCTGGCCGGCCCGGGAGTTCTCCATGGTCGCGGAAAGCGAGACCTCGCGCCTTGGAGTGGGCCAGCTCGTTGAGGTTTGTGGGGCCTCCCATGATGGATCCCATGTGAGCGGGGAACCACGTGAGAGTGTGGGTGGCGATGCTTTTGCCGTCGAGGATGCGACAGGCTTCCTTACACACGGCGCCAACGCTGAAGGCACGGATGGCTGCCCTGGAGTCGCTGAAGATGTTGGCATGTTTCTCGTCCAGGAGGGCCAAGGCAATGGCCACTTGCTCGGCCGCACATGACGACGTGCTTCGTACCGAAGCTGCGTTAACGGTCGAACCCTTGTGGTTGATGGACACTACTGCAAAATTTTGGCTGTTGCCATATTAGCCGTTGGTTTTATTTAATCAGTTATAAACACTCAACTAGCCTCGAACCAAGCGGAACCTAAGATCACACAACATGAACGCTCACCAGCGCGCGCGCATTCTTGGTCGCTCCTGGTTACACGGCTTGGCAGACTTCACTTCGTATTGAGCTATTGATAGCGCCTCAAAATGCGCAAGTTGTATGTGGCTAGTACCTGTCGGTTAAGCTGGTGCAGGACTCGTCCGTTTCTCACCACGTAGCACGGCCAGACTGGAGCACGTGAGCAGGAACGGGCACTCCAGGCTTGTTATGCACAAAGCAAACTCCGCCCATATGCACTACTGTTGCATGTATCTGCGGTCTGCTATAAGTAGCTTAGATAGCACGGCCACCTCGGGGTGCCGTGACGAGCCCACTCACTGACGACAATCGCGTTTGGCGCCATCTCGGTGCAAAGTCGGAAATAGTCGCGTCTATGTGAACATCCAAATAAATTTTGTACTGCGCGTGACGGTGAGGTTCAAAAGGCGGAATGTTGCGGGCCCACCCCGCTTCGGCGTGGCCTTCGCAGTGCAAAGCATTGGAGAAGAAGTTGAAGCATGGCGAAAGGGATCAAAAGCAATGTTTGATTGCCAATAACTTTGCTTCTGCTGAACGCATTGAATACTTTTTTTCTCCAAGGCATTTATAAAATAGTCTAGTGTAATTTCGCCTAGTGCATGTCTCGACATTGCTGAAAAGTGATTCAGGGCACCTTTGAAGCAATATTTAGACGTGCCTGCCTTATTTGTTAAGGCTCAGACAAACCTTTACCACCCTTTCCTAAAATCAGATCATGCTGTACATATATGAACAATGTCAAAAAAAACAATAAACTTTTGTGCATCTGTCTGAGGTTCGGGGAATTGTTACTGGTATAGGCTATGGTAAATAGACATACCGAAATACCTCAAGTTGTCCCAAATGTTCGTGCAAGGCACGAACGGCAAAACGCCGCTGTGCAGGTTTGACTAGGCTACTGGAGTTAAAAAGCAATTATCTGCTACACGTGCACAAGAGGAATCATTCTAGGTGTTGGAACTGATTATCAGTGGAAATAAAGGTTTGTAAAACACCTCACGCCAGATCTTATGCATAGAAGTCATCCCAACACTAATGGTGCAATTATTATCTTTATGTTCTTGTTTTGTTCAAACTTCAGTTTACCAAAAAAGTGCAATTTACCTTGCAGCCATTACTAGCAAACTACGGGTGCATTTATGCCTAAAGTTCATTCAACTATATAAGTTGGTCGCACTGAGGACATTGCAAAATTAATATCCTTGTAACGCGACGTGCCTCCTTGAATTCTGCGCAAGCGCAGGGACGCAACTCTCTGTCCCTCTCAGATGCAAATTGCGTCCTTCGCCTCGAACAATGCAGGCCTCCCTATCCGCGTTGATGCCTACATAAACAGAACTAATAGCCCATTTAGAGGGCACTGCGTTGGAGGATGTTCTAAGCACACACTTACTCGCTTACCGGTCTTTCGAAAGAAAATTAGTTTAGCAGGCCGTCTATCATGTCCACGGCAGTCGTTTTAAAACTGGGAAAGCAAAGCAACGAGCAAAACAGCGTAACTGAGTTTCCGCTTGAAAACACAACCTAGGATGCTGCTGGTACTTACCGAGCAGTTCGCTTGAATGGCATCAAGGTCGAGTGAGGCAAATGAAGAGGGGAGGAACTAGTTATGAGATTGTTCGATGTATTCGCCGTAAAAGCAACTACCTCTTCAAATAAAATTGTTCATCCCTCTTTCTTTCAAATGAGGGGGCCATAACACGAATGTGAAACGCGTATTCTGAGAAACAGTGGAAGCTTCGTTGCACATTCACCAATACAAGTCCACAAATCTGCCATCTTTTATTAATTAATGTCACTCGAAGGGTGAAGCAATGACAGTGATAGCAAGCCCGTGAGGCCTTTGATGCTGCCCAGCATAAACAGCTCCTCTGAGGCTATCAGGCACCATAGGTATGTCCGACGCGACGGTCAGTCAGTATGTGGTGACAGTATGTTGTCGGAACTCCGGCGGCGTCGCGCGCCCGCCTATACAAATGTTCAAAGCTGAGGCACCGCCGCACCACCGAGTGGTGACGGTTGTCAACTGCCCGAAGCACCGACCTAGTTTGACGGCAGGATACTTCCAAGTACTGTCATATTTACTACAGTGTGCGTGGTGCCTTGCGTATTGTCACAAAATTACTCAGTGATAAAATAAATGGTAGCTGAATTATCTCATTGCAACACATGCACGTCTTGAAGAGCACAATTCTTTGGATCAAACAAGCCTTTCTATCCTTTATACGCTTATTAGCCTAACCATTAGGTACACAACCTGTCGCCTCCTCGTGGATTTGCGCGTTTAATATTGCGTGATGTATGTACACAGGACAGATTTTCGTTGGCGCCTAGCATAAAACACGTTAGTGTTAAAATGCTCGCTTCTATTACCTTTGATATTCCCCAAGAAAGAACAGTTTATACATACTTTTTTATGGTGTTCTAAGTGCGAGTTCTAAGTGCGACTTCGGCAATTAAGTCACTCATACCAAAGTAGACAATACAGCACCACCGAAAAAACGCGTTGTTTCTTCTCGGTGTTCCACTGGCCTATTGCTATGTTTCGCATCCTCACTATGAAGTTCAAAGCAGAAATAGTCCTTAGATATCGTAAGAAATTCAAAAGAACAGGAGAACTAGCGAATGGCTTCAGGCTGCAAAGCGCGCAGCCTGAGCAGCAGTGTTCCGCACGTGTGTAACCTGTATGTAGCGGACTCACGCACACTTTCGACAAGAGAACGCACTTTGGAGTCTGATATACTCCGCACCGTGCACAGGCGTTAACCGAGGACGCGTGCGCTAATTACGAAGCGAGCGACCGCAGCTGCGCCCTCCTCCCTATAGCGAAGTTCCATGCACGCTCCTCGCCGCCCAACCCTGATAGAAGAGGAGGTCTGACGTCAACTCTTCAGGGACCTAGACTTCAATGGGTCGTTTGCTAAACTTGCCTCAACCACTCTGTGATTCCGAGAACGCGGCTTGGTTGTCCGGTACATTCGCTAGAACAACACCCTCCCCTACGCTTCACGCAATAGGAGAGCTCCATCGACCGAGGAAACAGCTCGAACTCTGAAGAAGCTGCGAAGTCACCGTGTGCCTTGGAAAAATACTCGTGGCTTAGCGTGCGCCTCTCACAACCAAACGTCTGCACATCTTCGTAAACACCCCCAATTCACGAAGGAACGAGACTGAAAAAAAAAGCGGCTAACTTGCTTTTAAAATAAGATGGAGGAAATGATGTCGGGTCGTAGTCTAGTTCACGGAGTGGATTCGTATGCTTTATGCATGTACAACGAATACAAAAAAAATCATATGTATTTGACCTTGCTGAATTACAACACAATTTCTGGTGAATTCAAGCTGTTACAATGAGAGTTTCAGTTGCTTTCAATGAAAACACATACTTTAAAATTTGGCCCATGTATAACTCAACCGCTTGAAACCCATCGCACATTCAATCAACATTTTGAGCGCTTTTCATTAAATTTAGTCATTCCACACACATTTTACTTCGCGATAGCAGGCATATAAGATTGTTGTGCGCATCTATAGTAGGAATAACAGCTAAGCTGTGAAATTACATATATCTTATAGTCTGTGTAGGGGTTTAAACTCAAACATATCAGGGCCAGACAGACACGTAAGTTTATATTAATTCCAGAAAATATTTCTGGCTTAGAGGTCGTCGGTATCAAATTGAGCAAAAGGCGCCCGGATAGAAAAGCAAGACCACGTGGTAAAATTGAGAGAGAAAGAGAGAGAGAAAACAGTTGGAAGAGTACAAGAACCACGCAAGCATGAACCCTTTCTTTTTTGTGATTTCTTGACTATGAATTGGCAGCGCCGGCTGTTTCAGAGTGCAATCTTCCCACATTTCACGGCTAATGAAGAGTAAAAGAAAAACATAAATTTTCCACGGATATACAGATGATATTGAGTAATATCCTTAATGATCACCCTTAATTTTTATACTAATTACCTTTAGGTAATTTGTTATCGTGATAAGTGCAGACGAGCTCAGAGACAGTGCGCTTTTCTTTTTCGTGGGTTTCCATCAATAAACATTTCTGAATGCTGGATTCACTTACTTTGTCTAATTCCTTGTAGCAGTTCATTTTTTCACAGTCAGTTTTCTGCTCAATAAAGCGTAACCTACCTTTACAGTGCTGCGTTAGCAATCGCATTTTCGGTGTAATTTCTCCATTAGTTTATATTAGGACCATGGCGACACCACTTCGCACGCTGGCTGAATCCTTCGTTTGTAGCTGGACATGATTTAGACCTTACAATCATGCCCGTGGCGGCAAATTTATATTAACAGCAGCCTTCGCTATGGGCTTTCTGCAAGAAATAGCATTTTTACTTCTGGACGTAAAGTAGCGTTACTGGACACCTGGTTGTGCTGACAGAGTCGTTACTATGACTTCTTGCATTTTTCCCATTAAGCGCACGGCTAATCCCTTAGTCGCCTACCTGTCGCCTACCGGTATGGCTGAAATATGTTAACAGAAATGCCCACCTGTTTTTTTTTTTTTTCATATGCGCCTGCTTATTGTCGATATTAGGCCTGGTTATACCTTTGTATTTCTGAAAAATTGTGAAGCTCCCACATTAACTTGATGGGGCAAAACATCTATTTTCTTTTAAAGAGACATTTCTATTTTGCTACTAAGATTCAGTTTTCTTGTAAAGGATACCTTGCCGTTTGCTGATCTCGCACAGTAATGATTCGCGTAGTTGATCAGCTAAAAACGCTTACCGAGAGTTCTCTCGCGGTGTACACTCGCTCCCCTTACTTACTACACCCCTTCCGTGTCGCGGAGTTGATACATGTTCTCGAGTCTCCAGCAAGAGAGCTGGCTGTGTTAACAGCGTTGCTAGCGGTCTTAAACCCAGCCGGTAAGCACGCACCCACAAGGTGCGATCCCGTTCCCGGCAATACATTATCGCAACTAGATCCTCCTTCTCCCCTCCATATACATCTACTAGCGCATTCTATATCACTACAAGCCTAACGCTCAGAAGAATGGTGCCGACGCTTATGGAGGGTGGCTCTACGATCTGTGTACAGGGACCCGCTCGCTTACTATAGTGCAGCTGTGCGCCAGCATAAACCAGCCTCCTGGTCACTGGCAGCGCTGCGCGTGTTTATTTCGCCGAGATTTACAGCCTCGTAAAGTGAATCCATCAGTGAAAAGCACAAGTTTATTTGGGAAACGAGGCCGGGGCCTCGTTATCCCGCTATGGGACGCTGGGGACGCCCAGCGCCTTTGCCTCCTCTCCTTATTACCGCTAGTTCCCGAGCACGGCTGACAGAGCGAGCCTCGTTCTCAGGAAAGGAGCTCCTGGGGAGCTGAGGGAGTCATATTGCAAGAGGCCCGTATGTAGTGCCCGCCTCTTGGCTGGCAGTGTTTCATTGGGCGAACGTCGGCGGACCGGTGGTGTCGCGAAGAATGAAGAGTAATAGCCCCTTCTGGGCGAAGTCGTGACCCTAAATGAAAGGCTTGCGTCCCCACCCAATATTGGCGCGAATAGCTTCTGCGCAAAGCACCTCTTTTGAGGTTCCTTGAGCCGGGTCAGTGAGCGTCGCAAGGGGGGTGCACGCAATGGTGGCTGCGAAGGTGGCAAAAAAAAATGCCGTGTGAGGTCTCCATTCTTGCTTTCTTCGTATTTACCACTATCCTGCTCTTCCTTCAATATAAGCGTTCATTTTAGAGAGGTTTAGTCCTGTTCTCTTGCTGCTGAAATGATCCTCCTTTCTGTGACTTGGATGCTTTCCCAATTTAACAAATCATTGCTTGAACCTAATTGCCCTCGTATTCGTTTTTATATTTGAAGTGTTCTGCATATGCATCACCTTCCCTGGGGAATAGACGAGTTAAAAGACGCAAGGCTTTGTACCATACAGAGTTGCTTTTCTGTCAAGCGGCCATTGACACAACGGCCCGAATTTACTTTAACTTTTAACGTTTGTTGACTAGCCCACACATGTCATTATTATGTCTATGCGTTGCTCGATTTTGAGGGAGGATGGCGAAGAAATAATGAATACGTTCCAAGTGACCCTTGAGATTTTGGTTACGCGCTTTCGCAAGACCGAAAATTTTCGACGATTACATCGAACTCAAGTAGCGCGTCTAAGATGTAATCTGCGAAAGTGGCCCGCAGAGTACACCTGTAGTACTTCAACTAATTGTAGCGAATTCCGCATAGACGAAGCTTGCAGTTACTAAATGTATGCAAACGGCAAGGTAAGTGCCATTAGAACCTGCTATTCAGGTACACATTAGGAAGAAATAACCAGATATATTTTTAATGAGCGAAAAGCGGAGAGGTCAGGCGGAGCCCTTAAATCTCAAGTCTGGTTTTCGAGAACATCCACTTCGGCTGGGTGCCTTTATGCACAATGAAAGCTATATTGTTTCAGCTGAAGACCGCCCTTACCTTGTCTCACGATTAACGCATTTGAATCATTTTTCATCCATGGGCTAAACGTGAAAAAAAAGAGTTACATATCACCGCACAATATTTTTACGGAGTTCAACTTAAAACAAAAGCTCGCCCAACACTGAAAAATAGAAGCAACATTGATTTGGAGTTTTGGCGCTAGTGCGCGTTCTTTTTTTTTTTTTTTTGCAGTGTCGATGGGCATGACAGTTACTTGTTCTTTTAGGGGCGAAGCACCTTAGGGCCGAGCTTTGTCCTCCCCTCATCGTCGTCGTAGCTCTGGTTTGCATGGAGTCCGCTAGGGGCGCTGTGGTACACAAGGGCTACATAGGCGCTCGTTCCGGACGCGCGCTCTTTTTCTCTCTTCAGCCATGGATGATAACGCTCGATTCTGATAACGGCGCGCCCGCTATATGGATGAAAAGGCGAGAGTGATGGCTCAACTGCAAGCGGAGTCGAGGGCTCGCAAAGCTGCTGCAGCACGGCGACGCAGACAACAAGCGGACCCGGAGTCTATAGGACGTGAGAAGCTGCAGCAAAACGGCAACGCCGGCAAGCGGACCCGGAGCTGAGGGCTCGCGAAGCTGCAGCAGCACGGCAACGCCGGCATGCGGACCCGGAGCTGGGGGCTCGCAAAGCTGTAGCAATAAGGCAACGCCGGCAATCGGACCCGGAGCTGAGGGCACGCGAAGCTCGCGCTTGAACCGAGCATCGGCGCCACCAACCTCAGGTAGAGAGCGCTTCCGGAGTTTTGCCGCCGCTTCCCGTGCTCTCGCCGCCTCTGGGTCCGCTTGCCGGCATCGCCGTGCTGCTGCACTGATCCCAAGGCAGTCTTAATGAAGGGAAAACGAAGCCCGCACCTCAATACCGTATACGACCAATAAAAAAACATTGTATATACTGTACACATGTGTGGTCACTCATTTGCATGTTCGAGTGGGCAATGTACGGGGGATTCACGGTTACCCGAATGATCCCCCGGTGCTTCGCCCACTCATCATCATTCACTTCGTGGATGTGCGGTGTTTTTTTTTTTTCAATTTGCAACTGGCAATGAGTTTTCAAGTGTTAAAAATTATGGCAGAGCTCATCTGACGATGTCTGTCGACTGCAATGCGAATTGCAATCGAGCAATCTAACGACAGCCCATATTCCTGAAGTCAGGTTTATTTAACAGGTGTAGTGAAAATATTGATACTTTGGTTGCTTCGCCTATATGCCACTTACTCCGATATCGTCCCACTTTGCTTTGGCAATCACTTGCCAAGTTCGTCCAAGTACACGAGAGCGTGACAACGACAATATGACGTGGGCACAGTGACGATAAAATGATGGTGAAGAAATTACACCGATCGAAGATGTCAATTTCTAAACGATGATGATGGTATAACGACACATCTTGAGGATGACGACATGAGGACAATGAGATGACGACGACTGTATGTCGACGTAGGCATGACGACAACCAAAGGAAGAAGCGGGAATGATGACATTGCCATGACCAAGATGACATGATGACGGCAGTACGACAATCGATGCATGACAGCGTTTCTTTGACGACAACGCAATGACGACGATGGCGTGACGACGGTGGCATAATCACGACTGAATGACGACTGCATGATTACGATATCAAGAACATGTAATGCCGTCGATGGAAAGACGATGGCGGTATGACGACGAGTGCATGACGACAATGAGATGGCGTTAATGAAGTTATAACATTGATAAAATGACAGCGTAACGACGATGGCATCACAACGACTGTGTGACGACGGGGTGACGAGATTCGCATGACAAAGCTGGAACGACAACGATGCTACGACCACGACGGAATCACTACCCGTAACACAATGCCTAGTGGTCCAAGCTAATAGACAACATGGACCACTGGGCCCGAGTAAAAGGTGTGATGACTACAGAATGACAGTAGTCAGATGATGAAGCTTGAATGACGGCGACTGAACGACCATTATCGGCATCACCATCGGGGTGTGACAACGAATGCATGACGACTGTATGACAGTAATAGCGTGACCACGGCAGCGTGACGAGTGTCAGATGACAAAGCTGAAATGACGGCGATGCATCGACCACTACGGCATCACGACCACGCGTCCATACCTAGTGGCCAAAGCTATTAGACAACTTAGGCCACTGGATCGGGTAGGAGGCGTGAGGACGAAAGCTTGACCAGAGTAAGATATCACTTGAGTATACAAGACAGGGGGAGTGGTTCCAGTGCGTGCCCCCTGCTGATGCTTTTTATTGAAAAGTTGGTGGCTCCACTGTCGCCTTCACTTGAATGACCGGCCCCGAGCGCCGGGCAAACGGCGAACGGATGGATGGATGGATGGATGGATGGATGGATGGATGGATGGATGGATGGATGGATGGATGGATGGATGGATGGATGGATGGATGGATGGATGGATGGATGGATGGATGGATGGATGGATGGATGGACGGACGGACGGACGGACGGACGGACGGACGGACGGACTCAAAACAGCTGAAGTAGGCAAAGCATGATATTTACATTAATATACAATGCGTTTATTTTATATATTTGTCCAGATCAGTACAATTAAATATATGTAAGCATACCAACCATTTTCAACTGACGGACGGACGGACGGACGGACGGACGGACGGACGGACTCAAAACAGCTGAAGTAGGCAAAGCATGATATTTACATTAATATACAATGCGTTTATTTTATATATTTGTCCAGATCAGTACAATTAAATATATGTAAGCATACCAACCATTTTCAACTGTTTGAACAAACTCGGTATTTTTCTTTATTGCGCAAAATACGATACGGTTAAGGGAAAAGATGGATGGACGATATCACTGACGGACGGACGGACGGACGGACGGACGGACTCAAAACAGCTGAAGTAGGCAAAGCATGATATTTACATTAATATACAATGCGTTTATTTTATATATTTTTCCAGATCAGTACAATTAAATATGTGTAAGCATACCAACCATTTTCAACTGTTTGAACAAACTCGGCATTGTTTATTGCGCAAAATACGATACGCCTTCCTGTTAAGGGAAAAGAATAGGAGAAAAGATGGTTTAATGTGACTGGAAGTATGCGAACAATTAGGGACTATTCGGCGGCGCTTAGCAGGCTCGAATGAAGCAACCTTCATCAGTAAAACATAATTTTATTATCAACCCGGTAATATATGTTCGATGTAATAATGTATATGTTACATATGTCATATGGTAATATATGTATATGTTCACTTTTCGCATCTCCCTTTTTGCACACGAGCCTTTCTGTGTCGACTCTTCATAACTCATGCTTTCTCTTCGAGTAAAGAAAACGTACCGTAATTGTGCATGAGAAATTTCGACTGCATCAATTTATGTGCGGCATCTCACTTTCTATTTTGTCTTCTAGTTTTAAACACCTGGCATCTCCATTTCCTTTCATAACTTCCCTTGAGGTAAGTAGCGAGGCTGTAATAATTTTTCTCGAAGTGCATAAAACACAGGTGTGTGTTCCCGAGTCCATGCCACGTGAAGAAACATTGATGCATATGCAAAATTTCAAGTTCAACAGCGTCATCTCATGTATGGCTGTTCTCTGAAATATGTGGCATTTCCTTTGGCAACTCCGCTCCGCTTATGTCTTGCCGGCAATAAAGGAGAAAAAAAACACTACAGAAGCTTTCTGTACGTTTTCTTCACCTCTCTCGCAAAAATTGCAAGGAAATCGAATTCGCCACCTTTAAAGGTTAGCAAATTATTCAGGGCCGCCAACCAGACATACTCGTATTACTGGTTAACATACGTGCCTTCTCCCTTTTCTTTCCTCTTTGTACTTATCGTTTTCTCACTGCGTATTTTACTTGAATAAATATCTGATGAACGCCAAAAAGCAAAAAAAAAAAATTGTCCACCATGCAGCTCTACGCCTGCGGCAATGTCTATGTATGTACAATGAAGGAAGAAAAACAACCGAAACCAATTGCCTCTTGAACCCTCGGGTAAGCAATGGGAACCATGGGCATATACAGGAACCGGTAGGCAAACCCGAATATACTTCTACTGGCAAGGCAAACCTAATTTCCTTAGAATCAACAGACCAATGAACTTGAATAGGGTCTCCCTGACGTCGCTTGGGCTCGCGGCTGTTTTCACGCCGGAAGAAATCGAGTAGGCGGACAAACAGAACGGCGTTATCTCGTTACGCTCGAATGCAAGCGATGTTTAGATTGCTGTAGTAGTTGACATTCGCGGTCTCGGGAAAGGTGCTGTAAATGAATGAAAACAGCAGCAGGTCGCGGAGGAACCAATACCAAAGAGCGGTGGGCGTCCGCACTTCCCTCGAGTTGTTGGCTTCCTACTGGTAGAGTCGTGTACTCGAACGGAGCTCCCGTGCTGCTATGGATGCAGTAGACTACGAATTCAGGGCACGCGTTTCATTCGCCAGTTACGTGTTTTGTGTCACTGCGAGAGAAGGGCGGTCCCGCGTTTCTCAGATGGACCACACACAAAAAAAAAGAAATGACCAGTTTAGACGTAACGTGCAAAGCAGAAAATAGCAAGCTCACGGGGCCAAAGCATAGAGAAATTGGCAAGCGCTCAGCCATGGTTGACATAATACGTACATAATGATGGTGGCGCAGTGTGTTTGCTGCCCTGATGCAGCGTCGCCTTTTCAATGTAACATCCCAATGATTATGAGCGATGAAGTGCCCCTTCAATATTCGCGTCTTGTGCTTTTCCACATATATGGCACTGCGTGCTAGGAAGCCATGCAGCGTATAGGAGATAAGGACAGCATGTAAAAATGTCATTCAGGTGAGAACGGAAGACTGGTTGCGCAGTTCCGCAGCAATCTTAGCACCGCTGTCATAAAAAAAAAAACATTTATACAGATACAACGCACGTCTCGGAACATATGTGAAGCCGAAGCGCTCGAGAAGCTTTTAATCGAATGCTATAAATTTGTCTATTTGATTCTCGCGTCTTTCGCGTAAAGGAAACTGGCGCGCGCGCAAGTGTTCTCGCGCACTCATGCTGCAAGACAGCAAGACAGCAGCAGCACCTAACCAGCAACCACGCTCAGCAAAATTCGGGAGGGTTCACAAAGAAAGCTTTGGTTTCAAAGGCCGCTTTGCGCATCTCTCCACTTTAAAAAAAGCTAAATAGTCGTCAGCAAAGCAAGGAAGATCTAACAAAAAGTGATCGATGTCACTTCACGAAACATTTGTGAGTGATTTCACCGAATGCAAAATGTCATGTTGTTACTTCTGGCCGAAAACGTGATGTATTGACATATCTCGGCGTCACTCTTCTAACCTAAGTTTGCTTCAAAATGGACGCTGAATGAACTACTATCTGACGCTTCCCCTTTGCCGTTCCTAGCAAGAAAATGCATTGCGAAAGTGGCCAGAGCATTTTGTCAGGGCTTCGCTGTAAGGCTGCTCTTAGGTCGGCATACTCATTCTTGTATCAACCACTCATACTCACTCATCATAGCTTTAAAGGCTTGAGTGAGGCTGATGAAGGGCGTGAGTATAGGTGAGTATGAACGTGAAAGAGTACCTATGATTGCGAGTTAAGCGTGATATAAATGTGAGTGAGTAGCACTTACTGGGAGTAGACACGAGTATGAACGAGACTGAAAACCTGTTCGCGAGTGCATACGTGAGTATGAACGTCAGTGAGTGCCAGCAACTGTGAGTGGACTTTAGTGTGAATATGAACGTGAGTGGAGTTAGTGTGAGTTTACGTGGTTGTAAACGTGAATGAGTACTTGCAGGTGTACTACGTCGTAAATATGGACGTGAGTGAGTGCCCGCGACTGTAAGTGGAAGTGAGTCCACTCACGCTCGTGAGCGTGAGTGGACATGCGCAGGAACGAGTTCAGTGACGGTGAATGCAAGTGGACCAGAGTATGAGCGTGAGTGCCTGTAAGTGTGAGTAGATGCACGTATGTAATGAGTGAGTGCCAGTGAGTAGGTGTATACGTCAGTATAAACGTGAGTGCACGAATACCTGTTCCTGTGCGTATAGTAAGTACGAACGTTAGTGATGTCCGGTGAGTGTGGGTGTACCGTACTATGAACGTGAGCGACTGCCCATCAGTGTGAGTAGGCGTCAGTAAGAACGTGGGTGAGCGGTGGTGAGTATGAGTAGGAGTGAGAGTGAACGTCAGTTAGTATCGGTGTCTATTACGGAACGTTGTGACGAACGTGACTGAGTAGCTATGAGTTTGAGTTGATGTGAATATGAACGCGATTTAGTGTCCGTGATACTGAGTGACATTTTGTATAAACGTGAGGGAATACCCGTGAGTGTGAGTGGAAATTTGTAGGAATGCAGGGAGTGCAGTTGAACGCTGGTATTCGTGTAAGCACAGGGGAGCCAGTGAGTGCGAGTGGGCACACGCGAATGTGCACCCGTGAGCATGAACACGAGTCAATACACGTGAGTGGGGCGTAACCATACTGCAAGCAGTGGATGGATGGAGGGGACAAATTAACGTTTGCGCAAGAAGAGAAGAATGATTGTTGTAACCGTCGACTGACTTAAAAAACGGGGGCCACTTAGGTCATAGAAACGTGCCACATTACACCCTAAAGTTGTTACCCCATACCACATTGCTTGTGAAACCGGATCGCACCGAAGAAAGTAATGCTGAAAGAACAAAGAGGCAATCAGAATTAATATTTACGGATGTAGAAAACATTTCCGAAACAATAACATCTAAAATGAACCTAGCTGTTACTGTCGAGATAATTCCAGATTTGATTTTTTTTTTCTTTTTGTCGATAACCATTCCCACCTACCTTCGCGGTTGGAGATCACTATGGAGCTATCCACATCCCTATTTGCTCCAGACATCACTGGAACTAGCTGCTCTTATACAGACTCCTAGGGATTCTTGGAAATTATTTTTCTTGGGGGCTCGGGAACGCATATATCAAAGAACGCTCAGTGATCAACATTGCGACGCAGGCTACACCCGCCTTTTTTACAATTAAAAAAAAGATTATTTTCTGCACAGCGCACTAAAGTGCATTTTGTCAGGCGAGTTGTTACATTGTATTTCTTTTCTTCGGTTTATCACACTGAGAGACAATGATCAAGCAAACATTCCCTCCGAACACATTTCGGAGGCTTTTACAGCAAGGCTGTTAAGGGCTCACTCTTCGATGGTCACGTCCGGCAATAGAAAAAAAAAAGATACCGCATATCCACGAAGTGAATGTTGATGAGTGGGCGAAGCACCGGGGGATCATTCGGGCCAAGCGCAGGAAGCGTTATCCGGAAGCCGAAGCTTGGCGTACATATACTATATATATATATATATATATATATATATATATATACACTGCACATGAGTACATTATATAGAGCGCTTATATAGCCCTTGTGCACCACAGCGCCCCTAGTGGTCTCCATGCAAACCAGAGAGCTACGGACAACGGACAACGAGGCCCAAGGCTCGGCCCTAAGGAGCTTCGCCCCTAAAATAACTCTCATTGGCCGTATGTTCTATGTGCGAGTGAAAGCGCGCGAGGGCGAGGGTCGCGCGCTTTCACGGGGAGCGAACGCATGGCGGAGAGCAAACGCGACTTCCCAGTGGAAGGGGAGCGGTGGGCGAGGAGGGCATCGAGGCACCCTAGTCTGTGCGTGTGCGTGCCCGCTCTCCCACTGCGGCGCATGCGCGCAGCCCTGCCGGCCTCTGCGTCACGTAGCCCTGCCTACCGTTACGTAGACAGCGTTTGGACAGCGGTTGTGTGTGGTCACACAAACAACGCGCACAACTGTTGTCGACGGCGGCGGTGTTTTGCCCGCGTTCGCACCGAACGCGCGCGGTGTTCGTGACGTGTTTATGAAGAACGTGCCAACCTTTGCCGTACACCCTATGGTGGTGTACCACAGCGACCATAAGACCATGGTCCCTGTGGTCACTAAATAAATGAAAACCGACGGATCATTATATATATATATATATATTATATATATATATATATATTTCTCATCCTTTATTGGTCCGAATGATGAATTACAGCATCACATCTTAATGGTCATAATTGTAAATACTTAATTCCCTCCATAGTACAGCTTCGCTGGTCTTCCAGTTCCACCCCAGTGTAAGGGCTGACAATTTTTTTTCTCTAAGAGCATATAAGACGAGAGTACATGATTGAAGTTCAGAGTTCGGTGGACTCATTTTATTTTTTATTTTCCAGTTCATCACTCATTCGTGCTTTTATATTCTTCTATATTTTCACTTTCTAGATTCTTGTGAAGTGCTCTATTTGCATTTGTAAACGTGGAGCATATTTTAACCACGCAGAGGAGCTTCGGGGAAGCAAGGGCACGGTAGCCATTTTCCATCGTGAGAGTAATATTTCAAACATGCGTTTTAAAAGTCGCCAGCCAACTACCCGCGAGCGGCAGAGTATAGCGAAGCAGAGAGTAGCATCTCCTCTCATCATGTTACCATCACGAGAAAAAAATATGTAAACAAAGATGAAGATTTTTGATTACCGGCTTTGTAGTATTAGACCCTTCATTGCTAGTTGTATGCAGTAAAACAGTATAGCGATTCCCAGCTACATGTGAGAAGTCGTTACTCCTATCTTAACTTCAAGAAATGGTACTTCATTGGTACGAGAACTTCCCTTGCAGTGGTTCGCTCCGTCACTTTTGAGTCGAAGTTTGAGTCCAAGTTTCTGCTGGTACCTGGCACATGAATTGCGGGGCGTGCAGTTTTCCGACGACACGCTTGCCCAATGAAGGACACCAGTAAAACAAAGAAAAAAACATACAAACACGCAAGCAAGCAAAGAAACAAACAAGCAAACCGCAATAAAACAGCATACGCGAAAAAAAAGCAGGGTAGTTTTTCCATTGAGCACGCACTCACAACTGCTCCGATGTAAAGCCGAAATAATGAAGAAAACTTTAATTATAGATTCAATATCCGCTGGCAGTAGGGTCACTATTAGTGTGTATTCGTAGAGAGTAGATAGATCGCTTCGCCTATGCTGTTCTTGTCCCTGTGTGTCGACTTTGCAGCGCTGCTTTATAATTAGAGGTATGTTATTCCAACTCGCCCCAACGCAATTAATCACTAATGGAAAGGTATAGCAGAAGCCAGAGATCGTTTGCGATAGACTTTTTTCTTCTAGCGTTTTCAAATCAGCCCATTTCACACGTATGTTCTTGCCTTCTTAGAAATCCAGAGAAACAGACATTACACTCCTCAGCCACTATCTTTTCTTTTACACTGTTTTATCTTTATTCCCTCGCTGTCACAACACCCTCGCGTCGAAATGCGTATTGGGGGCCTAGAAATTGCACAGCGAAATCGATGACTTG
Organism: Dermacentor silvarum; assembly: GCF_013339745.2. Taxonomy (NCBI): domain Eukaryota; kingdom Metazoa; phylum Arthropoda; class Arachnida; order Ixodida; family Ixodidae; genus Dermacentor; species Dermacentor silvarum. The sequence goes on from NC_051157.2 coordinate 103,327,951, forward strand.
GGAGGGAACCGAGCTATTACTCTATGCCGTATATAGTGGTTCCTTTGAAGAAAGAAAATAAATATATATGGAAAAACAGTGCCACTGCTAGGCTCCACTATCCGACTCCGGCGTTGGGGACTGGCGAAGTGTGGGGAACCTACTTTATTTCCTCGCAAGAGGGGGCTCCAATGCCTACCAATCCCCGAAAATACGAAGCTTCGGCAAAGGCAGACACAAGAAATAGTAATAAAAGAGAAGGAATTGGCGTGAAGACTTTGAAGAGAAACCGCGGGGAGCTCACACTTCGTCTTTGAAACAAGGACGTGCGATCAAGCGAAGGACCATTCCAAAGGGTATGTGGGAAAGCCAAAGAATTGTTCGCTAAGCGGTCACGTCATCTATCGGTTGCACTGGCATAGTCGAAACAAAGTGCCTCACAATAAACATAGGTGAAATAGCCTGAGATACATCACAAGTATAAAATATATTCTCGAATTCCTAGAAATATAATCCATGCCAGTGACCGCCGTTGGCGGCTTTCCTTTGGGCCCAAGTTTTGGCCTTTCCTTTTTTCGATTTTTTATATATTTCTGTTCGGAAAACATAAACGTGCTGAAACTCACTTCATGCAACCATTTCCAACTGTTGTGCTGCTGCGCATTTTGTTGTTATTTATATAGATCTTGGTTATGCGTAGGCCTATTGGCGCAAGCTTTTGCAACTTTTTATAATGATTGCAGCATGATGGAGACGTCTATGGAAGCGAAAATACAGTTCTCATCAAACAATAAAACGAAACACACACAAAAGGAAGAGAAGCACGGCAAATTTCAGATTACTTTAGGTTCGATCATTAGGCCCTGAAAACTCTATGCGAATTGAAGTTCAAAATGGAACAAAGAATCGCTCTTAAATAAAGAAATCACCAGCACTGAGTTTGGATCATGCAAGTTTATCATACCATACCACCACTGAGTTGTTTGCAGCATAGCTAGGTGAGAAATGTCACAGTAAAGTAGCCCTTGAATAACACTGACCACAGCGTGTCTACATCCAGCCTCTATCGGAACATGGAAGCCAAGGCTAGAAAGCTACGCGATTACCATGTCACCATCTATAATTCATGAGTCAAGTAGTCCCGCTTTTGCTCAGGCCTGTGTTATCTTGGGCAAACCACCTATAACATGCGCATCTTATAAATACTCAGATTTTGCATAACGAGTTCAAGTATTTGGAGCATTTACACTTGATTACTACCGTGCTCCTCAAAAAGGCATCCGGAAACGAACGCCCAATGTCTATTTTCGGCCATCTGACCTGCTAGGCCATATGTGCCACCTACAACGCGTCATAGGCTCATGGTGCTGTGAAAATTCCTACGGAAATTTCAGTCTGCAGTGTCTGCAAGAAGGACATCTTTGGATTAAATGTGCGGACATTGGAAGGTATAATAAGTAGCCGACTGTACAGTACAACAGAGTTCACTGTACAACTCCTTGTTCCTGGGCACCTCTTCCTTACTTACTCCAGCCGGAATCTCTCTATAGTGTATAAAGAGTTAGAACAAACAGCTTTATGGTGTTGGAATATTCAATGAAAGTCTAATAGGAATCCAAGGTGTTCTGAATAGCGCCTGATTTTATGCTCCACAAAAAAAAGATTGCTTCCATGTTTTAGGTTGTCATATATAGTAAGCCATATTATTGCTTGAAAGCAAAGTTCGGATGAAGCACATAATGGCGCCCGCTGAATGGCCGATCGGGAGGAATAGAGGCAAATGTGGGATCAGTATGGAAGAATGCAGCCTGTTTCTGTGAAAGCTTTCTAAATTATTGCAAAAAAGTGGATTCTACACAAATTCATCATTTTACAGATCAGGATTAATAGCAGTCGTGATTGATTGTCAGCATTACTGCAAATAACTCAGTCATCATTGAATCAAATATATTTAGTAAACAAATAATTATACTTTTCACTTATTCAATCAATCAATCAATCAATCAATCGATAAAGTCAGTCAGTCATTCAAACAAACCAGAAGTATAAAAACAGTTTTTCCATCTCTTAAGGCTGGTTACCATTGATGTGATAACGTGCTTGGGCTAGAAAATAACAGGAGGCAGGGGGACTCTTTCAAAAAGCTTGGCACGCCTTAAAAGCTTACTAATTCTATGAAACTGCTCACCTGCAGCGGCGAAAATAGACATTGAGTCAAATTTGTTGATTTTGTGCGAGGTGTGGTCGATCCTGTTTTTTTGTCTTGTGACGAATATTACATTGATCAAACCGGCTTCTGCCTTAATGCAGATCTGGCGAGCACAGTTACTATGTTAAAAATAAAATGTGAACTGATTATGTGATAACGTCAAGCGCTGACGCGCCACTGCATTATTGCGTGCCATGATATCAGCCGCGGATAAGCAACCGCTGCCTATAAAAGTGTGTCAACCGAATAAACGCATACACCTTGTTCTGCACCTGCCACGGCTGTTTCTTTGAGTTCGGCTGCTCGGCTACTCGGCTGCCGCACGCTATTAGTGTCTTGGTTCTCGTTGCAATGCTTGCCGTTTTGTGGTCGTACCCCTAACTTTGACGGACATGGTTTCATAGGCCGTTGTCATAATTAGCTGACATGTGAAATAACAGTAGCTGAAGCAATTGAAAGATTTCGAGATGCGTGTGAAAGTGCACCGTCTGTAGCATTATGACGTAAAAAAATTACGTATCTTGGTCTGTCAGCATGTTTAGAATGAACTCCTATTTTATTTGTTGCTTTTTAACTGAGTATAAAGGCCGTCACAAGTGTCACGAAATAAACCGGTTGGAAGTTTAGGATAGGTGGGCTGCCCAAAAGCGCAGCCCACCTATCCTCGCTGAAGGCCGAGCCGATGGTTCACACTCCCACAACACATGGTTAAATGTTGCCGTTAGTCCACAGGCAGGGCAGTCCACACTGGGATACCTTTCAGGGTATATAACGGTGAAGAACCGCAAGGTTAGGATACACACGAGCTTGTAAAGTCGAAGGGTCACCGCCCGCGCCCTGCATACGGCAGGGTGCGGGAGGGGGAATACCCGTCTTGACAGATAATACTGCTTAGTGATCTTATTATACGTCATCAATGGTTCCCGCGGGGTAGGGGGACTGCGGAGGCGGCGCGGTCAGTGAGTCCTCGCGCGGCCTCGTGCGCGCTCTCGTTAGGGTTAGAGGGAGAGCCCTCAATCGACCCCAGTGAGCGGGAAACCAAATGAGATAATGCGTAGAGATACTGTTCAAGCTTTGGAGAATGCGAAGGGCCTGAGGGAAGACCATCCCGGTGTCTGTTTCTTACCGCTATTCCGCCATGCGGTGTTTTTGTCCATAGCTATTGCAGATGGCAGCGTTGAGCAATTCCCGACACAATCAACAAAAAAATCAGCTGTAAATTAAGCAAAAACTACGCTCTTCACGACAGTTCCCGGATCATTCATGTCTGAAGTCCAGTCCTGTCTGATTGACGTCGCCAAAAACATAGTAATAATAACAACGGGATTGGTCCTGCTTTGCAGCGATCCTACAAGGCGTGCAGACGTTTTTTCCAACTTGATTAATGGGTCACGCTTGAGTTCGTTAATTAATCCCGTAGCGCTTTGCGCGTGCCAGCCGTTGTTTCGCAGTAACCTAAGTGCGCGCGAATGAGTGGCACCGCGACTCGTATGCTTCCGGGCCGGAGTCCATGAAGCTCAGAGGCGGTCGAGTGTACATCGGAGCCTGTGCGGAACAAAACTTGCGAGCGTTGTCGTTATGCTTCCGTGCATAATATAGTAAGGCGTCCGTGCGTACCCGTGTGTATTCGTGCGTTTGGCGGCGTCTGCGTCTTACCAACTCGTTTGCTGGTACAGGAAAATCAAGATACGAACGTATGGCATAATTGAGTTCGCTGTCTATATGAAGGGCGTGCTAATGCCCCGCATCGCTGAGTGTCTGCTTCCCGTAGCGTGAAAATAGAGCAATCATTTCGTGGGAGTGATGGTGGTGCCTTCGCATAATGTATTACAATCGTGTAATTGATCGCTTAATTGATTATGCAAGCACGCGGTTAACTAATAATACAGTTTATAGGTTAACAATGTTTTAATTGATCTGTTAAAATAATGCGTCAGTCGTCGCAACATGGGCATTATTGTGTGTTTTGCCGGCGATCATTTATCGAGTTATCGCTCTCGCGCTTGCGATGTCCGAAACTTCATGAAGGCTGTCCAGAGATTCACTGCAACACATTACCAGACGCTATAGCTCAAGCTAACGTGTCTGCAAATTTGCGATGAAATTCTTCTGTCTGTTGTGCATATATATATATATATATATATATATATATATATATATATATATATATATATATATATATATATGAACTAATCAGATTGAAGGAATCAGTTTAAGGAATCCTATACTGATTCCTATATGAAGGAATCAGTTTAATAATTCGAAAGTGTAGGCGCACGTAGAACAGTAAAAACAAGCATTTCATTTCGACGTTTCGGCCGGGGTCCGGCCTCTATCACAAATGCGGTTTCAGGCACCCAGAGCTCATTTGATGCGTTTTCTGTGTAAGGGTAAAGCTGACTCGTTCTTCGCGTAACATCGTGGTGGAGGTGGAACGTACCCCGCACCTCCACCACGATGTTACGCGAAGAACGAGTCAGTAAGACGGGCAAATATTTACAGGTTGCATTTACAACAGCGGTTGCAGCGCTGACCGGTTAGGTTCACAGCGCGAGCCCAGCTCGTTCTTCCTCTTCTTTTCTCGAGTGATGGCGCCCGCGCGCCTCGGTCAAACAATCAAATACCACACGCGTGTAGCAATATTAAAGAAAAAAAGTACGGTGTCATGAATATTAACACGCGTAAATCACTCGACTAAAAGAAAAGAGAACGTAGGTAGTCTATGAATACAAACACGCTTGCCTTTATTAGCGTCCACAAGGGAGGGGCGTTAGAGGTATGAGATGGAAAGAGGCAGTCAGTGGAATGCAGGGTTGAGGTGTCATATGATAGCATAGAGCATGCGAGAGGTCGCAGCTGCCAGAGGAGTGTTTCTCTTGTTCTTTGTTTAAGGTTACTGCAACTTTTATGAGGCCACGAAGACGGTCAATACACCCGCACTTCGTTATATGACACCCATACTGCAATCTCCACTAACCTCTGACTTACGCGAACTGCATTCCACTGCATCCTTTGCCCAAGTGCCACGCTTGTCTGTTTGCTATCCCCAATCTCGATTAGGGCTCTTGAATACATCAGACCACGTTACACGGCTTTGCCATTTTGATTGTAGCAGGATACTCGATATACAAATGCGTTGCCTTGCCAGTTACAGGCTGGTAATGACTTGTATTACCAGCCAGTTATAGCTAAACTGATTTCTGGGAGCCATCCTTAAAGACGTCCACGATTCTGGTTCGAGCAGTTCGAGTTCGATATGTAGATACATTTCGCAAGAACACGCTTCTGGTGATGTACTGAAGCAAACATGACACAAGGCGAATTGGTTACTTTCAGACAAATACTAAGTTTCTGGTCTCGCTACTGCATAGCTCAGCTTACAATAATAAAGAAAGTGTTGGATAAAATTATGCACACACAAAAAAGGCAAATGATGCGTCAAATGAAGAGGAGTGCACTCGCATGAAGCATAAAATGTTCACACGGTGGCCCTCTCTTTTTTGCTTCAGTTTTCCCCGCATATTCTTCTGTCTGAAGATGACGAGCCCTTTGAGCTAGCTTCCTTTGGCAAGTTCAATTCTTTCGTATACCAAAAGACACTTCTTTTCAAGCCTACTCGTCTCAAAAGCTCTTCCAGAGACCTAGACTCGGCATCGACTCTACCACTTGAGAAACGGCACAGCTCCGTTTTAGTGACAAATATCGATTCGCTTCGCTTCAACGAACAGTAGCCAAGAAGGTTGACTCAAGCTCATAAATCTAGATGAGGGACACCAAAGTTGGAAGTGCTTCCGAACAATTTAATGTTCTTTTTTTTTCCGAAGCCTGCAAAGACGAACCAATTCAGAAGGAGAACCAGTGCGACCAATACTATTTGTATGTGACATCTGCAACGGAGTTATTTATTTTATTTTATCTCTCCAGTACATTTAAGGTGCCTTCTTTTTCGAGGTCAGTGATGGAAAGTGGAACTGAGTGATGCACAAAAACAAACTTGCCATCATACGGAGCGTGACCTGCCGGTGTCAGACAGCCTCACCCCTGCAAATAAAAAAACTGCATTGATCTGTCCAATTTTTCTTGAAGCGTCAGTTCAAACGCTGAATTTTTTATGTACCGAAAGAGGGAGAGTGAAAAAAAATACAAACCAATAAGCTGGTTAAATCAAATACTATATGCTAGCCTTGTAGTTGCTCGTTTTCGTTCAGAGTGCGGAAAATATATGTCATAAAGGTTAGTTCAGGTAAATTATACGGTTAATTTTACCTTTATTTATGTATTACGCTTTTTCATGCTTAATGAATGTTTGTCGTTCCGCATTCTTTTCCGACTTCTCTCTTTTGGAAGCTTTCAGGCTCACTGTGGCAGTGTGAGCTTTATTACAGCAGGCCCCCAATACGTTTTTTTTTCCAAATTTCTAAGGCAATCAATTCTTATCAGATTCTGGCAAGGAGATACTGCATCTTTTCGAGTGAGGATCCACAACGGAGTGGAGGCCGGGTGTTACCTTTTATTGGGGCTCTAATTTTTCTTGTTGCGGTGTCGTTCCTTTCACAAGGCAGTATATTTATATGGTCATGAATTGCGATTGTAGTTGTATTGTTTCATACTCAATTGTGGGTTTTCGTGTTGTCAACATTTCTTGGGGTTTCTGCCTCGGCCCTGTTTTTGTTTTTTATTCGCTTTCTTACTCCGCAAACTTTTTTTCTCATTCGCTCACAATATTGATCCACTTTGTTGTTCTATACTTTAAGCAAAATATTGCTTAATTCAATATCCAAGCACTCTGGCTACAACGCAGCAATGGTGCTTCGGCTTGGCGCATGGTGCATGCAGACGGTGCGAGTTGCATCATTGCGGAGAAAACGGTCCGAGGAAATTACACGGATTACGCCAGGAGACGCACCCCTGTTTTCTGTTTTTGAAGTAAGCCTCACTGCCATTCAGTTCGTGAATCAACAAGGTCGCAGCAGGTGGCTGGGGTGTCCTGATTTTTATTGAAAAAGCTGTTAGCGGTTCTTTTGCTTGGCTGCTTGTAAGTCTTGGTTATTCCAAAAAGGGTTGTATAGAGGCTTCTGGCATGATCTCTAAGTACAGGTTTTCTTTACAGGTGGACGTTCATGTAGTCAAGCATCCGCAGTGGCGATTAGATGTATGCTGAATTTTCTGCAACTCATATATGTATGTTATTGCCGGAATGTGTGTATGTACGCCACTCATGTATGTGTGTATTACATGTATGCAGAATATTTTGGCAACTCAAGTTTTTTCAAAATACTTCAGCTGCGTGGTTGCTACGTGGGAATTGGCCGCCATAAAAGCAGCGGTATTATTTAATAGCACGAGTACGTTTTTTGAATTTCTGACCCATTAGGATTGTGCAATATAGGAGGGGTTATGATATTTACCTATATGTGAGAGATGAGAGCGGGATTCGAACACATGGCCTCGTGAAGCCGAGGAAATCGACCTCAAGCCCGGACAATGCCAGAGAAGCGCTCATGAAAATACTGACAAGCATCATGCTTTTTACGCCTTACATTTAGAATAAGAATGAGAGCGCTTATGAATAACTAGAAAATATCAAGCTGAAGCTCTTGTCTAGTTCGTAGAAATCTATATTGCAAATCAACCAATCTTCTCACAGGGGCCGTGTAAACATGTAGTTCTTTATTTTAACGAATACGAATAATTTTGCCCCCTTTGGAAGCCGACGTACTCTCAACTCTGTCTCAAATGACGCCAAACACGAGTAGCCTAGACAGACACAATGGAGTGCAGCATTTGCACTGTATTGGTTTGTCTCATTGATTAGCGCACATTCGTGCTTCCTCCCGTATTGTAAACATCGCAGTTTCTCCTTCCCTTTCCTTTGTTCAAATATTTGACAGCCTCGACGTAGGCGAATAAGTACGTATGCTTGAAGTACGATCTACGTGCCCCTGTTACACGTATATCCCACGCCATTCTAACTTAGCTTTAGGGATTCAGCGCAGGGATTCAGCGCAGCAATATACATAAAATGAATGGTCACAAAATAAAAGAACCTATATGTACTCAAGGAGATTTTTTTGTTTTCTTTTAATCCTCGAACAATTTCTGGAACGCCTCCATTTACAGAACGGGGCACACTGAGGACAATGAACTGTGCGACGGCTTAATGCTTGACTGCTTGTTTGGCGAATAAGATCTCAACTTACACTTGAAACAAGGCCTAAATGTTTCGCTAGGACACACATACAAGGGCGCAGATTTGATAAGGATTTTAAACCTCTGTAATGGTTCGTACCCCTAAGGGCGATAGGACCAAGAATCGGGCGGCAGGAGGTTTGATGTCATATTTGGTCTATATTTCTTCTTCCTCACCTATGGTTTTACTTTTGCCGTTCTACTGGTGATTTGTGTGTAAAACCTGCACAGACTGCGGCAGTACCAGTAGCAGATGTGGCGGCGGCGACAGTCACTAGAATAACGAAGGAACCCAACATAAAATACATTAAAACGTACTTTTGGATATTTGGAAGACAAGCGACAAGTTTCCGTAAAACTGTGCAAGGACCAACATTTTGCTTTAAAAAATAATTATTGTATTTACCAGACATGCTGCAACAGCACAAGTAGGCGCCTTCAGGTGGCACCAGCTATTCCTCGTAGCTAAGCAAACAAAAAATATTATCACACAATATCTCACATATTATGTCACAATTGAATCACAAAATACACTCAGTGAGCCTCAACATAAAGTTCTATTCATGAGTCCAGAAACTTAGTGAATTCAAAAATGTACGCAGCTGCATATGCATACACAAGTACTTGGAATTGTGCGAACACATACAGAAAGCACAATTTACAGACGAGTCCGCAAAACGTTACCACAGGGTGGTGCTAGTGTTTTTATGCAAACTAGCCTCAATGGCTTTACTCCAAAATTTCTACTAGCTTGGTCCCCCAAAGAAATCACTGAAGAAAATATTTAGGAAAAGCGAATGAGACCCTGTGTGCACCACAAAGAAATAGTTTTTGAGAATTTGTGCTATGCTAACGAAAAAGGCTGTCACAGTCCATGGGTTATAAATCCAGGGAATATCTCTCCTTTTTTTGAGCACTTAATTGTGCTTCATTTCTCCTAAGATGCGCGAGAGCTCCATAAGACATTAAATTTATTTTGCTTGCTGAAAAGTGTTCATTGCATGAGTCACATGCTAGATTGAAGCAGAAAACTCGGGCTGGTGGAAAACGTCTTGATAACTTGACCACCCTCTTACCACCTGTTACCTTAGCATTCGGATCTCAGCCAGCAAAGCATAACGCAGCTTCATTGCCTCGCTAAGTCAACAGAAAGGCAAGAGAGACAGGCAGGACCTCTATTCTGGTTGCACCTTTTCTCGCAATGCAAACCAGCACGTCAGACATGCTCGCAATAGTGAGCGAAGGTAGGAACATGCGTATAAGCTTATGCTGCGTCCAGAGTCGGGTGAGATGCGCTCGAGAGGGCTACGCTGGAAAATATCGGGGTGGTGACATGTTCAATGAGCTGCACTCGGTGTAGAGTGGACAAAGAGAAGGCTCGTTGAAAGGTTCCAGAGTTTTACGTGCCAAAACCACAACATGGTTTTGAGGCACGCCGTGGTTGTGAGGAATGTGGAATAATTTTGGCCACTTGCGGTTCTTTATCGCTCACCCAGTGCGTGGTACGTGGACGTCTTTGCATTTCGCGAAATGCAAAGACGTAATCGATCAGCGGCCGCCGCAGCTCGAATTCGATCCTGCGCCCTCGATCTTAGCAGCAAAACGCCGACGCCTCTATGCTACTATATCACTACGCTTTATTTTTAGTTGTATGTTAGTACGAGGCGAAAACATCCTGAACAGTAGGTAAGAACCATCCATCACATTTGCTCAGAAAGAGTTACTATTATGTAGTTAGCTCGCTTGCGTTTGAACCAGTTTATTTCGCAATTCCCACAGAATCGTTTTTTCACTGAGAACGAATCTGTGGAAGGCGGCCTCACTGGCAACAGAAGGTGGAAGTTAGTGGAATCAGTGGGACGTGCTGCAGATGCAAGCACTTCCGGTGCTGCATGTGCAGCTACAGGACCTGCGTCACATGCTGCTAACCCGTTATCGAGTCAGGCGAGCACTTGGCCGCAAGAAAGCTTTGTTT